>NW_023425535.1:4207622-4600122 GCF_014108245.1 Pipistrellus kuhlii | reverse complement strand
TGGCCAATCCAGATGACAGAAACAGCCTAAGCGCAAGCGCATAACAGCCAGACCCCTCTCAGACGTGCATTCCCCCTCTGTAAACACAGCGAGAACCTCAGAGTGCCGTCATTCGGGGGCTTAGCTGAGATAATACATGTGAGGACATCAGCACTTCTGCTTGACTCTGGAAGGAATAACAGCCTTCACGGCCATTTCACTTGAGTTGGGCTGATGCAGCCGTACTGCGGGGGGAGGGGTGCTGGAAGCCCGAGGAGCCCGGAGGCCCCTTTGTCTTGGCCTGTCAGCCTCAGGACACCGCCCAGGCCCTCAGACACACCACGGCCAGTCCTGCCAAGGGGGCCCACGCCCTCCACTCCGCTGAGCACGGGTTTCCCTCCAGGGCTCCCCAGCACCAGGTGCTGGAAAGGGTCAGAGGCTGGGCCGTGTGAGAGGCATAGCCAGACAAGCAGGATTTGTGGAGAACGTCTGGAGGCAAAGTCTTGACCTCCGCGGTTATCTAATCGGGGCCAGCGACCAGGGCAGGCCAAGGTGGGAGGTCCAGCGCTGAAGCCAATGAGTGGGCTCTGGCCTCCGGCAAGTCCGCCGCCAAAGGGTCAGCACCCTGGACAGCGACGTCCCGCCTATGGCAGCTCTGCAGGCTTCCCTGGCCAGCCACCTTGCAGATCAGAATCAGCAAACAGGGCAGATGGCTGCCAGTCCCTCTTCCCCGGCCCATGCCCCGGGCACCGGGGGCATCACAGAGCAACCACAGTCTTTCTATCACTCCCCACGCACAGCCTCAGGGGTCTTCCCCGCATGGCACCGAGGCTCACCCACTGCCATGGTGCTCCAGAGGAGCGCTCGTCACCCCCTCCTGTGTGGAATCCCTAAGACGGCCAGAGCTGGGGGGGGGGGGGGGGGGTGGTGAAACGAGAAGAAAAGGGAGTTTGAGCAGGTGCCATGGGGTGTCATTTAGGCACTCAGACGGGTGGGTGGGGGCCTGGAGGGCTGATCCCCACTCCCTGCGTCAAGGTTCCCCCAAAACCACCTCGAAGCTTAGGGAGAACAGGGCGTGAAGAGTGTCTGTAGGTCAGAGCAGAAGGAGAACAACGGTGCCAGGAGAAGTGGGGTGGGAACAGAGGACGCACACCCTCCGCCTGGCACGTGCACACCTCCCCTCAGCCAGCCTCAGAGCAGGCCCGACGCCCGAGCTGAGCCACCAACACAAGGTTCTCAGAGGAAGGCTGGCCCTAGAGGCGCCCTGTGCTCCCAGTGGCCTGGGCTCCCACTGCTCCCAGGGCCCGAGACTGGGGGGCAGGAGGGCCAAGTCCTGGACAAAGAGTCCAGTTAAAGTGCCAGAGTCTCGGCCACCCTGTCCCCTCACCGCCTCACCTTTAGGACAGCGGTGCCCACGCCGCCCACTCCTCCGGCAGCCTCGGCAGCGTACGTGCTCAGGGCGAGGCCGCCCAGCCTCGGGGCAGAGAGCCAGGCATTTGCAAACACCTGGCTTCTCTCTGCGGTTACATTCCTGGCCAAGGAGCCAAGGACTGGGCTCACCCTGAGGCTGCGGCCTCACGGACCTCACACCCTTCAAGACATGGAACGTGTGGCCGTGGCTATAGCGTAGATCCTGACTGTGGGGTCACGTGGATCTGCACGAGGCGAAATCGCACGGCAGTGAGCGCACGCCGCCTGCATGCGCGCTGCAGGGTGTGAGCAAGGGCACGCACGTGCGTTCCTGCTTCCGAGCTGCAGGCGGCTCTGCACGCAGCTGCCGCTGGGTCGCTCTGTTATTTCCAGAGCCGCCGTGTGAAAACCTGCAGCTACTTCTCCCACACCATCTTTCTGGCTTTCCAAGAAGCCAATATGATTCTTTCCATGTGGCAGATATTCGAAGAAGCCATGACCGCTCATGCCCAGTGATCCCCTGACATTTGCCAAGACCCCGCAACTAAGGGCAGATGGGAGGAGGCAGGGCGGAGCGGGAAGGGCTGGTGCGGGCAATCCTGGGAGAGGAGGCTCAGGGACGCCCGGGCTGGGGCCTCCACCGCCGCCTGCGTGCAGCCGTCAGGCCCGCCAGCAGGTTATTAATATTTTATTGAAGATGATTCGAATTTCAGCTGTCATGGTAAGGTGTGTTGCTAGGCGACGTCAGTGCCTGTCTATGGATCTGTTTGCACAGCTCTTCCCCCACTCGAGAAGCTCAAGGCTGGGCCCGGCCACCGAGCCCCACTGGCTCAGACCACACCCCTCCCACGCCTCCCTCGCCTGCCCGGGGGCAGCCAGCACAGGCCTCCCGCACTGAGGAGGGGCACCCCGGGGGCAGAGCGCCGAGGGGCGCCCCGGAGCCAGGGCGGCCCAGGCACTCACCGTACTCGCTGTCGTAGAACATGACGAACTTCTGCCAGCGCAGCTCGCTCACCAGCCGCAGCATGACGTCGTTGAGGCGCACGGGCGGCCGGGAGGCCAGCGTGTAGGCCTCGCCGTCGGGGCTGGGGTTCAGGTGGCAGGCTGTGCGTGGCGACCCTCCCGGGTTGCGCTGGACGAAGAGGTGGGGGATGTGCATCGCGTCGGTGAGGGACTGCAGGGCGTTGGCCGACGCACAGCCAGTGGACGTGACCAGAGCCAAGATGCCCTGCGTCATGAGGTCACAGGCTGGAAAGAGAGCGAGAGACCAGGGTCAGCACGGGTGACGCTGCAGGGCTCCCCACCCGCCTGTGCCGCCGTGCATGCCTGGGCCCCGAGAAGTGCTGCCTCCTTCCAGGGACCACGAGCCCATCCCAGCCAGGCCAGCGGCTCTCCCACTCTCACTGAGGCCCTCTGCTCTTGTGCCCATTCAGCAGATCAGGAAGCAAAGGCCAGGAGAGGCACCACTGCTGGCCGTAGGCTGCCCGAGCAGAGATGGCGGGAGAGGGACGCAGCCCCGTCTGCCCCGGGCCTCGTGCTGCTGCAGCCGTCCTGCCTGCTGCCCGGCTGCAGCCCTCACAGCCCAGAGCTCGCGTGTTTCTATCTGTGCTTCCCTAGGCCAGGCCCAGACCAGGACAACGCTGGGAGCTCTTCAATCGCGGCAGGCTGGGGCCTGGGACCGAGGGAGTGACTCACGGCGGAGTCAGCGAGACTCGGACCCCGGAGGACCAGGCTGTCCTAAGTCTTGCGGCCGAGTCCACTTGGTTCACGTCCTAAAGCCTGGTCAGCCCAGCCCCGCGCTGGCTCCGGGCCCCGGTGACCCAGCCACTCGCCAGGAGCGAAGGGAGGGGTCCGGGGAGGGCGGCCGCGGCGGGCTGGCCGGAGGTGGCACAGCCCTCTGGGGTCCCCGTAAGCACGAGGGACGCCCGTCAGCCACCACCTACTCCTCTGGGGCAGCGGGCGCGGGGGAGACCCCTCGCACAGGGCACCGTTTCCGAACAGCCCTGGAGCGACATTACCAGCAGCGCGCTGTGCCGGCAGGAGGTGGGAGAGAGCAGCCGCGGCTGAGCCAGAGACCCCGCATCCCGGGGAGCATGCGGCCACCCCAGCTTTCCCCGCAGAGCTCCCCCGAAAGAGACCCCACGCGCTGCTCCTGTGGGAAGCCTCCGGCGGCTCCCGCAGTCCAAGCCTCAGAGCGCCTGCGGCCCCTAAGCCGTGCGGCCTGCTGCCACAGGCCCCCTCACCGCGCCCCGGCCCAGCGCTCCGCAAACCGCAGCTCGCCAGCCACATGCGGCTCTTTGGCCCTCTGAGTATTCTAATGCCACTTCTTCAAAACAGACTCACCCAGGCCAAAACCGACTTCTGCGCATGGGCCACAGAGTTTCAATCGCACTATACATGCGCACCACGCTCACGCGTGGTATTTTGTGAAAGGAGCCGCACGTGGCTCACAAGCCGCAGTTTGCCGACTACTGCCCCAACCAACTGCCCAAGTCTCGGCCCCTGGCACCTGCCCCGCTTTCTACTACCTCTCGAACCTCACACCCACTCGTGTTTCAAGACTCAGACTCTCCACCCCCAGGCAGGTTATGGGCCCGGGTGCAGCACTCCTCACCCGCTCTCCCCCTCTGCAAACCTGTGGGGGGACAAAGAGCAGGATAAGCGGGGTCCCCCTTTCGATCTACCAAGGAGACAGACCCCACAGCTGGGCCTGTGAGAAAGGGGGCCGGAGGAGGGTGAGCCCAAAGGGAGAGAGAGGCTCGGACCACAGCAGGGAGCAGAGCGATGGTGCGGACCAGGCGCCGCCCGCAGCAGGACAGCTCGGAGCAGACAGTGCTGCTGGCCCTGTCCCGGCCGCTGCAGCCGCAGCCCGGAGTCTCCTGCTCTGCCGCTCGGCGGGCAGCAGCCTGTGGCCTCAGCACGTCTCCTTTCTGAGCCTCCGGTTTCCACTTCATCGAGTGGCTGGACGGGGCATGAACCCACCCGGCTTTCTGCAGCGGCAGAGCTGCGGGAGCAGTGACGCCCCGAGGACCACGAGTGCCAGCCCCGAGCTGGGCACAAGCATGTCCACTTCCACATCCCCGCCCACACCGTGCCCAGGGTCCCAGCCACAACTCACCCCGAAGCCCACAGTCTCCGGTGGCCGCCTGCCGCTCCGGACCCTGCGACCACAGGGCAGGGATCGGGGCTGGAAGCTCCAGGTCCGGGGGAGGGGCCCCTGCAGGCCCCTGCCAGCCCCTGGGAACAGCACTGTCCAAACAATGGCTGTTCGGAGGCTCCAAACATAACAATCAAAGGTCAAACCCAAACCAGCGTGAGCTCAACCCAGCTGTGCGCTCATTCCCAGGACAGGACGTTACACTCTGCCTGGTTGAGGGGGGTCCTGGCCCCGGTCTGACCCGGCCCTGCCGCGGACACCCCGCGGGGCCTGGCAGGGAGCTGGCCTCCTCGGGGTCCTGCCCGGGAAAGACGGCGCCCCTCACGCTCTGCGCGCCCTGTGAGAGGTCTGCCTGTGAAGGGCGTCCCAGAGCCCGGCGAGGCGGAGGGTGGAAGCCACACTGCTCCTCCCTCTCCGTCAGGAGGTGTGTCTGCCGCTCCCAGTGGACAGCAGCCTTCATCTCATTCTCTGCTACGGAGCAAGCCACCACGCTGACCTCCCCTGATTGTGACAACGCACTGACCTCCCCTGATTGTGACAATGCGCTGACCTCCTCTGATTGTGACAACGCGCTGACCTCCCCTGATTGTGACAATGCACTGACCACCCTGATTGTGACAATGACCGGATCTCCCGATTGTGACAATCCGCTGACCTCCCCTGATTGTGACAATGCGCTGACCTCCCCTGATTGTGACAATGACCGGATCTCCCCTGATTGTGACAATGCACTGACCTCTCCTGATTGTGACAATGCACTGATCTCCCGATTGTGACAATGCACTGATCTCCCGATTGTGACAATGTGCTGATCTCCCCTGATTGTGACAATGACCGGATCTCCCCTGATTGTGACAATCCACTGACCGCCCCTGATTGTGACAATGACTGGATCTCCCGATTGTGACAATGCACTGACCTCCCCTGATTGTGACAATGCACTGACCACCCTGATTGTGACAATGACCGGATCTCCCCTGATTGTGACAATGCGCTGACCTCCCCTGATTGTGACAATGCACTGACCACCCTGATTGTGACAACGCACTGATCACCCTGATTGTGACAATGCGCTGATCTCCCGATTGTGACAATGCGCTGACCTCCCCTGATTGTGACAATGCACTGACCACCCTGATTGTGACAACGCACTGATCTCCACCCTGATTGTGACAACGCACTGACCTCCCCTGATTGTGACAATCCACTGACCTCTCCTGATTGTGACAATGCACTGATCTCCCGATTGTGACAATGCGCTGATCTCCCCTGATTGTGACAATGCGCTGACTTCCCCTGATTGTGACAATGCACTGACCTCTCCTGATTGTGACAATGCGCTGATCTCTCCTGATTGTGACAATGCAGGCGGACGGGCTGACAAAGGTCCCTGAGAATGGCTCCTCAGCGGACAGTCAGGAGCAAAGAGGGCTAATGAGCAGCTTTGAGCTCCGAGGCCCAGGAATTGGGAAGAGAGAAGCTGCTGGGAGCCAGAGAGAGGCTGCTGTCAGCCGGCATCCCGGGGGCTCCACAATCAGCATCCTCCTCTCCCTCCCCCAGCCCCGCTTCCCTGAGGTGTCGGCCTCCAGCCTCAGGGGCTACACCACAGGTGAGATAGTCTCTGTAACCTTCACCCCAGGTGAGCTTTCTGCTCCTCTGGTGACAAAATGCAGCACAGAGCGGCCAGGGCAACAGCCAGAGCCCTGGCACAGAACCGCAGGGCAGACCGCAGGCCGGTGCCAGAAGACGGGATCCCGTGGGAGCCTGCCCAGCCCTTCTCCAGGGACCCTCTGGGGCAGCTGCGCATGCAGAAGCACACCTCCCGGGGTGAGGCGGACCCCGCTCCCCACCCCCCTGCCTGCAGGCGGGCGTGGGGGGAGACAGTGCTCAGACATGAGGTCGCCCTGGCACCATGCTGACCCCAGGCAGGCTTCTTGAGCCCCAGGGGATTCCTGGAAAAGGCGGGACCACGACTTGTGCTGGAGGAGACGCACAATTTCTGTGCCACCACCTGGGATGTGCTGTCACAGCCAGCCCCACCCGCCCCGGCCTGTGCCCAGAAGGCATCATGCCCAGGGCACACCCTCTGCTCCTCGGGGAGGGCCCACAGGGTCCCTGCAGAGGGGCGGCCACCCGGGGCCCTGCTGCTCTGACGCCACGGCCCAGCCTCACACGCTCAGCAGCCTGGTGGTCAGAGGACAGGACTTCCCGGGAGGGCAGGAGGGAACACGCCTCCTGGCAGAAGCAGCCCGGAGAGACGCCTCAGCCCCAAGGAGCCTGGCGGCCGGGGCCCAGCTCGCCCACAGGAGAGCCTCTCTGAGGCCCCGCGGGCCGGCCGCACGGCAGCACCCCACCTGCTCCCCAGCGGGTCTCCCAGCGCCACCCCATGACTTCACGATCTGAGCAGCCACGGCACCCCGCTCCGACACCTCCCGTGCCCTCCGCCCTCTGGCACGGTCTGTTCACATTGGAAGCCTAATGGCTGGCGCTGGAAACGAAGGTAGCATTTATAAATACTTTATAGTCACTGAGTAATTGACCGAACTCAGTATTGTCATAACTCAGAATAAACTATTGATCTACAGAGAATAAACGTTCCTCATGTTTTACTAAGACGTCTGAAAGATAAACAAAGCCACGAGGAGGGCAGTGAGTGGCAGAGGCTTGCAGAGGCCAGAGCTAGAGCAGCCGCCTCCCTCGCACTCCCGGGCAGGCAGCGGGGAGGGTCCCGGCCGCCCCTGCTCGCTCTGCTCTGGACCCAGGACATCCTGGCAAGCACATCCCACAGCCCCCTCCCGCTCCCTCCCACTCCCCTTCCTGTGCCTCCTGTGGCCTCAGGCCTCAGACCCTCACTGCTCTCCTCGCAGCAGCTGGCGGTGGGCAGCCCGCCAACCACGACCCTGTCCGAGCATGGGCGAAGCGGACAGCCACACAGCTGGAGCATGTGACTTTGCGAGGTGCGTGGCCCTCAGCGGCCTCCACCTCAGCCTCCTGCTGTCCTCCTCTCCCGCCTGGCTTCCCCACGTCCAACAAGGCCCTTGCTCACTCTTCAGGGATAAAACGGAAGCCAGCACCCTGGGGGCTTCGCCCGCTTCCTGCCTCAGACCCTCACCTCTGTGTGGTGGGAGGAGGAGGAAGGCACGCCCCTGGTGGGTGCTCGCCCTTCTTGCCTCTGCAGACCCTCGCACGTCCTGGCTCAGTGGCATCAGAGCCGCCTGCACGCCTGGCCGTCCCGTCAGGAGTGAGACCCAGCCCTCAGACAGGCCACAAGCCTCCCGGGGCCCAGCCCTGTCAGGTCTCCCCTCCTGAGCCCACTGGCAGCTCAGACTTGGCATATCCTCGGCGCCACCCTGTCCCTCCTCGTCCACCAGTCTCAGCAAAGGACGCCCCCACCCACCTGCTCCTGACCCTGCTCTCCCGGGCCCTCTGCTCCCGAGCTTCACAAGTCCTGGGTATTTATCTCCAAACTATCTCTCCGGTCTGCCAATTTTCCTCCATCCCACTGCCATCCCCCTGGTCTAAGCCACCACCGCCCAATACACGCCGCCCGTCCCACACCCCTGGGCGTGCCTCCCGAGGACCAGCCAGCTGCGCTGCCCCTGCCCCCTCCACACCCCTCCCCACGGCGAAGACAAACCACACCCTCACAGTGGCCCGGGCCCACCACCACCGTGTCCCGGGCTGGCCTGTGCAGGGCAGACACCCAGGCTCCTGCCACGTCTGAGTCTCACCACACGCCCCTTGGCCTGCAATGCCCCCCCCCCACACACACACACACACTCCCCTCCTGGCTAACACCCACCCCACCCTCCTGGACCTCTGCGGTAACCGTCACTCCCTTGTGAGAACTCCACGGCCCCTTCCCTCCCTTCACAGTCACGCATGGAGCGTGCGATTGTGAACTGCGGTCACTGCCGAGGCGGGAGCCCGCGCCCGGCTGTGTGCTGTGTGCTGCCCTCCCAGCCCGGCCCGGCTGTGTGCTGTGTGCTGCCCTCCCAGCCCGGCCCAGCTGTGTACTGTGTGCTGTGCGCTGTGTGCTGTGTGCTGTGTGCCGTGTGCCGTGTGCCGTGTGCCGTGTGCTGTGTGCCGTGTGCTGTGTGCTGTGTGCTGTGTGCTGTGTGCTGCCCTCCAGTCCGGCCCCGCTGTGTGCTGTGTGCTGTGTGCTGTGTGCTGCCCTCCAGCCTGGCCCCGCTGTGTGCTGTGTGCTGCCCTCCAGCCCGGCTGTGTGCTGTGTGCTGTGTGCTGTGTGCTGCCCTCCAGCCCGGCTGTGTGCTGTGTGCCGTGTGCCGTGTGCCGTGTGCCGTGTGCCGTGTGCCGTGTGCCGGGTGCCGGGTACCGGGTGCCGGGTGCCGGGTGCCGTGTGCCGTGTGCCGTGTGCCGTGTGCTGCCCTCCAGCCCGGCCCCGCTGTGTGCTGTGTGCTGCCCTCCAGCCCAGCCGCGCGGCTGGCGCTGCACAGCACACACTGCACACCTCGCGGCTCCGCAGGAGTGCACGCCGCTGCCCACACTTCAGGAGACACAGATTGTCAAACCTGCCAAGGTCCCCAGACACTCATCCTGAGAGGGGAGCCACACCCACACCTGAAGAAGGGGTTTCTTAAAACCACGCACTCTCCGCGGGATTCACCAGTTCACAGGGTGCAGGGAGAGAGTGGGCCGAGGCCTGGCCTGCAGGCCGGGCGGCACCGCTCGGGCGGGGAGCTCCCACACGGGCCTCGGTGAGCCGGCCAGGATGCCAGCCGCAGCTGGTGACACCCCGCCCGGAGGCGCTCGCCCAGGCAAACTGAGGCACAGGCACCATTCCCACCCTGCGGGCCCGTCTCCAGGGCCGTCCACAGGGACACACCGACACCTCCCCCTCCAACAGCCTGGGAGACGGGCCTGAGAGCTCCACCCTCCGTGCCACGCCAGGCCCACCAGCTGCTGGACCAGGACTGAGGACTGACCAGAAGCTCTCCCAGGGGGTAGAGAGACTGCTCCTAGGGCTGAGGACGCCACCGACCCCCGCTTCTGGGCTCTGCCAACCCCGCCCTGCCCCCTGCCCTGCTCCTGTGGCTGGAGAGCTGTGCCACCTCCCAGCACGCACTTCCCCGCATGCACACTCACAGACCCGCCCCTGCATCGCCGAGGGCTCCTGCACGGCCCGGCTCCCCTCGGCAGAGCCTCCCCACAGAGGACTCCCCTCCCACACTGCCTCCCAGAGCGGCGCTCAGCACAGCTGACGGAGAGGACCCCGCCTCAGGCCAGGATGTGCAGAGGGAGGGGCGGGCGGCGTGGGCACTGGGAGGTCAGAGCCGTGCCTGCCTGCCCACTGGCCTGCTGGGTCCTCCAGCATGTTCTGATGGAGTCACACGGAGACCAGGATGAGGGATGTAGGGAGACACATGAGGCCAGATGAGGCCATTCCTCCAAGGACCTCCAGCAGCACCCCACCACCTCCTCTGCTCCTCCACGGTGCCCCAGGGCCTGGCCCCCGGGACAGCCAGCTGACACTGGGCACACTCGGCTGCACTCCTCCACCGGTGCCCCAGGGCCTGGCCCCCGGGACAGCCAGCTGACACTGGGCACACTCGGCTGCACTCCTCCACCGGTGCCCCAGGGCCTGGCCCCGGGACAGCCAGCTGACACTGGGCACACTCGGCTGCACTCCTCCATGGTGCCCCAGGGCCTGGCCCCCGGGACAGCCAGCTGACACTGGGCACACTCGGCTGCACTCCTCCACGGTGCCCCAGGGCCTGGCCCCCGGGACAGCCAGCTGACACTGGGCACACTCGGCTGCACTCCTCCACGGTGCCCCAGGGCCTGGCCCCCGGGACAGCCAGCTGACACTGGGCACACTCGGCTGCACTCCTCCATGGTGCCCCAGGGCCTGGCCCCCGGGACAGCCAGCTGACACTGGGCACACTCGGCTGCACTCCTCCACGGTGCCCCAGGGCCTGGCCCCCGGGACAGCCAGCTGACACTGGGCACACTCGGCTGCACTCCTCCATGGTGCCCCAGGGCCTGGCCCCCGGGACAGCCAGCTGACACTGGGCACACTCGGCTGCACTCCTCCATGGTGCCCCAGGGCCTGGCCCCCGGGACAGCCAGCTGACACTGGGCACACTCGGCTGCACTCCTCCACCAGCCCCCCAAGCTCTGGCCACTGTCTCCAACACCAAGCTCCTCCTCCGCAGAGCTCCGCTCACACCTGCTGCCTCCTGGGCCTGCCCACCGGGACAGAGCGCAGCTCACCTGGGAGCTGTCAGCTGAGTGACCACCTGTCTGCACGGCCTGCGGGCCACTGGCGGGCAGGCCTGCGGCACGGTGCCGGGACGTGTTCTGAAGGGAAGGACTGCGGGCGCTGAGGACAGCTGGCACACAGGACCTGCTCCACGGGCCCGTGGCTCCCGCTCCAGCTGAGAACCCTGCCGAGGCCGGAGGAGAGCCCGAGAGGGCGCGTGCCTCCCCCAGTCCCTCTCACAAGCGCGAGGCCCTGGCCTCAGGGCCATCCCAGGACCGAGACCCCCGTGGCTGCTCCAATTCCATCCGCTCCTGCACTTCTGAGGCACTGGCGCCAGCCAGTGCGACACGTTTTTGCCTTAAACGGTGACTTAAAAGGATGTAACACGAGGGAAGCTCTACTCACGGCTGAGAATAACCAATATTTACAGGGTTCCAGCATTCTCATATTCAGATGAGCACTATACACTGCTCATGGCAGTTCCCGTCCTGCGAGCACATGTCTGCGCAGAAGAGGCAAGGGGTCTGGACCTGGCAGGGCCCGGAGGTGCTGGGTGTGAAGGCAGGCCCGCTCTGAAGTGGGGCCAAGGAGGCCAAGGGGCCCAGGTTGTGGGGAGAGGAACGGAAAGATCTGCTAAGACCTAGCCTCCCAAGTCAGAGGTCCCACACTTCTTTAAAGACAGGAGCCTTTTTTAAAGTTCAGAAGTGGATTGTGGATCCAAGATGGCAGGTAGAGTAGGTGGGAGGTACACCTGCCTCCTCCAAGGACAACTGGAATGACAACTAAAACACAGAACCGTCAGCCTCACCCACCTTCTGGAGAAGTCCTCTGACCAGGGATCACAGCAGAGCCAGCGGAGACTGGGGGGCGCAGGTGAGCAGGGCGGTCCCTGCCCCCGGCAGCGGCAGAGACGCAGGAGGGACATCTCAGCTGCAAAGGCTCCCCCGGAGCATGGGTGTCCCCCGCAAGCCGGACTCGCAGGCCGAGCACAGAGCCGGCAGAGGTGCCCCGCCCGGCTGTGAGCATGGCAGGAGCTCTGTGCCAGGGAGTCAGGCGGCTGCTGGAGAAGGAGGCGCCCTCTCAAAGGGCAAAGGCAAGCCCGTCCGCAGCCGCTCACGGGGCCCGGGAGGGGGCAGAGCGACCAGTCCATGAGGAGAGGCTGGGTGTGCGGCCCTGAGAGGCTAGGGGACAGGCTGGCCATCTTCTTGGGTGGAGATGCCGCTCTGTGTGCCCAGCTAGAGAACACCATACCCTCCGCTCCGGTCCCCCTTCTGCTGCTGAGGAGGCACTGCCTGGGCTGGGGCAGAGGGGTGGGCAGGCTCGGCTGGCCTCGCTGACAGGGCTGTGTGGCTTCGGAGCGGGGCCATTCCCCTCACATTCCCATAAACCTGACTGGCGCCGCCCTCACTGCAGAAGCCAGCCCCGCTCCAGGCAGCCCACCCCCAGCTCCCGGGGCTCTGGGGTGGGGCCACACCTCCCTGCCCCCATGGCTGACCACCATCTCCTGCGTCCCAGTGGCCACCCCTGCTGAGAGCAGGCTCCTGAGAGAATCTGGCGGACTGAGTGTGGCTCTAGGACAGGGGAAACTTCCCTCACACACCTGACAAGAGAGCACCTTCCCTTCACATGGCCGAATCTTGGTCTATTTGGGCCTGATAAACTCTGTTGGCCTCACCCTGAGACCCCACCCCATCACCCAGCAGGTGAGCTGGACGTGGTATACCTGGGGACATATGTCGAGTGTTCTCAGACTCAGCAATGGCACCAAGATTGAAGCTCTATCAATCCAGTGAACAGCTCTCACCCCTGCCTGGTGACTCACTGAGAACCTGCCTCATGCAACTAGAGTACAGGCAGTTCTCTCAGGAACAGCCATCTCGGGAGCCAGCAGGCAGAGGCGGGAGAAGGCGGGCCTCAGGATTCCAAGGGGACCAGTGCCGGCAAGTGCTGGCCTCAGTGCATAGTCAATCCTTCCTGCACACACCCAAGCCCAGGAGAGACAGCCACAAACTCTGGTTCACTTTGTAACTTCAAACAGACTGCCCAGGGCCAATCACAGGCGGCATTTGACATTAGCTTGCACCTGAGTCCCTCCCAAGAGGCTCCAGAGCCAACACAGCCACCGGCTACCTTCAGACAACATCACAGCAGGATCCAATGGCTTGACAAGCAGCATATCCAAAGGGAGCGCTCAACAGACCCAGGGCCTGCTGAGGCAAAATCTGCTCTATGTGGTCACCATCCGCACCACAGCTCATACTCTGTGGTCAAGGTTGGTCCTCACAATTAACCAGACTGAAGGTGGATCCCATGCATAAATAAATCAATAGCAGTCGAGACTCAATTACAAGATGCCCACATAACAGATACAAGGTATTGTACATTCCTAGAGCGCCCAGCAAAGATGATCAAGGAGATTGTGCCAACAGGTCCCACAAAACACCTACTACCAAGGCCATGCTACCAAGACAGGGAGTCATGGCTGATCTATGTAATACATAGGAACAAACACAAAGAGGCAGCCAATGGGGAGACAAAGAAACATGCCCCAAATAAAAGAAAAGGATAAAACTCCAGAAAAAGAGCTAAATGAAACAGAGGCAAGCAATTTACCAAAGATAGAGTTCAAAACAATGGTTATAAGAATGCTCAAGAAATTTAGGCAAAGAATGGGAGAAATAAAAGATACCTTAAACAGAAATATAGTAAGTATTAAAAAGGACATAAAAACTATAAAAAGAACCAGTCAGAAATAAAAAATAATAATAAAATCTGAAATGAAGAATACACTAGAAGGAATGAACAGTAAGTTGAATGAAGCACAGGGTCAAACCAGCAATTTGAAAGACAAAGTAGGAAAAACACCCAACCAGAGCAGCAAAAAGAGAAAAGTTGTTTGTTTTTTTAATAATAGTTTAAGGACAACATGAAGTGAAACATCCATATCATAAACATACCAGAAGGAGAAGAGATAGAGCAAGGGATCAAGAACTTTTGAAGAAATAATAAGGAAAAACTTTCCTAACCTGGTAAAGGAAAAATAGGTACAAGTCCAGGAAGCATAGAGAGTCCCAAAAAAGATGGGACAAAGAGGTCCACATGAAGACACAGAATAATAAAATGGCAAAGGTTAAAGACAATGAGAGAATCTTAAAATCCACAAGAGAAAGACAGTAATTTCCAACAAGGAAGCTCCCATAAGACTGGCAGTTGATTTCTAACATTTCAGGCCAGAAGGGGTTGGCATGAAATATTCAAAGTGATGAAAAACAAGGACCACCAACCAAGACTACTTTACCCAGCAAGGCTATCATTTACAATTGAAGAAGAAATAAGGAGCTTCCCAAACAAGGAAAAGCTAAGGGAGTTTGTTACCACCAAACTAGTATTACAAGAAATATTAAAGGGTCCTCTTTAAAAAGAAAGGGAAAAAGTATATAGTTAAATGAGTAAAATGGCAACAAATATGTACCTATCAATAATTACTTTAAATGTAAATGGCATGCCCTAGTCCAGTAGTCAGCAAATTCATTAGTCAACGGAGTCAAATATCAACAATCATTGTACTGAAATTTCTTTTGAGAGCCATATTTTTTAAACTTAAACTTCTTCTAACGCCACTCCTTCAAAATAGACTTGCCCAGGCCATGGTATTTTGTGGAAGAGCCACAATCAAGGGGCCAAAGAGCCACATGTGGCTCGAGAGCCGCAGTTTGCCGACCACAGCCCTAGTCAGTTTGGCTCAATGGATAAAACATTGGCCTGTGGGCTGAAGGAAGGGTCCCAGGTTGGATTCCAGCCAAGGACATATGCCCAGCTGTGGGCTCGATCCCCCACTAGGAAGCGTGCAGGAGGCAGCTGATCAATGATTCTCTCTCATCGTTGATGTTTCTATCTCTCTCTCCCCCTCTCCCTTCCTCTC
Organism: Pipistrellus kuhlii; assembly: GCF_014108245.1. Lineage (NCBI taxonomy): Eukaryota > Metazoa > Chordata > Mammalia > Chiroptera > Vespertilionidae > Pipistrellus > Pipistrellus kuhlii. The sequence continues at coordinate 4,585,431 of NW_023425535.1, read as the reverse complement.
TGAAATCAATAAAGATATATATAATAAAGAGAGAGAGAGAGATTGATTTAAAAAATTAAATGGCACAGTGCTCTAATCAAAAGACATAGGGTAGCTAAATGGCTTTATAAAAATTAAAAAAAGACCCATATATATGGTGTCTACGAGACACCTGAGAACAAAGAATACTCACAGACTAAACAAAGAATACCCACAGAACAAAGAATACCCACAGACTAAAAATAAAAAGATGAAAAAAGATATTTCATGCAAATGGAAATTAAAAAAAAAAAAAAAACACTGGAATATGAGTACTTATATCTTACAAAATACACTTTAAACCAAAGGCTATAAATAGGAGACAAAGAAGAACATTACATGATGATAAAGAGAACATTCCAACAAGAGGATATAGCCCTTGTAAACATTTATGCACCCAACATAAGTTCACCAAAGTATAGAAAGCAAATCTTGATGGACATGAAGGGAGAGATTGGTAGTAATACAGTCAGAGTAGTGAACTTTAATACCCAATTGACATCAATAAATACTTCTTCCAGACATAAAATCAACAAGGAAACAGAAGACTTAAATGACACACTAGATCAGGTGGTTCAGCTGATATCTCCAGAGCCTTTTACCTCAAAGCAGCAAAATATACATTTCTTTCAAATGCACGTGTAACATTTATATGATAGACTACGTGTTAAGCCACAAACTAGTCTCAATAGATATAAGGAGACTGAAATCATATCAAGCATCTTCTCTGACCATAATGATCTGAAACTAAAAATTAAACACTAGAAAAAACCTGAAATACATAGAGGCTAAACAAGTTACTGAACCATGAATGGGCTAACAAGGAGATCAAGGAGGAAATCAAAAGGTCCTTTGAAACAAATAAAAACGAGAACACAACATCCCAAAATATATGAGACTCAGCAAAAGCAATTCTGAGAGGGAAATTCATAGCAATATAGGCCAACCTCAAAAAATATATCAAATAGGCCAACCTCAAAAAAATATCTCAAATAAACCATCTAACTTTACACTTAAAGGAACTAAAAGAAGAACAACTAACAAAGCCCAGAGTGGGTAGAAGCAAAGAAATACTAAAAATCAGAGCAGAAATAGAGTCTAAAAAAAAAATACAAAAGTTCAAGGAAACCAAGAGCTGATTCTTTGATAAAATAAACAATATTGACAAAGAAAAAAGAAAGAGGACCCAAATAAGTGAGATAAAAAATGAAAGAAGAGAAATCAGCTGTTAAAATGACTCTACAGAAATACAAGAAATTGTAATGAAATATTATGAGCAACTATATGCAAACAAATTAGACAATCTAAAGGAAATGGATAAATTCCTAGAAATATACAATCTTCCAAAAGTGAATCAGGAAGAACCAGAGAATCTGCATAGACAGATTACAACTAGTAAAGCTGAAGCAGTAATTAAAAAATAATAATAACAACTCCTAACAAACAAAAGCCCTGGACCTGATAATGTTACCAAATATTCCAACAAAAGCTAACAGTTATCCTTCTCAAACTAGCCCAAAAACTTTAGAGGAGGGAAGACTCCCTAGCTCATTTTACAAAGCCAGCATTATCCTAATTCCAAAATTCCTAATTCCAAAACCAGATAAGACATGAAAAAGAAAGAAAACTATAGGCCAATATCCCTGGTGAATATACAATAGATACTAAAATCATCAACAAATATTAACAAACTGGACCCAGCAATATATTAAAAAGATCATACACCATAAACAAGTGAGTGGGATTTACTCTGGGGATACAAGATCCCCAAATTTATTGATTTGTGGATCTTGGTACAAGATCCACAAATCAATAAATGTGATACACCACATAAACAAAACGAAGGATAAAAATCACATGATCATATGATGAAAAAAAAATTCTCAGCCAAGAGGGAACATACCTCAACATGATAAAGGCCATATATGACAAACCCACAGCCAACCATCGTACTCAATGGACAAAAACTAAAGGGCTTCCCTTAAGATCGGGAATGAGACAGGGCTGTCTGCTCTCACCGCTTTCATTCAACATAGCACTGGAAGCCCTCGCCACAGCAATCAGACAAGAAAAAGAAACAAAAGGCATCCAAATTGGAAATGAGGAAGCAAAACCATCATTATTTTCAGATGACCTGATACTGTACCTAGAAAACCCTAAAGATGCCACACAAAAACTACTAGAACTGATAAGTGGAGTCAGTAAAGTAGCAAGATATAAAACTAAGAAAACAATCTTATTTACAGTTGCATAAAAAATATAAAATCCATAGTGTGGTTAAGCTTGGGGAGGGGAGTGGAGGCAGGCTAGAAGGGGTTAATGGGAAGAAAGGGAGACATCGGGCAGAGGATTCAAGATGGCTGCTCGGGTAGACACCTAACCGCAGCAGCTCACAACAATTTCAATGGAATACAACTAAAATGTAGAGTGGACATTACCCAGACCTACAGGTAGTCGACTGGCTGAAAACTCTACAATAGGAAGGTGGGAGAAAACCAGAAGGAAAATCAGAGGAGCTGGAAAAAAGAGCCTAAGGTACAGAGACATGCTGCGCGCTCGCACGTATGCGCGCACCGAGAGGTCGCAGCCGGAGAGGAGGAGAGGGCTGGATGCTGCCTGGCGTTCCCTAGCAGGAAGGAAATAAAACCCCCAGCCTGGGCTGAACCCCCGAACTGGCAGCGCTGAGCCCCATTATGGGCCAGACCCTGGGGACCCAGGCTCTGGCAGGGGGAGACGGGGCTGGGAGGCTGAATCCCAGGGGAAAAACGAAAGGCGGGGGGCCCCCGGAGTTGCGCGCTTTGTGCGCAGAGGACTGAATGTAGACTCTGATGCTGGATTACCCTAGCCGGAAGAAACAAAGCCTCCGGCGGCGCTGAGCCTCAGACCGGACCGCCCCGAACTCCCGGTCTGGGCCAGTCCCTGGGGACCCAGGCTGGGCAGGGGGAGACGGGGCTGTGAGGTGGAGTCCTGGGAGCACGGCGAAAGGCCGAGCCCCCGGAGTCAGGCACACTGCGCACAGAGGACAGTCTGTTGACTCTGATCCTGGACTCCCCTAGCGGGAGAGAGAAAGAAAGCTCCAGACTGGAGGATCGCGATGAGGAGCAGGAGCCCCCGCTGGACACCGGCCAGCCGGGCGCCAGCAAGGAGCCGGGCGACGGGGCCCCCAGGGGGGGGGGGTGCCCCTGAGCCGTCAACTGCTGAGCGCAGGCAACTGAGCCAAGGACTGGGGATGTTTCCTGGGCGGCGCCAACCCCGGCGACAGGCTGAAGCAGCGCAGGAGCCCCCGGAGAACAAAGGGGTGCCACAGGCCAACCTGCTGAGATTCCAGGACGGGGAGGAAGAAACCATAGAAGTTCTCAATGTGAAGAAATCAAGTGAGAGCAAATGATAGTAAAATTACTTAAGAAAGAATGCAAAGAATATCTTGAAAAATCAAAGACTAAGTCAGAACTCAACTCACCAGCCAACATTGCAACATAAATGCGTTTTTTAAAAAAGAAAGAAAGAAAGAAAGAAAGAAAGAAAGAAAGAAAGAAAGAAAGAAAGAAAGAAAGAATGTTGGAACAGCGGTGACCAGGCCTAGAGTGGCCAGGCACAAGGCAGTGGCAGCCGGGCCCGGAGCAGCAGTGGCCAGGCCCCAGAGCAGCAGCAGCCAGAACCAGAGCATCAACGGCCAGCACTGGAGCAGCCAGACCTGGGGCAGTGGCAGCCAGGCCTGAGGCAGAGGCGGCCAAGCCCAGGGTGGCCAGTCCAGGAACACCCAGACCCGGAGTGGCCAGGCCCGGAGAAGCCGGGCCCAGAGCAGCCGGGTTGGGAGCAGCCAGGCCCAGAGCAGCAGTAGCCAAGCCCAAAGCATCCAGCCAGGGTGCGGCCAGGCCCGGAGCAGCGACTGCCAGGCTAGGAGTGGCCAGGCCCGGAGCAGCGACTGCCAGGCTGGGAGCGGCCAGGCCCGGAGCAGCCGAGTCTGGTGCGGCCAGGCCCGGAGCAGTGGCTGCCAGGCTGGAAGCAGCCGGGCTAGGAGCAGCGGCTGCCAAGCTGGGAGCGGCCAGGCCCGGAGCAACCGGGTTTGGTGCTGCGAGGCCCGGAGCAGCGGCTGACAGGCTGGGAGCAGCCAGGCCCGGAACGGCCGGGCCCGGAGCAACTGGGCCCAGAGCAGCCGGGTCGGGTGTGGCCAGGCCTGTAGCAGTAACAGCCAAGTCCAGAGCAACTAGGTCGGGAGCAGCAGTGACCAGACCCGGAGCAGCGACTGCCAGGCTGGGAGCGGCCAGGCCCAGAGCAGCCGGGTCTGGTGCGGCCAGGCCCGGAGCAGTGGCTGCCAGGCTGGGAGTGGCCAGGCTCGGAGCAGCGGCTGCCAGGCTGGGAGCGGCCAGGCCCGAAGCAGCCGGGTCTGGTGCGGCCAGGCCCGGAGCAGCGGCTGACAGGCTGGGAGCAGCCAGGCCCGGAGCGGCCGGGCCCAGAGCAACCGGGCCCAGAGCAGCCGGGTCGGGTGTGGCCAGGCCTATAGCAGTAACAGCCAAGTCCAGAGCAACTAGGTCGGGAGCGGCAGTGACCAGACCCAGAGCAGCGACTGCCAGGCTGGGAGCGGCCAGGCCCGGAACAGCCGGGTCTTGTGCGGCCAGGCCAGGAGCAGCGGCTGACAGGCTGGGAGCAGCCAGGCCCGGAGCAGCCGGGCCCGGAGCAACCGGGCCCAGAGCAGCCGGGTCGGGTGTGGCCAGGCCTGTAGCAGCAACAGCCAAGTCCAGAGCAACTAGGTCGGGAGTGGCAGTGACCAGACCCGGAGCAGCAACTGCCAGGCTGGGAGCGGCCAGGCTTGGAGCAGCAGCTGCCAGGCTGGGAGCGGCCAGGCCCGGAGCAGCCGGGTCCGGTGCGGCCAGGCCCGGAGCAGCGGCTGCCAGGCTGGGTGCGGCCAGGCCCGAAGCAGCGGCTGCCAGGCTGGGAGCGGCCAGGCCCGGAGCGGCCGGGCCCAGAGCAATTGGGCCCAGAGCAGCCGAGTCGGGTGTGGCCAGGCCTGTAACAGCAACAGCCAAGTCCAGAGCAACTGGGTCGGGAGCGGCAGTGACCAGACACGGAGCAGCTGGTTGTGGAACGAACCAGAGCAACAGAGGCCAGGCCCGGAGCAGCCTGGCCCAAAACAGCTCGCTCCTCACCTGCCCCTGCCCCACGGCTGCCTCTCAGACATGGCTGGAAACTTTTGCGGGAACTTGAGGGTCTGCTGAATCAAGTGATGAAGGCTTATATCTGGATGTGTTGAGTTAGTATAGTGCTGGGGTGTTGATCTGTGAGTGCCTTGGGTGGGGCCTGGATGAGGCTGGTTGTCCTATTTGGAAATGTCTTTTGTGTGAAGTGTATCATTGGGCATGTGGAGGTATTATTGATATGAGAAAATGCTAAGTAACAGATTTGCTATCTGAAAAGGGATTTACTATCGGGGAAAGGGAGGGAGGAAGAGACTGAACATAAACTGTGCACCAATGGATGAGGATGAGGGGGCAGAGGGTGGGGTGGGAACCTGGTGGAGGGGGGAAGAAACGAGGAACCTGTGTAATAATATGAACAATAAAGATTGATTTAAAAAAAAAAAAAAAAGAAAAGAAAGGGAGACATCGGTAATACTTTCAACAATAAAGATAAATTTATGTATAAATAGATAGAGATAGTTAAGATAATCCCTGAGAAAACATTTAAGCGATAATGCAAAAGACCTGTACTCAGAAAATTGTAAGACAGAAGACAGAAATAAGTGGAAGCATACATCATGTCCATAGTTAGGAAGAATTAGCATTGTAAAAATGTTTATACTACCCAAAGCAATCTAGAGATTCAACACAATTTCTATAAAGATACCAATGACATTATTTCACAGAACTAGAACAAATATTCCAAAAATTTATATGGAACCACAAAAGACCCCAAATAATCACCGCAATCTTGAGGAAGAAGAACAAAGTTGGAGGAAACATGCTACCCAATACCAAACTATACTACAAGGCCATAGTAATTAAAACAGTATGGTATTGGCATACCAACAGGCAGATAGGTCAATGGAACAGAAAAGAGCCCAGAAATAAACCCATGCCTATATGGTCAATTAATATTCAACAATGAGACAGGAAAATACAGTGGGGTAAAGACAGTCTGTTTAATAAATAATATTGAGAAAAATTGGACAGTTATATGCAAAAAAATTAAACTAGACCACCTTCAGCCGAAGCCGGTTTGGCTCAGTGGTAGAGCATCAGTCTGTGGACTGAGAGGTCCCAGGTTCGATTCCAGTCAAGGGCATGTACATTGGTTGCGGGCACATCCCCGGTAGGGGGTGTGCAAGAGGCAGCTGGTCGATGTTTCTCTCTCATCGATGTTTCTGGCTCTCTATCTCTCTCCCTTCCTCTCTGTAAAAAATCAATAAAATATATTTAAACTAGACCACCTTCATACACAATACACAAGAATAAACTCAAAATGGATTAAAGATTTAAATGTTAGACACAAAAACCATAAAAATGCTAGAAGAAAACAGACAGTGAAATCTTGGACATTTCCTGTAGCAATATTTTTTTCTGAAATATCATCTTGGGCAAGAGAAACAAAAGAAAAAATAAATAGAACTACATCCAACTAAAAAGCATTTGGACAGCAAAGGAAACCATCAACATAATGAAAAGACAATCCACTGAATGGGAGTACATATTCATCAGTGATGCATCTGATAACGGGTTAATATCCAAAATTTATAGAGAATTTATAATACCACACACACAGAAATCCAATTTTAAAATGGGCAAATGATCATTATAGACATTACTCCAAAGAGAACATACAGATGTCCAATAGACATGAAAAAATGCTCAGCATCACTGATCATCAGAGAAAAGCAAATTAAAACCACAGTGAGATATCACCTCACACCTGCCAGATGGCTACCATCAATACATCAACAAACAAGTGCTGGGGAGGATGCGGAGAAAAGAGAGCCCTCATGCACTGCTGGCGGGAATGCAGACTGGTGCAGCCACTGTGGAAAGCAGTCTGGAGTTTCCTCAAAAAACTAAAAATGGAGCTGCCATACGACCCAGTGACTCCACTTCAGAGAATGTATTGAAAGAAACCCAAAACACTAGTTGGAAAGAATATATGCACCCCTATGTTTACTGCAGTGTTATTTACAACAGCCAAGATTTGGCAGCAACCCCCATGTCAATCAGTAGGTGAGTGGATTAAAAACTGCGGTACATTTTACATGACGGGATACTACTTGGCCCTAAAAACAAAATCTTACCCTTTGTGATGGACCTGCAAAGTATTATGTTAAGTGAAATAAGCCAATCAGAGGAAGACAAATACCTTATGATTTCACTTATATGTGGACTCCACATAACAAACAAAATAGAAACAGACTCAGATTTAGAGAACAGACTGACAGCTGTCAGAGGGGAGGGGGTTGGGAGTGAGTGGAGAAAGTGAAGGGATTAAGCAAAATAAAACTCACAGACAACAATACACTGATTACAGGGGGAAGGGTGGGGAGCTGGTGGGAAGAGACTGGACTTGGGGTGTGAACACACATGGTGAGGTACAGATGACGTGTTGTAGAACTGTACTCTTGAAACCTATATGATTTAATTAACCAACATCACCCCATAAGTTCAATGTAAAGTCAATGAAGTTCATAAATGGCTCCAACCTGAGGCAGTTGTACTTCTAGCCCATTTGTTGGGAACTTCATACTGAGCATCTGAGCCTTCGGCAAATGAACCTGCATGTTTTAGGTCAGCTGGGGTCAGGCCGGCAGCACTCAGATTCACAGGCCTCACTTCAGAGCTGGGCCCCTGGGCCACGGAAAGGCCCCGGTTCCTCTGACAGTGTCTGTGGGAAGGTGGGCACAGGACAGACATGAGGAGCAGGAAGAGGATGAGGATGGAGGAGAAGACTCCCATCTCAGGCGTCCCCTAGAGGACTCTCAGGGCCATACCCGGAAGAGAGGGGCCATCTGCTCAGACTGCCCACGCCTGGATACCACATATAACACAACACAGAGACCACACACACACATACAACACAAGGCATGTAACACACCACACACACGAGCACACTACACATCATTCATGCAGCACACCGACACTCCACACACACACACACAACACGCACTGCATGTAATACACATACCACAAACATGCCATACACACAACACACTGATAAACATGCACACTGATGAACTCACTCAGGCAAAGCTAAGGGAAGAGCAACCTTCCTGAGCTAACACTCCTGGTGCCCCCCCCCCACCCTGGCCCCTCCTCTGCGCCCACAGTTCTAGCAGAGAAACGGGGGCCCTCTTTTTCCTTCAGCCCCCTGGTCCAGACAGCCCCCGAGCTCAGCTGCCGGCAGCACTGAGGCGGAAAGAGCCTCCAGAGGCCCTGGGAGACAAGTACAGAACGGTGCCCGGGCCTCGCCATTGCTCTGAGGTGACGCTGTGCGCCCGCTGCTCAGACGCCGGGTCCCCCAGTCCTGCTTCAGTAACAAGCGCCTGGGCAGGAGCCGCCTGAGCTGCACGGATGCGGCTCATGGCAACAGTCCGCGCCCCACACACTGAACATCTCCCAGGACGTGCCCCTGCCCTGGGCCTGAGTGAGGAAAGAGTGGCCACAGGACAGGGGCAGCTGAAGCCACCCATCCACTGGAAGGGTCCTCCTTTGGGGCCCAAGTGGGGGATGGGCCTTAGGTAATCTGAAGAGTCTGCAAGCCTGGCACTGAGCCAAGGGCCACCCTAAGAACTCCCAGAGCTAGCTGGACAGCATCAGGGCCTGCAACCGGGAAAGGGGGGCAGGGGGGAGAGGAGAACCGAGCGCAAAGCAGGGCGTAGGGCCCTAAGCGCAGCTCAGGATCCTTCTCAGCTTCCTCCTCCAGCCTGGCCCCTGACAGTTCCTCACCCAAAATCTTACCCTTTGTGACAGCATGGATGGACCTGCAAAGTATTATACTAAGTGAAATAAGCCAGTCAGAGAAAGACAAATACCGTATGATCTCTCTCTAAACTTTAAAGCTCTCCCCTGCTGAAGATCCTCAAAAGTTCCCGCCCCCATGAGACCAGGTGTTCTGAGGCCCGGCCCAGCACCCTCTGAGCTGAGCCTCGCCCAGCGCTGCAGAGTGCCTGGGAGGGCACACGGCATTTCCTCAATTACTGTCAGCCCAACCCAGTGGCGGCGTCAGCAAAGCCACATCCTGGAAACACGCTTTGCCAAAAGGCAGGCGAGCTGTCAGCTTGACCTTCAGCCTGGTGCCAGGCGGGGGTTTGTTACTTAAATCCAGCCAAGCACCAGGAAATATTATGACTCAGGCCCACCAAGAAGGCACATAACCTCCTTTGTGTTGACTTTCAGTAAAACTTCCTGTGTTTTGCTGAATAAAATAAACATGCTGTACTGTGCCTGTGCCTGTGCCTGTCAGAGGACAGTGGTCCACCCGGCTCCAGCTTTTTCCTTCTATCTCTGTGTCTGTCTCTTTCTTTTCAATCCCCAGCCGCCCCTGCGCAGGAACTAGACTGCTCTATAGCCACACTGGATGTGGAAAAGAGAAATATTTACACAGCACTCCCCTCCCTCCATCTTGGGGGCTCAGTGCAGCCCCACCACTGGACTCTGAGCCCTGGGAGCGCCTAGGATCTTACAGTCCCAGCATGTGTCTGGCAGGGGGTAAAGGTAGGTAAACAGTGAACACGAGGGAGGGAGGGGGGAGGGAGAGAGGGGGGGAGGGAGGGGGGGAGGGAGGAAATGATGACAAAAGGAGGATGGATGGTGGATGGATAGACAAGTGGCTGGATGGGTAAATGAGTGGATGGCTGGATGGGTGAGGGAGGGAGGGACAGACTGGTGGGTGGATGGTTGGACGGGTGGATGGATGAGCCAGCCAATGGGTAGAAGGAAAGGGAAATGCAGGCAACCAGGGGAAGTCTGACCTTGCTCTGGCCTTGGCCCTGGCCCTCACTCAATGCTGCCAGAACACACAGGCACTTAGGAGGATTAAGGCTCCTTGATACAATTGGAGCTGCTGGAAATAGCTCTGTGCAGCCGCAGCCACCCTCCCCGCAATCAGCCTCAATCAACACCCACCTGTCCCTGCTGCCCGTTCATTCCCCCTGACACCCAGGCCAGGGGACTAGGAGCGGGGGTGCTGGGCCCATACAGGGCCACAGGGCTGGGCAGTCACCCCGCTGGGTCCCCGGGGCCCATGAGCAGCAGCCCAGAGCGGAGCGGGAGACCCCGGGGCCCATGGGAGGGAGCTGGGCCGGCCTCAGGGAACAGAGGTGAGGGTCCGTCCTTCCTGGCCACGCTTCCCACTGGCTGACAGCGCGTGGCCTGAGAGCTGGCACCTCAGGAGGGACGTCAGAGGGCGTCATGCACTGAAACGGAGTCTCCAGCACAGACATTGAAAATGCACCTCGAGGGCTGTGTGAGGGCGAGGGCGAGGGGTACCCCTCCGGACCCTCCCCTTGCCCAGGGCGCCCCAGATAAAGTGGGCAGTATGGAGGCAGCTGTGCACCCGGTGAGGAGAGTCCACCTTGGTCCAGAGAGGGGCTCTGTGCCTCAAAACACAGACCACGTGGAGCCAGAAAAGGCCAGGAGACGCCCGCCGGGCCTCCTGCTCTGGCCCCTCCAGCCCTCGCCACGTAACCTTCCGTCCGCCCTGGAACCCGCCCTCAGCCAGGCCGGTGCGCGGGGACATGGCACCTTCCCCCGGGCAGAGGCGAGGCCTCACGTCAGGCAAGGACGGCGAAGAAATGGCAGCCAGGCTGCCGCCGAAAGCCAGCTGGGACCTGACGGGTGTGTGACCTGGGCGCCCCCCAGAGCGGGGGCCGGCGGAGCAGCCAGGCCGAGGGGAGCAGCGGGACAGCGGGCTCCGCGGTGCCCGTGCTGCGGCAGGACCGGGCCGGCACTGCTGGAGGCATGGACTCCGTAGTCCCGGCCCAGGAAGCCTCCAGGACTTAGTGCTTCTGCATGCCCTTTCCCTCCGTCTGCAGAACTCTCCCCTGGCCACTACACACTCAGACTCCAGCCTTCAAGAATTTGTTCAGCTGTCACCTCCTCCAGAAAGTCTTCCTGATTTCTCTCAGGTCCCTCCTCTGTATTCCCAGAACTGCCTTCCCCTCTGCTCCTCCAGGCAGGGCCATATCCAAGCCAACTGTTTATCCCTGCCCAGGGCTGGCAAGGAGTCCACCCGATGGGCTCCTTCCACAGAGGGGTGCAGGAGTGACGCACACTCACCTCTGCCCCAGGTGGCCCTGCATCTGTCCCCCTGCCATCCACGCTCCCTGAGGACAGAGCCTCTCAGTACAGGGCTCCAGCCAGGCCTCTGAACCCCAGCTGGTCCAGCGAGCCTGGGACCCATGCGATGGCAAGCAGGAGAACAGCCACCTGCTGGCCAGGCCAGAAGGGCCTGTGCTGCACATTTGCAAAAGGCAGGAGACATGCATGTCAAAAAATTACCCACAATCAACATAAAACTCCACATGGAAATGGCTGGTTTGCCCAAGTCCCTGTTAATTTGCCGGAAAATCTGAAAAGGTGACAGAAGGGCCCAGGCTTGTTCCTGGAAGGCCAGAGAGGCCTCCTGACCTCCCCCGCCATCTCCAAGTGCACAGCCGCCTGTAACCTCTCTCCGGCCTCCCCCGCACGCCCCGGGCCTCGGAGGACACAGGGTCCTCTGCCCGGCACCCCCTGCCCCGCCTCTCAGGCAGGCGTCCAAGTAGACTCACACCGAAGCTTCGTGTGAACAGCACAGCTGGCTCATGTGGCTGCAAGGACCTTAGTGTCCGCTCTTGACAAACAGGAAGAATAACCTTTCGAACCCTGTCTCAGAAGGGAGGCAGCAGAGGACAAGCGCCCACGTCCCGGGTCCGGTGTTGGCCAGTGCCTGGCCTCCGCCTGGCCTCTGCCTGGCCCCCGCCTGGCCCCCGCGCCTGGCCCCCGCCTGGCCTCCGCCTGGCCTCCGCGCCTGGCCCCCGCCTGGCCCCCGCGCCTGGCCTCCGCCTGGCCTCCTCCTGGCCCCCGCGCCTGGCCCCCGCCTGGCCCCCGCGCCTGGCCTCCGCCTGGCCTCTGCCTGGCCCCCGCCTGGCCCCCGCACCTGGCCTCCGCGCCTGGCCTCCGCCTGGCCCCCGCGCCTGGCCCCCCCGCCTGGCCCCCGCGCCTGGCCTCCGCCTGGCCCCCGCGCCTGGCCCCCGCGCCTGGCCTCCGCCTGGCCCCCGCGCCTGGCCCCCGCGCCTGGCCTCTGCCTGGCCCCCGCCTGGCCCCCGCACCTGGCCTCCGCCTGGCCTCCGCCTGGCCCCCGCCTGGCCCCCGCGCCTGCCTCTGCGCCTGCATGTGCTCACCAGAGACCTCCAGTCACCCACATTGGCCAGTCTGTCCCCGGGAAGGCAGCAGCCAGGCCGTTGCCATGGTTCCCACGGCGGGCACACACTCACCGTGCCCATGAGGTGGGGTGAGCGGGCTCGGTCCACACAGCAGACCCCGCCTGTGTCGGCAGGGACCAGGTGCCTGCGTCACTGCTCTTGGTGATTGGAGAGGGCAAGAAAGGGCAGTGAAAGGGGTCATGGGAGCCCTCACCTAACCCCCAGCCCCAGGAAAATGCAACGGCTGGTGGCCAGGGCGGCCCCAGAGCAGCCGGGGGCCGAGGAGAGGGGATCTGCCAGACCCAGGCCCACACGGAGCCTTCGCAGCGGTCACTGCGCACCTCTGAGCCGGTCTCCGGGCTCGCCGACGGGGACGGAGGGAGGTCAGCTCGGCGCTCTGCCCACAGGGCCAAGGCAAAGCCTGCCTGGCACAGGCAGCTTCCTCCCCGCCCCGCCCCGCACCCCACCCCCCGCACCCCGCCCCCCGGGCAGAGCAGGCTGTCCTGTGTGTGTGTGTGTGTGTGTGTGCCCCTCGCAGTGGGCTGCGGGAGAAGCTGCCAATGGTTTTAAGGACCCCCTGGCTGCTGATGTGCTCGGCTAAGCAGGTGCTTTGCATGTGAATGGGAGCTGATGAGGCTGCTCCCCAGCCCAGGTGCCTCAAAGTCAAGGTCCCGGAGTTACAAGTGGAAGGCCCCACACTTGTGGGCTCCTGTAATAAAGCGCCATGCACTGGTCACTGAGCTCGGCTCGGCTGAATGTCTTCGCCAGAGTCTTCCCTGCGGAGCCCTGCGGTGTAGCTCCTCGGGGCGCCCGAGGCCCCGCCGGCCCTTCGCACAGGCACTGCCCTGCAGGCGGGGACAGAGCAGGAGGGCGGGCCGGGCTGCGCAGCCCGGAGAGGGGTGGCCCTGGGCAGACCTGCCTCTGGCCACAGTCCTGGGCCAGGGCTGCTTCTGGGAAGACTGCGAATTGCTCGTCCTCCCTGGAAGTCACCTGAGCTGAGGCGCCTTTCCCTTCCACTTGCTCCAATGCCAGGCGGAGTCACAGCTGCCCCCTCCTCACAAACTGCCCTCATCTGTGGGAGCCACCTCGCCCAGGGCAGCTCACACCCTGGCATGGGATAAAAGGCTGCCTCCTCCCCACCTCCGGCCCCGGGAGATCCTGTGCCCCAGAGGCCCCAGATGGGGACAGGCTCGCCTCCATGACGCCGTGTCCCTCCCTCCAGCCCGCTTCCCTCGGTGCACCCCCCGCCCGGCCCACATGTGTGCCCAGCAAGGCCAGCACGTCCTGCCCGTTCCCTTCGGGCTCAGCCAAGGAGAACCCGGGCAGGAAATGAGGGCGGGGGAAAGATGAGGGAGCTCCCAGGTGCTGGAGGGCGCCTGCACCCACGTCCCAGAGCCTGTCCCCTCGCTGCCTGGAGACAGGCAGCGGCCCCTGTCTCCGGAGCCTGCCCACACGCTGGAAGAGTCAGCCGGTCGCGGGCAGAAATGGAATACTGAAAGCTAATTATAAGAAATACTAATCATGCTCTGTTAACCATGGTCTGTTCCGATCAGAGAAAGCAACTGTAATGCGCTCAGAGTTTCGGGAGCTAAGGTGAGAATGCTCTAGACTAGGGGTGTCGAACTCAGTCAGAGAAGGGGCCAAAATCTAAAATCCAGCCTAAATCGCGGGCCGAATGGTTTACTGAACAGTCATAAACTGTCATTGTGATGGAAACGCAGCGGAGTGCAATGATGACAGCGCGGTGCGGGCCACATTGCAAGGCCTGGCGGGACGGATTTGGCCCGCGGGCCTTGTGTTTGACACATGTGGCCTAGCATATGAAAGATTTGCAGCCTCGCGGCCTGGAGGCACCTGTGATCCGATGGGTGCCCAGGGGCCCGAGGCGCCTGCCTCTGTGACCCCCCCCCCCCCCAGCCCGCACGACTGTAACCTGTGACTGCTATCCCCAGCCCAGGTTCCCACGCTCCTGACGCCCCCTGCCCCCGTGATCCTGTCCTCCACCCAACGCGAGCAGCGCTTCTGTGGAGCGCAGAGCGGACTTTCGTAGGTGGCCTGCTCCCCACGCCGCCGGCGGGATTGGAACACTCAGATGATCCAACCCTGTCTCTGCTGAATCGGCTCAAGCAGTGCCAGGCAGCCCGCACCCTGGTCGTCCGGGTACAAGCGCGTTACCTCGCTCTGATCGCCCTCTGCGTGCTCTCCCGTCCTGCCAGCGCCTCCAGCCCAGCCCTCAGCATGGGGAAGGGATTCATCAGAGGCCGCCCATAAGTCAGAGCACGCGGCTGCTGAACCCGGCACTGCTGCTCCCCTGATCTCCCTCCCCCAGAGCACCGCTCCCACCGCCTGCAGCGGGCCCTCTGCCCAGCGGGGCCCTGAGGAGGGAAACCGGCAAAGGAACTGGTTTCCCAAACCCAGTGTGCATCCCGACACCTCGGCACCTGCGCCCTCAGCTCCTGCTCCTCAGTAGCCACCACTGCGATGTGGTGTGAGGCAGCAGATTAAAATGTCATGCATTTTGCTTGAAAAATCTATAAAAATGAAGTTTTTTGTAAGAAAAAAGAAAGCCCTTTTCTCAAACACAGGGAAAACAACCCCTGACCCAAGCCCTTCCCTGGCTGGCATTTTGGTGTAAGTCTAACTGAATTTGCTCTGACGCCGGCAGTATCCCATAAATATTTAGGCAGCAAACACACCTCGGAACGCTGGGCGGTGGGGGCGGTGGGGAGAGGACGGCGTGGCCCTGCCAGCTCTCCCCCGTCAGCAAAATACCACAGGCAGGGGTTCCGGGGGCCCAGGGAGCCGGCTTCCTTCATGAGCCCAGATGCGTTCTGGGAAAAGCTCTGCTGCTACCTGCAGGCTCCCTGCCAGCGGAAGCACCAGCCCAATCAATAGCGTGAGGGAAGCGGGGGGCCGTGGAGGGGAGCCCGCATCGGCATGCATACAGACAGCCTTTGCAGAGGAAGCCGGAGCTCCGGAAGGACCTGCTTAGCCTCCGCCCTGAGTCCCCGAGTCCAGACCCTCACACACCCCTACACACATGCACACAGACGCTTCCCGAAAATCGGGCCCTCCAGAAGGCTCTTCCCGGCTTCCCAGCCCTCCACCCACTACCAGATGTAAAGACAGCCTCACCCAGGCCTGGCTCTGGGGAGGGCGGGGTCTCTCAGCTCCGGGGCTGCTTGCTGCCCCCCCCCCCCCCGCCCCCAGCCTGGAGAAGGCGGCCTGGGTTTCAATGCTCCTGCCTTGGCCGTGTGAAGTGTGTGGTCTCCCGCACGATTGTTAAACAGCTCACTGAGGTACATTCACACTCCATGAAACTCACCTGCTGTGACTGCGTTCTTCGGAGATTTATCAAATGTACACGGTTGTACAACCATCACCACCACCCGTTTTAGGAGGCTCTGTACCCAGGAGAGTTCCGTGCCTCAGTGCAGTCAGTCGGCTTCCGCCCAGCCCGGCGGCATGAGGCTCTGCCTCTCCCAGGAGCGCAGGGAGCGCAGCGGGCAGCGTGCCGTCCTCCGCGCCGCGGCTCCCGCAGGCGAGGGGTCATCGTGCCGCCGCGCCCGCCGAGCTGCTCCTGCTGCGAGTGGCAGTGCGCCGGCCGCCAGGGAGCGGTCATCAGGTCATCACGACGCCGCTGCGGGCACTGCTGCCCGGCGTCTGCGTGGACGTGGCCACCTGCCCGTGTGGCCTGCTGAATAACATGGCTAAGTGCATGCTCATCGTTTTAAGAAACTGCCGAGCCGGTGTCCAGCCGCTGCAGGTCCTACGTCCGCGACGGGCTGAGGGCCCCACCTGCACCTTGGCCATCCCAGGAGCTGGGCGCGCGGCCCCGCTCCCCTGCAGATCCCTGGTGGCGAACCGCCAGCTCCTCCTCCTGAGGTGCTTTAACGCTGCGTGTCTTCTTGGTGAACAGTCACTCAGACCTTCCGCCCTTCTGTCCTGGACTGGTCTGTCTTCTGGGTGGTAAGCCCCTCTGCGTAGTCGAGATACAACTCCACTGCAGACCCTTCCTCTGAGGCGTGCTGCAGCCTCTCCATGCCTCCACCTGCGCGATGGAGCTGGTGCTACACCGGGCTGAGTGCAGATGGGGGAGGGGGGGTGTGAAGGCGGCCAGAGGAGCCACCACGCCCTCGGCCTCCAGAGGCAGCGGCTGGGCGTCCCAGGCCCCAGTCCGGGAGCCAGAGCCCAGAGCGGTGGAGGCCAGGAATGAGGCAGCGTCCCACCACATGGAAAGGCAGCGAAGGGTCCCCTGCTTCGACTAAGCACCCCAAGTTCTGCCTGCCAGGCAGAGGCAGAGCCCCGAGAAGCCCTTCGGCCCTGGGCACCTGCCCCGTCGCGACACTGTCTGCTCAGAGCCACGGGGAGAAGTGGGCTGAGGTCCAGACAATGGCTCTGGGAGAGCCGCCTCCAGGCGCCCAGGCTCCGGGGGGCAGCCGGTGCCAAGGGGCCCTGCCACAGGACGGCCTGTGTGTTAAGCCACCATGCCCACTAGGGGGCCAGCCCCTAACTCACCATCTGCCCCACGGTTCCCCAACACCCCTGCCCTGGGCTCACCCAGCCCGCCGAGGGCCTGGCTCCGGCCGGTCACCGGCCTGGGCTCGGAGCCAGGCGCTCCCCGCAGTGACTGGCTCCTCTTGGAACTCCAGCCGCACCCCAACCTCTGGGGGAAGGCTCTGCCCTCTGGCTGGTCCTGGCCACTGGGACCCCCTCAGCCCAGGCAGGTTGGAAATGAGCCTCGTTAGGGGGCCCAGCCAGCCCCTGGCAGCCCCTGGCAGAGGGAGCACCAGCAGCCTGCACACGCCCCCCCCCCCCCCCCCGAGGGCCGGCTCCCACAGCCCGGGAGCAAGGCTCCCTTCACCACCTCCCCCTCAGGGAGCTGACGGCACCGACCTAACCAGACACAGTTTGCACACTTATTTCCGCTTTTTTCTCAATTAAGTATTGCAATATCAATAGACCTTTAATGCTCCTACCAGTGAGGAATGTAATCCCAAAATATAAATAATCCGTGATGAGTGTTCAAGTGCAAGTCCGTACACAGACTGCGGGACCAACGCCCGCCGCGGCCCCGGGAGGCGGGCGCAGGCAGCTGCCCTGCGGAGCCGAGGACACGGCCCAGCCGCCTGAGAAAGGACAGGCGCCCCAGCCAGCCCACCCGGCCACCCTGCAGGGCTCTCTGCCGACCTGAGCAGATCCCGGGAGCGCCTCCTCGGTGCTGTGCCCAGGGGACACCCGAGCAGCCTGCACCCCAGGGCCCGCCATGGGGGCTCCACGGAGGAGACACGCAGACACGGCACAGGCAGAGGGAACGCTGTGTGCTGACTCGCTGCACAAATCTTCCCTGAGCATCTGTGTGCCCAGCCTGGCACAGGGTTCTGGCCACTCCGTGGGGTCTGTGAAGCCAGTGCCTGCCCAGCAGGTGATGGGAGTCTCTGAATGCACAAGCCACGGCCCCCCTTCACCCGGCAGGTTAGACGTGAGGCACCCCAATGAGCGCTGCAGTGAGCGGGACTCACCGAGTGAAGAAGAGAGCGGGCCTCCAGGCGCAAGGAACAGTGCGAATGAGAGCCAGACGGGGACACAGTGGCCGGGATGTGACGAGCTTCTGGGTCACAGGGCGGTGTTTGGGCTGAGAGGGCATGGGGGACAAGACCGCCTCCAGCCCAGCTCCGGCCGCTGGGAGCCTGGGAGCCAGGCTGCAGGTCATTCCCAGCTTCACTTCCAGGCGGGAATGGATGGGGGGGGGGACTGCAGAGGAGCAATGCCCACAGGAGGCCCTGACCAGCCCTGGCACAGCCGGAGGTGCTCCCACAGGTCCCGTGTGGGTGAGACCGCTGACAGCACAGGCCCGGGCCTCGGAGGGCCCCGCTGGGGAGTGGCCTGTGCCAGCCTCAAGACCTGGCCACCAGCTCCAGGCCAGCCCAGGAGCACATTTCCCCACGCCCACCCCAGTGATCACAGCTCTCCTTGTGCCGACACAGGCTGAGTGCTTCACGTGGTAAACGCACCCCATCTTCTCCCAGGGATGACCCCACCCTGGTCACGGAGGAGCAGGCCCAGGCACCCAGAGGGGATCTGCCCACAACGCCATGGTAAGTGGCAGGGCAGATGGACACGGCCCCTCCCACAGCTCGCAGCACCGCCCCCGGCCGCCGGGACCAGGCCCCGCTCCCTGTGCCCCCTGTGCCTCACCGGGAATCCCGGGGAGGAGAGATGGCGGCTCCAGGCTGCGCCTCACAGGGCACAGGACAGCGCAGCTCACTGTCACTGCTGGTGGCCGTGCGTGGTGGAGGGCGGCCTGCAGCGGGAGCCTGGCACCGGCGTGCCCGGGAGGAGCAGGAGGTGTGCCCGGGCTCAGGGAGGCGGGCTCCTCGGAGGAAGGCCACGCTGGAGACCCGAGTCCCAGATCCGCGGTGGCCAGCTGGTGGCCCGCAGACCACGGAGGTCCGGGAGGTCTCAGAGGTTGGCAGCCGCAGTCCTAGATGGTCCCGATTCCCACCCCAGCCTGGGACCAGCACTGCGAGGCTGGCCCACCTTTCCCTCGTCCCTGTGACCCTCGCCGCCTGGACGGCTGGCTCCTAGGTGCCAAGTACCGCCAGGCGCTCAGCGCCTCACTCACCCCCTGAGCAGGCGACAGGCCCCCCTTAGCCGGCGGGAACCCTGAGGCTGAGGGGAACGCAGCAGAAATAACGATGAAGCGTTTGCGTTGCTGAGCAGTTGCTCTGAGCGGGCCCCAGATAAAGAACTCCCATTGCATCGTCTCCCTGAGTTCCCAAAAGCGGCCTCCGAACCGGGGTCGCTGTGCGTGTGCAGGTGCGGAGGCCAAGCCTTGGAGCCGAAGGTTACTGAGCGAAAGGCCTCAGCCAGTCACCGGCTCCCAGCTCCCCGACACCTGCTCTCAGCCTCCCCAGCACAACCGCAGCCGCCGTCTTCAGGAGGGTTAACCTGAAGCCCCTCGGCCCTCACGGCCCCCTCGGCCCCCCCGGCCCCCTCGGCCCCCACGGCCCCCCCGGCCCCCTCGGCCCCCTCGGCCCTCCCAACCCCCTCGGCCCCCACGGCCCCCCCGGCCCCCCCGGCCCCCCCGGCCCCCCCGGCCCCCACGGCCCCCTCGGCCCTCCCAACCCCCTCGGCCCTCACGGCCCCCTCGGCCCCCTCGGCCCTCCCAACCCCCTCGGCCCCCTCGGCCCCCTCGGCCCCCACGGCCCCCTCGGCCCTCCCAACCCCCTCGGCCCCCTCGGCCCCCTCGGCCCTCCCAACCCCCTCGGCCCCCTCGGCCCCCACGGCCCCCTCGGCCCTCCCAACCCCCTCGGCCCTCCCAACCCCTCAGCCCCCACGGCCCCCACGGCCCCCACAACCCCCTCGGCCCTCCCAACCCCCTCGGCCCCCTCGGCCCCCTCGGCCCTCCCAACCCCCTCGGCCCCCTCGGCCCCCACAGCCCCCACAGCCCTCCCAACCCCCTCGGCCCCCACGGCCCCCTCGGCCCTCACGGCCCCCTCGGCCCCCTCGGCCCCCTCGGCCCCCACGGCCCCCTCGGCCCTCCCAACCCCCTCGGCCCTCCCAACCCCCTCGGCCCCCTCGGCCCCCACGGCCCCCTCGGCCCTCCCAACCCCCTCGGCCCTCCCAACCCCCTCGGCCCCCTCGGCCCCCTCGGCCCTCCCAACCCCCTCGGCCCCCACGGCCCCCTCGGCCCTCCCAACCCCCTCGGCCCCCTCGGCCCTCCCAACCCCCTCGGCCCCCTCGGCCCCCACGGCCCCTCGGCCCTCCCAGCCCCCTCGGCCCTCCCAACCCCCTCAGCCCCCACGGCCCCCACGGCCCCCACAGCCCCCTCGGCCCTCCCAACCCCCTCGGCCCCCTCGGCCCCCTCGGCCCTCCCAACCCCCTCGGCCCCCTCGGCCCCCTCGGCCCTCCCAACCCCCTCGGCCCCCACGGCCCCCTCGGCCCCCACGGCCCCCCCAACCCCCTCGGCCCCCACGGCCCCTCGGCCCCCACGGCCCCCTCGGCCCCCACGGCCCCCTCGGCCCTCCCAACCCCCTCGGCCCCCACGGCCCCCTCGGCCCCCACGGCCCTCCCAACCCCCTCGGCCCCCACGGCCCCCTCGGCCCCCACGGCCCTCCCAACCCCCTCAGCCCCCACGGCCCCCACGGCCCCCTCGTCCCCCTCGGCCTCCACGGCCCCCTCGGCCCCCTCGGCCCCCACGGCCCCCTCGGCCCCCTCGGCCCCCACGGCCCCCACGGCCCCCTCGGCCCCCTCGTCTCCCTCGGCTCCCACGGCCCCCACGGCCCCCTCGGCCCCCACAGCCCTCCCAACCCCCTCAGCCCCCACCCCGGCCCTTATAGCCCTCACAGTCCTCACACACAAACACACACACACACTCACACACTACATTCTCTTACACACAGTAACACACACATTCACACACACATACACTCATACACACAGTAACACATATACACACACGCATACACACATATACACACGTATGCACACATACGCTCATGCATGCATGCATACCCACACATATACATACACGCTCGCATACATACACACTACATACACACTCACACATACACGCGCACACACACAGCTCCTCCCTTCCTCTCTGTGCCTCTATTTCCAAACTGGAGGCAGGGCCAGTAGAGATAACTTTATAAACCAGCTCCACCCTCCCCGGTCCCCGCCAGAGGCAGTGAGAACATGGAAACTGGCCAGGTCAGGGACTGTCACAGCCCCAAACTGCCCCAGGGCCTCGAGAAGGAGCAAGCTCTTCTTCCCAGGCCCAGCTGAGTGTCCAAGGCCAGGCTGTGGCCCAGCAGGTCAGGAGGCCCTGCCCCGCAGAGTCCCCCGCCCCTCAGAGGCCCAGGAGGCCCCGCCCCTCAGAGACCCAGAGGCCCCGCCCCTCAGAGACCCAGGCCTGCAGCTGATAGTCTTGGGGATTTGATGCTGGAGCCGAGTGCTCTGAGGACTGCAGATTAAGTGGGGACGATGTCCTGGATCTGGGAACCAGACCCGATGCAGCTTAAATCTGCTCAGACAGGGACCATGACGTACAGGGGGCTGTTCACGCAGACTCCTCCTGCCAGCCGGCCACCGCCCACGCCTGGAAAACGAGGGGCAGCGAGGCCCCAGCAACGCCCCTCTCCTGGCAGACGGTGGACAGACAGCTGCCATCCCCTCCCTAGAACCAAGGCCCAGAGAGGCAGCCACACACAGGCTGTTTCAAGGCATGGTTCCCGGGAGCCTGAGCAGAGCGGTCCCTGACGTCCTGGAGATGTAAATCATGTGGGCTGAACTAATGAGCTATGTGTGTATCTTTCTCCCTAATTAGCTGTGATTTAGGGAGCTTCTTGGTGTCTGCTGCCAGAATAGCCCTGCAGCCCAAGATACTTCCCTCCCATTTCGGAGAAGTATTTACCTACCCCAAAATAGAGGGAGCGCCAGCCCGAAACTGGGGGCTCGGTGCCACCAGGGCATTCGCCCCGATCATCGCTTCAGGGTGCTCACTTCCTTCTCCTTCCTGAAGCTCTGGCAGAGCCTCGGGCACCAGGAGCCTGGCCTGGACATGCCGGGGCCCCCTCACAGACCAGCAGGCTGTGCCCGCTCCTGGCTCCTGCCAACAGCTTTCCTAGGCCTGAAGGACTGGTCTCACCGAAGGGGGGAGGGAACAGGAGAGGTTCCCCACCCACCCATCCTGGGGGCCAGCCCAGACACCACCCCTCAGGGCAAGGGGCCTGAGCACGGCCTGGGTCCTGGGAGGTCAGAACACTGCCCACCCAGGGGCTCAAATCCCAGCACTGCCCTCCCCCTCAGATGGTCAGCTATTCCCAAGGCTCTTCGTCACTGTTGTCATAACTCCCCTCATCACAGCCAACATGCACCACAGGCTTAAGGCACCGTCACCTGGAGACCAGGCCTGGCCAGAGCCACCGCTCCCCTCTCCTCCCCAGCCCTGCCCCTTCCCAGCCCCGTGGCCGGGGCCACGCATGCAAAGCCAAAGGCCCTTTGACCCCACTGGGAGCACCTGGCCCCCTGAGGCCTGGCAGGGACACCTCTCCCCACTCCCCATGGCCTCTCCGTGATGGGAATGTGAGTCTGGGACCTGAGAGAAGTCCAAACCGGGACTGGGCCCCAGCCACCAGCTAAAGAAGCAAGCAGGGGCCACGCCGGCCACCCTCGCACAGGGCAGGGGAGTCTGGCCCTGAGAGAAAGCTGAGGATCCTGCAGCCACAGGGGCACGGAGCCCAGAGCCGCCCTGGCTGACACCCCCTCAGCGCCCTTTGTGCAGCCCCTGCCCCTCCTCCCCAGGCCGTCACTGCCCCGTGCCCGTCTCTCTCGCCCTTACCCAGACAGGCCTCCGACGGCCAGTCCCCGCTCCTGCTGCCCCTCCCCGCCCGGCACACACAGCCTTCAGCAGTGAGCAGTGTGAGGGCACCTGTGCGGAGCCCCTGGCAGTGTCGGGCCTCACAGTAGCCTGTGCGCGTGACTGAGGGCCCTCCCACGGCGAGGAAATGGCTCACCTTCCCAGCTGCACACAGGGGAGCTGCTTAGGGGCCTGGTGCCGGGAACTGGCCCAGTAAATACTTGTTGGATGGATGGATGGATGGATGGATGGATGCATGCATGAACAGAGGGATGAACAGACAGATGAATGAAGAATGAACAGATAAACTCTCAAACAGATCACCAAAAGGAGTCCCCCACCAGCCCCCAAACCCAAAGGGTTGGACATTGTGTCCCAGGGCAGCTGGCCGGAAAGAGAGGCCCTGCACCTATAAGGGTCATGCCCGCCTGGTCCCCAGAGTGGGGTCAACACGGAACCCGCAGGAGCAGGTCTGCAATGAGAAGCGACGGAGGAGTGGGAACCAGGCACTGGGCAGAGGGGCCAACGTAGTGGGGCCCCAGGAGGCCCTAAGCAGCACCATGCCGGAGCTTGGAGAGACGGGATGGACAGAACACCACCCTCCAGGGGGCCTGGCAGAGCTGGAAAAGCTCCCGTGGACCCGGTGCCAGGCCCTCTGAATCCCACGCAGGAGTTGATAGGCCCAGACTGTGGCTCTGGGCCTCTGACAGCCAACGGGCACCAAGCCTCTGTGGAGATGGCTAATCCAGGAACCTGCCCAAGGCCCCAGCACGGCTGGGCAGCAGAGGGCACTGCCCAGCGTCCAAGTGAGGGCCCCAGCCTAGTGGGGGGGGGGGGGGGGGGTATGTGCTGTACGAGGAAGCTCCTTCTTTCAACAGAACAGGAGGCCAAGGGAGCTCGGGCCTCAAACCGAACCCCATTTCTGGAGCCAGAGGCCACCAATGCCGGCTGCCCAGCCCACACACTGCCTCCCACGTCCCTGTGCACAGAATTGCTGTTCTTGCTTATTAAACTCCAAAAACCCATAAGCAGAGCAGGAGTTCGGTAGAAAGAGTGGCTTCAGATGCAAAGCGCTGTCCAAGGAGGTGGCTATGCCAGTGACCTGTCACCTCACCTGCCTTCACCCCCGGAGGCTGGTGGCTGCCTGAGGCTGCGGCCTGGCCCAGCGGTGGCCACATTCAGCAGATCCACAGAACCAGCGCGTGACGGGCCCGGGGGAGGGTGGGAGGGTGTTCTGCTTGGCGTAGTAGAAACAATAACAGTATTACATGAAGCAACAAAAACAGCCGAGAGCTTGGGGCCAGCAGACTAGGAAGAAACCCCTGCTTCCTGCCCTGGTCCCACACCGCGGATAAAGCCGATCCACCTCACTGGCCTCAGCTCTGCACATGGGCGTGACAACCCCACCTGCCAGGTATCAGGGCCAGAGGCACCGGACCAGCCCTGGCAGATGGAGCCACAGCCACTGTGGAGCTCCCCGAGGAGGTGCCCGTCTCCCACACCCGCTCCCCTCGCAGGAGAGCCGGACACAAGGGCCTCCCCGCCCGACGCCATCAGGTGAGGAGCGCGCCAGACGGGCCTCCACCGTTCCCATCTGAGCCGGAGGCTCCACGTGCCCTTCCTGACACAAGACTGTGCCCTGGGCTGGGACCCAGCACGGCCACCACAAGCCAGCTGGGCCAGCATCAGTCCCACCTGCAAGGCTCCTCTGGAACTAAGTCTCCCCCTCCCCCCGCCACAGACACCCCACCTCACCCTCCCCAGTGTCTGACATCAGACACAATTGGCCCCCACCCGCTCAGCCCTCAGAGCAGAAGGCGCAGGTCACACCTCGGTCAAGGGTCTTACCTTCCCCCGGGCTCTCCTCCCACCACCCGCTCCCTCCACGCATCCCCCGCTGAACTGGACTCACCTCCAGTTTTCAGCACCAAGAGGCTGTGCCAGGCCTCGTGCCTTTCCCAGTGTCCCCTCTGCCCGGAACTCCTTTCCTTCCACCCCACGTGGCCTTCTTCAACTCGACTCAGCCAGGCATTGCTCCTGAGAAAGCCTCCAATCATCACCCTCTGGGGGCCTCCAAGCCCCGAGCACGTATTTGCGTATATGCCTGCCTCCCTACAATGGATCCTTCCAGCTCCGTTACCGTACAGGGCGGCTCAGAGCGAGCTCGCCATGTGAGGGATGGATGCATGATGGATGGGTGATGGATGCATGGATGGACGAATAAATGAGGCGAGAATGGATGGAGAATAGGTCCAGCAAGAATGCCACACAAAGAAGATGCAAAAGCAGAGCCAGCGTGGCTACTGCCTCCAGCAGCTCAGAGCCCCCATGCAGATGCATCCCTCTGCTCCGGCTTTCAGCAGCCCACGCAGAGGCAGGGGGACGGATGGGGTGACCACTCCAGCACCCCCCACATTAAGCTTTCCTCTCCTGCCGCGCTGTTTCCACGGTGACTTCTCAGCGCGCAGGCCTCCGGGACGCAGGCAGGTCAGGGAGGCCCCCTCAGTGACAGGGCCTCTGAGGGAGGGCCTTCAGCCAGCTTGTCAGACTGAGTGCACACCCGGCCGGCGTGGCTCAGTGATGGAGCATCTGCCCACGGACTGACGGTTCCCCGGTTGGATTCCAATCAAGGGCACGTACCTCAGTTGCAGGCACGATCCCTGATCCGGGGTGTGGGGAAGGCAACCAATCAATGTGTCTCTCTCACATCAACGTTTCTCGCTGTCTCTCCCCATCCCTTCCACTCTCTCTAAAAATCAATGGGAAAAAATCCTCTAGTGAGGATTAACAAACAAAACCAAAACCAATAATTAAAGTATACTGTCCGGCCCAGCATGACTCAGTGACTGAGTACTGACCTATGAACCCAGAGCTTATGGCTCAATTCCCCGTCAGGGCGGATGCCCAGGAGGCAGGCTCCATCCCCTGAGGAGTCGTGCAGGAAGCAGCCAATCAGCGATTCTCTCTCATCATTACATCCTATCTCTCTCCCCCTCACCTTTCCTAAAATCAATAAAAAATATTCTTTTAATTTGAGTGTACTTTTATATGCAATACTAGTGACCCAGTGCACAAAATTCATGCACATCCAAAGGGGGTTAATTAGAGGAAATAATTTAATATTACTATTTGCCCTTTCTCTATAATACAATAGAAGTGTCAAGAGATGAAAGAAAATTAGTAAAATGTATATGAAAACCTTCCTCCTGTCAGAGTCTGGGGCACACCATAGCCCCAAAGTCAAGTCCCTGCCCACATGCTCCTCAAAATCCCATGAGACCCAGACCCAGCCACACCCCCACCTTGGGCTAGATCCAGACCTGGCCAGTGCACCCTTGTCCAGCCTGCCGGGAGGGAGTGTAGCCTCAGGTCCCCTGGCCTGGCACTTGGGCGGGGGTGTGGCGTGGCGGGCGTGCCTTGAGGTCCTCCGTCAAGCCCCGCCAGGCGGGGGACACGGCCTGAGATCCCTTTGCAAGCCTCACTGGATGGGGGACATGGCCTCGTCAAGCCCCACCAGGTGGGGGTGGTGGGATACAGCCTCAGGTCCCCCAGCCCAGCACTAAAAGGGGGGCACAGGCTCAGGTCCCCTGTCAAGCCCTGCTGGGTGGGGGCATGGCCTGAGTTCCCCCAACTCAGCATGGGGATGCACCTTGAGGGTCCCCCATTAAGGCCCGCTGGGTGGTGGGGACGGCCTAAGGTCCCCTACCATGCCCAGCCAGGCAGGGGACACAGCTTCAGGTCCCCTGGCCAGGTGCTGGAGCGGGGGCACGGCCTGAGGTGCCCCACCAGGCAGGGGTGCAGTCTGAGGTCCCCAGCCTGGAGCTGGGACGGGGGGCAGCCTGAGGCCCCCTAGCCCAGCACCAGGACCGGAAGTGCACCTTGAGGTCCCCATCAAGCCCCGCTGGGCAGGGGGTGTGGCCTCAGGTCCCCTGGCCTGGCACTGGGCAGGGGTGCGGCCTGAGGTCCCCCAGCCTGACACCAGGGCTGGGGGGTGAGGCCCAACTCTGCTGTCAAGCCCCTCGGTGGCGGGGGGTGGGGGGGCGTAGCTCAGGTCCCTGCTGATTGCTCGTTAAGGCTCCTGTGGGAACTTGGCCTCAGCTGTGGGTGCAGCCATCTTTGTGACGGAGGGATGGTAAATTATCATATCCCCTCTTTATTAGATAGGATGACAAAATTACCCCAAATTAGGCACAGCCTTGGGCTACAGCCAACCCGCACACCCATAGCTCCCAGGCCACTCACCTCTGCCAGGAACTGGTCCCCCAAACCTTGAAGAGCTACACCCAGCTTTTCCTGGAAAATTCTAGATTAGAACTCTTCCTAATGGGTCCCCAGAATGTCAGACCCACACGGACGAGTGGCCTGTGGTCTGGAGTTCGGTGGGCACTGCCACCCGAATCCACTCGGCCCACTGCGGGGAGGAGCGCCGCCTGCACGGTCTCGCCGATCGCTGCCCATCACTCGGCGTCAGGAAGGCCGGAGTGAAATCACCCTCGGTCACCCAGCTGCCTCTCCGCGGGATCCCCGAGGACCCGGAGCAGGGGCGCCTGGCGCAGACACACTGCCACCCGCCGGGCAGCAGGCGGCGGCCCCAGCGCGGCAGCTTCTCGGGGCCCCTGGGCCAGGCCGCGCGGAAAGCTCTGTGCACATCCCCCTGGGAGAGCCCTGGTACTCCCTTCTTCCTCAGTTGGGTGCCTGAGCAGGGCCTGCGGGAGCACCGGCGCCTGGGAGCGCTGTCTGAGCCACCCTTACTGCCGCCTTAGGGGGAGGCGTGAGTGACCCATTTTTTTTTAATTTCTTTATTGATTAAGGAATCACATATTTGTCCTCAACCCCCCATTCCAACCCCCAGCCCCCGCCCCCTCATGCCCCCCTATTGTCCTCGACCACTGGTGAGGCTCATATGTGTGCACACAAGTCCTTTGGTTGATCTCTCCCTTTCATCCCCACCCTCCCTCTGAGGTCCAGCAGTCTGACCCATGGCTCCTTATCTCTGGGTCTGTTCTTGTTCATCAGTCTGTGTTGTTCACCATTTCCCCCAGATGAGTGAGATCATGTCCTACTGGAAATATACTTATAAGAATCAAAAATGAGACAAGCAATAATCGTTATGCTGAAAGGCATATGAATCAGGCTGTGGTGAGTTTCTTTCTGGGCCAACAGTTCTTTCGAGACACAATTTCAATGTCAAACAGCTCCTTATGCGGACATTTTACACAGGACAAAACTGAGGCCTGGCCCGACCTGAACTAGTCCCACTACTAAGCGAAGACCCAGGAATAGGGCCCAAGTCCACCCGACCTCTGACCCCACCGGGGTTCCTCCTCCATCCAGGAGCCTCTGAAGCAGCGATGGGCCCCCGGGAGGAGGGCAATGCCATCTCCACTGCGGCCAGAGACGACTCCAGCCTGGAGCCCTTCCCAGCCCCGGCTGCCTGCTCCGCACACCCCCACCCTGGCTGGACAGTCCTCCCAGGAGCTCGCGCCTGCCCCGCCGTGCCTCCTCCCTCCATCAGACTCCCCATCTCATGCACCGGAATGACTCCTGGGACTTGTGAAGCCCATGAATGATGAGAAATGGACATGGCTTCGGCGCCAATTCTACTTCGGTGTGCAGATTCTTTCTGTCTCTGGGAGCGGCCCGGACGCATCTTCCTCACCAGCTCAGCCGGGGACTTCCACCCTCCTGGACCAGACACCGCATCGGCATCTGAGCCGGCTCCTGAGGTAGCGAGCCTGTCTCCGGGGCTCGGTCTGAGCCGCCTCCACGAGGATTTCATGCTGAATTTGCTGAGTCTCCACGCAGAGTCGCAATGTAAGGAGGAGTGTGTCTGGGCCCTTACCGCATCGTTCATGCAGAAAATCAGCGGTGATAATATTTGTAACATGTTTACTGACGGAACCAGGGGCTCGGCGCAGATAACTCTTTTATGACACAAAGTACTTAACGAAGATGGAAAATGGCATTACTCATGTTAGATTCAAAATGAGCGTTTTGTCCCGGATTGCTGGAAGCCCGGTAAATGTCATTAGCTATCTGAGGTTACAAGGAAACCCGCACCGGTCTCATCTTGGGTAATTACATTTCCGTGGCTACAGAAACCGGGCACCGGAGCCCGCTGACAGCCGCTCTCCCAGAGCAGCTCCCCGGGGTGCGGCCGGCTGAGCGCCACGCCGCTGGCGGCTCCGGGAGAGCTGCTGTCCCAGAGCCGCTGTGGTCCTCACCTGGAAACCGGGGCAGCGGCGGGGGGACGGCCTGAGGGCCCCGCAGGGGGCCGCCTCCCGCTCCCTCACCAGCTCTCTTGCCCAGTGGCTTCCGCACTGAAACGTGCCTCCTGCAGCGGGAAGTCACACTTCCTGAGCCATCCTCCCGTGGCAGATGCGTTATTCACGCTCTCTCACAACCCTGCCCACAGCCCCGTGCGGCTTCCCTCCCCAGCAGCCTCCCTCGGGCCAGGCTCCCGTCCTGGGAGGCGGCCAGCAGATCCACTGGCGCCGGAGCCCAGCCACACGGCGGAGGGGCCAGCACAGCCCAGAGGGCGTGGGGAAGGGCAACAGCCGATGGCCCTCTACCCAGCTGAAGGGCTAGCACCTTCCCTCCGCACCTGTGGCAGCCAACACCTGCCCCCCAACCCGGCAGAGCGGAGAGCCCCTCCCCCCTCCCCCCCCGGCAGAGCGGAGACCCCCCCCCCACCCGGCAGAGCGGAGACACCCCCCCCCTCCCCACCCGGCAGAGCTGAGACCCCCCCTCCTCCCCACCCGGCAGCACCAGGCTCCGGGACTGCTGCTCTCGGCCAGTGTTTTTCAGGCTGTCGTCCCCACACCAACAGCATCGGCCTCTCCTAGGCACTGGATGGAGGTCACTCTCTTGTAAATGTCTGGCCCACCCAAACCTAAGGACTCAGAGCCTGTTACAGCGGGCACTCAAAGTTTTGTTTTTTAAGATTTTCAGGTAATTATGAAAAAACATGACATCTGAGAACCCCCTGTGCAGTGTCCAAACCCTGCCCCCCAGCTTGCACCCCAGAAGCCAAGCGCTGGCATTTCTGCTTTTCTACTCCCAGGGGACCTGCTGCCCGGGCTGAGGCTGGCAGCGGGGCCAGCGCTCCCCTGGGCCGCGCGTCACCTGCCCCTTAGACTGGCACCGCCTGTCTGACGTCCAGCGGCCCCCTCGAGGCCACAGAAATGCCAGGGGACCCAGCTGCAGAGGGAGCCTGCTGCCGTGCCTGCTCGGTGCCACTCACCTCTCACCCAGCCACCTCCACTGACAGGGCAATCCCGAGGACACAGACGGCTGACAAGGGCCAGCCCCCAGAGGCTGGGGAGGGAGCCCGCGGACAGGAGCCGCCGGAGCCCACGGCCCGGCCGCCCCGGCAGCCAGCTCTCCTAGGGGACCCACCACGCTCCGCTCCACGCCCTCACCCCAGTGTCACCTCACATGTCTCCTGCCCCACGCCCTGCTCAGTCACTAGCATTAGGGAACCGTCTGAAAAGCAGCAGCCAAATGCAACCCTGGTTAGTTAGGGTGGGGGAGAGGTTTTCCCCTTTCGAAGGTTGTGTCATATAATTACATTGTCTCTAATTATTAAACTAATAATAAGCTCAGACTGTCTCCATCCCTCCCGACCAGCCCTCGGGGCCCTTCCTGCTCTCTCCACGTTGGCTGAGCGCCTGCAGCCTGTCGGGGGCCAGGCGCTGGCACAGGCAGGAGCCCGCCTCCGGCTGCCTCACAGCCCTCGCGCCCAGGGCCAGCCTGGGCCTCCGGGCCCGCACTGCCTCCCCTAAGGCAGGCGGACAGAAACGTGCCCCTCGAGGTTGCCGTAGTTCTCCTGGCCCCACAGGCGCGTCGGTGCGACTTCGACTTCTGTCTGAACCGCCCGGGCAGAGGGGCCACTCCTCGGCATGCACCCGCCCGCCCCCTGGGGACCCGGCCTGGTCTGCTCCCCCTCGTCGGCCTGCGGCCACAGGTCTGGCCCTGCCGGGCTCTGCTCCCACCAGGAATGGCCCGCGCCACAGGCACCAGTCTGCAGCAATGATGCCAATGTCACCACACCCCTTCGGAAGCCATAAACTCACCCGTTGGCAAGAGAACTAGAAAGTGACAACAGACAAGCCCTCTCCCTATTACGGGACCAGCCCCCAAATGTGTATGTAATTCGCAGGGCTGTGTGGGACGTGAACGGGTAGCTGGTGCCCAGCAGGCAGCGCCCCGGAGGCTGGCGGCTCTTCTGTGGACACACGTGGTCAGGTCTGGCCTGTAAGCGGCCCACCCTGCGAGCACCTCCTGCCCCCCCCCACTTCACCCCCCGCCACGAGCCCTGCATGGCCAACCCCGGCACTCCACGCCGGCTCCCTAGCCCTTGGCTTCTCCTCGATGTCAACCCCTGGGAGGCCCTGAGGGGATAAGAGGGCTGAGCTGGTCTGCCTGGCAGTGGTTATGCTCCCCCGGAGGCGGGTGCCCCCAAACGCCCCATTCTTGTCCCGCCCAGCAGTGCTGCCCGCCCCGCGCCTGCCCTCCGGGCTCAGGAATGGGCTGCTCTGAGGCTCTGAGGCGAGCACTCCCTGACGCTCCCCTGTCCCCGCTGGCTCCTCTTCACCAGCTCCACTCAGGCACCGCTGGAATAAGCGCGAGTTCGGCCTCGGGCTCTGACAGAGCTGCGTCTCAGCAGGGGTCCGGCCAGCACAGGCGGGGGTGCAGGGGCCGGATTACCCCGCTCCAGGAAACAGCGGCCTTACCGAGCAGCAAGGCTCCGGGGACAGGCCAAGGCTCTGTCCTCAGGCGACGCAGAGACAGCAGACACGGGGTGGCCGCTGTGGTCCAGAAAGCTGTCAGCGTCCGGGCTGACGGCCACGTTCAGCCCCCACATCTGACAGAGACAGGAGGAGACCAAGGCACAGAGAGGGGAAGACTCCGTGAGAGGCCTGCGCTGCCGTGAGCACCGGGTGAGCAGGAGGAGCTGAGAGCCCTCTCTGGCCCATCGTGGGGACGGCCGTGCGTGGGGCGGTGGAGGGGCCAGCCAGGCCAGGTGTACAGGACACTGACACTCATCGCAGCCATGACGGAGGCAACCAGAGAATGCCAGGAACGGGGAGGCCACCAGACCCAGCGGGGCAGTCTTAGGAAGACAGAAGCGGGGACAGGGCCGAGGACGCTCTCCCGCTGACCCCTTAGCCCAGCAGCAGCAGTAGGACCAGCAGCCATGAGCCAGAAATTGCCCAGCTTCAAGCCACAGGCTTCTCCCACCACCCGGGTCCTGAGGGTGAGGATCCCCTTCCAGCCTCACCCCGAGCGGTTACCCCATGAGGCTACCAGATCCCTCAGCACCATGGAGAGGGGCCACAGAGAAAACCCAGAGGCAAGTAAACAGGTAAGAGAAACAAAATGCCTAATTTAACTTTTACAAGCAGTATCATTTCCAAATAGCCAGCCTTCAAACAGACACACACAGCACCTAAGATTTTAGAAAAATGCTACCAGCTGTTTTCAGAGAGAGGAAAAAAAAAAAGACATCACATCAATTGATTAATAGAGATTAAGACAAAATGGTTATTGTTCCATAAAACAAAAAATCCGCTGGAGAAACACTGTGTTAGTGTTGTGAGTCAGTGTGAGCTAAGACACGCTGTCTAACCAGCCACCCGGGTCTCAGGGCTTAAACCAACCAAAGGGTCTCCCCTCACATGCGTGTTCACTGCAGGCCGCTGATCAGGGCTGGGGGAGCCGTCTCTCCTGGCAGAGGGAGAGCGAACATGCCCGAGCCATGTGACCACCCCGAGTCCTCTGCTCGGAGGCTCATGTCACTCACCCCGATTTCACTGGCCACGCAAGTCACGTGGCAGGGACTTCCCGGAGCAGCCGGATTCCTCCCAGGGATTGTGTTTGAACAAAAGATCATCGACCACACATGTCCACAATATAGAATAAATAAGTGAAGGCTTCTTTTATGGGAAAATGACAAATATAAGAGAAAATGCAGGAAAAACCCACTGCAGGGCTGTGATTCCCAAAGGAGACTGAGCACGTGGCCATCACACTCCTCTTCAGCCCAACAGAAGAGCTCCCAGACCTGAAGGACAGAGGACAGAGCCTTGGCCTGAGGACTGCAGGGTCCTGGGTTCGATTCCGGGCAAGGCCCCTACCTTAGTGGTAGGCTCAATCCCCAGCCCTGGTTGGGGTGCATGCGGGAGGCAACCAATCAGTGTATCTTTCTCACATTGTTTCTCTCTTCTGTCTTTCCCCGGCCCTCCCACGCTCTTAAAATCAATGGAAGAATATTCTCCGTCAGTCAGTGAGGATTAACAAGAAGAAGAAGAGCCGAAACCGGTTTGGCTCAGTGGTAGAGCGTCGGTCTGGGGACTGAAAGGTCCCAGGTTCGATTCCGGTCAAGGGCATGTACATTGGTTGCGGGCACATCCCGGGTAGGGAGTGTGCAAGAGGCAGCTGGTCGGTGTTTCTCTCTCATCGACGTTTCTAGCTCTCTATCTCTCTCCCTTCCTCTCTGTAAAAAGTCGATAAAAATATATTTTTTTAAAAAAAAGAAGAAGAAGAAGAAGAAGAAATCAAAACGACACACCGAAGGAAAAGTTTCGGTTAGGCACAGCAAGGAATGCTGACTTTCACAACTGATTCATGTCTTCATTCCAAAGGAAAGAGCACTGTGTTCTGACCGGGAACCTGGGGGACGCAGCGGCCTGGCAGGAACTCCAGGCCACAGGCAAGGCAGTGTGCCCGCACGCCCCAGCCTCCCCAGCCTCCAGAGGCCCCAGGAAGCGCCTGCCTCCTCTGCGCAGCCCCTCTGCCCAGGTCCAGCCCAGGCTGACCTCCCTGCAAGCGGTCAGTTCAGTGGCTTTCCCCGAACGTGTAAAAACAGGACCAGGTGCTCCCAGACCATCAGTCCGTTTCTCTCCCCCTCCCACTGCTCTGCCCCCGCCCGTCTCCGGAGGACGGGAGGCCCGGCCTGCTGCCTGTGAGCTGGGGCGCAGGAACACGTCTGGGTCGTTACAGCCCAGTACAGTCAGATCCGTACAGATTACATACATTAGTGTGTGAGAATAAAGAAAACCAGGGAAACTCGGGTTCCATCGACAGGGGGGGGGTCTGCAAGTTTCAAACCAGAGAAAAAGTTGATTATTTCAAATGTAATCAAGCGTAGAGCATCCTGACAGAGCTGTCTGTGTGAGCGCACACAGGCAGCGGGGAGAAGGGAGGGGCAAAGGGCAGAGGGAGGATGGGGAGCGCAGTGAGAAGCGGCCCTGCCGTGGCTCCTGAGCGGCTCCACACGGTGCCACGTGGCAGGCCGGCGCCGGTCCCTGTGGAGATGGACGGGGAGCTGGGAGCCCGGGCTCCCACCGGGATTTCCCGCTGGAGGAGCCTGTGAGAGCGCTGCTCCCGTGGACTCACATGCTGGCGTGGATTCAACCAAAATGAGCTTGTTTGAGTGAGGCCCTGGTCCTCAGACAGCCATGAGCGTGCCCCCTCACCCCAGTCCCGGGAACACAGCCCCACCGGCACTCCATGTGCAGCGGCCTGGGCCACGCCAGCCACCCTTCCTGTGTCGCTCTCTGCTCCACGGAGAGGGAGACGGGCACTGCCCGCGCGGCCCCTTGCCCCGGGGGAGCCAGCGTTCCTGAGCACTGACTGGGACGGCGCTGGCCGCACTTCATCACAGCCCAGCACCACTCCCACTTAGACACGGGGAAGCCAGGCTCAGAGAAGTTAGGCAACTTCACCACGGCCACACAGCAGGGCACAGCGAGACTGAGTGCCCCGTCAGGTCTT
Organism: Pipistrellus kuhlii; assembly: GCF_014108245.1. Taxonomy (NCBI): domain Eukaryota; kingdom Metazoa; phylum Chordata; class Mammalia; order Chiroptera; family Vespertilionidae; genus Pipistrellus; species Pipistrellus kuhlii. The sequence goes on along the minus strand of NW_023425535.1, from coordinate 4,550,893 downwards.
TCAGGGGTCCCCAGCACACGCCCACTGGCCGCAGCAGGGTCACAGCCACACGGAACGATACCACCAGCAGAAGCTGGAGTGGGGGCCAAGGAGGGCCGTGGGGGCTGAGCAGCAGCTAAGCCGGCCAGAGGGGTGGGGACTGACCTCCAGGAGCGGGAAATGCCCAGCCTCCCCCGCGCTGGCGTGGGGTCGTGAGGACCATGGTGACAGGCTTGGGCAGAGCTGCACCGGGCCTCCCAGGGGGACCCCCCAGCCGGACCCCCCCGATGGCCAGCGGCCGTTCCTTCCCGCCGGAGGAGATGTTTGTGTCTTCTGCTTAGGCTTTCGTTTGAAGCTGAACGAATTGGAGCGGGGGCGGGGGGGGGGGGGGGGGGGGACAGGTGACGGAGTTCTGCCTCGGAGCCACCCTCGCCTCCCAAACAGACGTGGCAGGGCAGAGGAGGGCTGCCCTGGGACACAGCTGGGACCCCAAGCCTGCTCCTGGGAACAATGCCCAGCACCGGGCACAAGCCCACAGCGTCCCAGGCTGAGTGCCCAGCGCGACCTCCTCACACCCTCGGAGATCTTACAAGTATTATCCCAGTTTTCTGGATGAGAACAGGCTCAGACAGGTTATGTGACTTGCAGTATAAGAGGACAGGGTCAAGTTCAATGCACCTTGTCTGAGCCCAGAGCGCGCGCACGCGCGCGCTCTCTCTCTCTCTCTCTCTCTCTCTCTCTCCTTCCCCACCCCCACCCCCCAAAGATTGTGGACGAGGCAGGGGCTAGGAGAGAGGGAGGCACGAGGACCTGCCAGCTCTGGAAGGGCGCTCACAGCGGCACGGACCCCCACCGTGTGGGGAGGACCAGCCTGGCGCGGGAAAGTGCTCAGATCGGCTCTGAGGACCGGGCTCCACGGCGCGGCCTCTGCTCCGCCGGGGCCTCTGCTCCGCCAGGCCCGCGTGCTGAAAAGCCTGTGACGCCCGCTGACCCGGCCCAGGCCGCGTGTTCTGGACTTTTCTCTACAACGTCTGTGCAGAGGAGTCAGAAACTGGGAGCAGGGCAGAGGTGGGAAGGCGGGGAGGAGGAAGAGGGAAAAGGCAGAGCAAGGCAGAGGCCAGCTACTGGCCGAACCTGCCCGTCCCCAGGTGCAGCCCCAGGCCACCCCCTACCAGGCAGCGCTCACTAGCACACCCCAGCCGGGCTCCCACAGGCCTCAGGAGCCCGTCTCCCCGGGGACCCCCCGCCACGCGGCACCGCCAGCCTCTCTGGGGAGCAGCGCCAGCCTCGTGGGGAGCAGCACTTCACACTCTCACAGGACAGCGCCTCCTCTGTGCCAGGGCTGCTCCAGGCTTCCCACTCCACCTGCAAACCAGGGGCACTGGTCATTCTCTGCAGGGGCACCACTGAGGCTGCAGAGAACGCAGTCTGCCCGAGTGACAGGGCTGTGAGGGGCAGTGGTGAGTCCCCTCAGGGCCCACGGCCTCCGGGGGGATCTGGAGGAGAGAAGGGCTGTTCTGGAGCAGAAGGCAGTTCACCTGCCCCTGGGCAGCCTCTCTGAGCCCCTGCTGAGGCCTGAGGCCCGGGCAGCAGCCCAAACCACCGCCTTTAATTCAGCCCAGAGCAAAGCCCAGTCTCCCGAGATTCTGGCCCCCCCAGGCCGGGGCCTGCCGGGCACCCCGCTGACCTCGAGGGCCCCAGGGAGCCTGTCCCCCAGCCCAGCTCCTTGAGGAGCTTGTCCTTCAGCACAGCCCCCACCCACGCCCGCTCCAGGCCCGGTCAAAGCCCATCCGGGTCAGCAGTCCCCTGGGCCCCCACACCCCGCCCACTTGGGGGGCAGATTTGCTAAAAGGAGGCGGGACTGCTCAAAGCTGGCTGGGGGTGGTGGTGGGACAGCCCAGGTAGGAGGCGCCCATCCCTCCATAACCAGGAGGGATGAGAGGTAGGTGCCTGCCCGAAGGCAGCACAGTTAGTGAGCAACGCGCAACGCCTATCAACACACACAGCCTCTCAACGCACAGGCTGCGGGCTGCCTTCCCCCAGCCAGAGGCTGCGGGCTGCCTCCCGCCGGCCACAGAGCTGCAGGCAGGAGCCTCGCCCCGGAGCGCACCCCGGACCCACTCCCTCCAGAGCTGAGCCCTGCACAGGCCGCGTTTGTGGGAAAGCCGGGCTGAGAGGGAGTTGATTTATTCCAGAGAAAACGTCTTTGTTCTGCGAGGGAAGGGGAGCCATTTCCAACAATTTCCTGCTCTGTCCGCCGGCCCGGTGCTGGGGCCGCAGCGCGAGGCCTGTCCTTCGAGGCAGAGGGCGCATAATGAGGCTTCTCACTCCTCCCACCCTGCCAACAGCCAGGACATTTACCCATGCCTCTGGCATCCCCCCTGCATTTTATCCGCTGGACAGAGCTGGTGCTTAGAGAGTGTGGCTGGCAGAGAGACGCCCACATGCAAATTCCTACCACCCGCCTGCGATCCCCCGGCTGGGCAGTGGGGAGAGGCCAGGAGCAGGCCTGGTGTCTCCCAGCGTGTGTGCGTGTGCGTGTATTCGTGTGCATGCGTGTGTCCGCCAGGCCGGGGACAGCTCTCCGGACGCGCCGTCTGGAACAGGAGCCCCAACAGCGGTCTGAGCCGCCTGCCGGCCCTGCCCCCGCTCGCCCACAGGCACCGGCGGGGAGGAGACAGCTGTGCCACCGAACTGTGGGCCTTGAGCAGACCCTCCACTGCTCCGTGCCTCGGTTTACCCATCTCCTTCTTAGGGCTGTTGTGAGAATTAAACGAGCTAATGTCTGTGCTCAGAGCGGTGCCAGGCACACCATAAAGGCCGGTCTAACACGTCTTTAAGCTTAGACAAATGTGTGCAAGCAGGGCTCTGAGACAGGCTGGGCCGTGGTCTCCGAGAGGCTGGGTGGTCCTCGGGCGTCCTGAATAGAGCGCCAGGCCCCACCCGCTGGCCCTCACTGAGCACAGAAACGGCGGTGCATTTCCCTTAAACAAAGGGGCCACGCTGGAAGCTGTTTGAAAACCTTCCTTCGCTCCACGGCTCGCATGTGACCGAGGAGATCCCTGAGAGCCGGAGCAGAGCCCGCCCGGCCCTGCTGCCCACGGCAGAGACAGCAGCAGAACCAGGCCCTCTGGCCCAGGGCAAGGTTGGTTTGTTTGTTTGCTTGCTTGTTTGTTTGCAGCACGGGACCTCCAGATGCATGGTCACCCGGTCACCTCGTGATCAGTAGGGTCTGACCAGCCTCCGCCTAATGCTAGTCAGACTGACCCCCCGACTCTCCAGGCCGCCGGCGGAGCGCCCTCACACTGGGGCTGACGGCCCCGCCCCAGGGGCAGAGGGAACCACGGCCTCAGACCTCACGTCCCACCGATGGGGCTGGCGCCTCCTCGTCCGTTTGTCCTTCACACGTCACCTCCTTCCACCTCCAGTTCGCGGCAGCATCTCCTTGGTCTGCACACTTGCCCGAACAGCCTGCTTGCCCCCCTGTGTCTTGTCTGCCTTGTCACCCGAATCCCCGCCCGGGCTGGAGCCTGCCCTGCCCCCGGGCTGCAGACCGGCTCAGGGCTGGGGGACACCAAGCTCCGGACGCAGGCCCTCCGAATGCAGTTCACACCAGCCTGAGCGCAGCGCCTCCCGGGGGCTGGGTCCCCGTGGAGAATGCGGTTCCACAATCTTCTCCCCGGAAGGACGTCCAGTGAAGGAGGAGCTGTTCGCCAGAGGGAGCAGTGCTGCCCGGGCAGCCGCAGGCCCAGCCCCGCCTCCCCAGAGCCAGGCAGGCACGCGGGCAGACAGACACCCACGGCGGCCTCCCACACACTCACTGCATCATTACCCGCTTCCTCCGCTGCCCACGGACGAAGAGGCCCCCAACCTGCAGCCAATGGCACCCTGTGCCGAGCAGCCTGGCCCCAGGAAGGCCCTGAGCATTGCCACCTGCCTCTGAGGCTGAGACCGGCAGGCGGACCTCCACTTCCAGCCCTGTCTGCCCAGCCACGACACAAGCAAGGCACCGTGGGCAAGGGGAAGCTCCCTGCCACCCCCGGGACAGACTGGGCTGCTCATGCCTCCCCCGCCAGCCTGGCCCAGACCTTCAGGCGGCATGGCTCCCGCGGAGCTCCGGAACCCGCCTGCCAGCCTCCGCGCCCACGCCCGCGGCCCCTGTGACCGTGGGGCCCTGCGCTCCGCTCACTGTGGAGGCTGCGCAGCGCCTGGGAAGAGGCTCCCGGGCATTTCAGGACCCAGCCCAGCCCGACACCGCGCCGGGCCTGCGCGGAGCTTAAGGCGAAGACACAGACGCACCTGCTCCCAGCCGGGACGCTGAGGCCCCGCTGGGTCTGAATCAGAGCCCAGTCTTCCCACCAGCCATGCCACGTGGCTGGTGCGTCTTCAGACCTGTTCTTGCCTGTGCGTGAAACAGACCACACACCTCTCCTCAGCCACGCCGGCCGACGGCGGAGGCCGGGCCCACGGCCATGTTTTCTGTGGGTTCTGAGCAGAGCAGGGGGCTGGCTTCCTTCAGGGCCACTACCACTCAGCTGTGCTGGGCAGTGAGAGGAAAGCAGCACTTACAGCAACAAAGGCTGCCCTGGCTAGACATCCAACAACTCCGTCTGCTCCGACACTGATTTTCATTTTGCAACTTTCCCCAGTGACAGCAGCAAGTAATGACGCTGAGGACCTGCAGAGCCACTCCCTCCTGGCGGCCCTGGCCCAGCCTCTCCACGGCCATGCCCGCCTCGGCTCCCCTCCCCCCAGCCCTCCACCGGAACCCCTCACAGGGCCTCAGGCCCACGCTGCCCCCTACGGTGCTGAGGCAAGAAACACATGACCTGCCGGCCAACAGTGTCCACGCCATCCTCGTGGTCTGAGTACACTGTCCCTGCTCCTCTGCACGCATCTCTTCATCACAGACTTCAGCACCCTGTGACCCCAGCACCTGCCCCCGCACACGGCACCACTGCGCCAGCACACGGCACAACTGCCCCCGGCACACGGCAGTACCACTGCCCCGGCACACGGCAGTACCACTGTCCCGGCACACGGCACCACTGCCCCCGGCACACGGCACCACTGCGCCGGCACACAGGGCACCACAGCCCCGGCACACGGCACCACTGCCCCCGGCACACGGCACCACTGCCCCCAGCACACGGCACCACTGCCCCCGGCACACGGCACCACTGCCCCCGGCACACGGGGCACCACTGCCCCCGGCACACGGCACCACTGCCCCCGGCACACGGCACCACTGCCCCCGGCACCACGGGGCACCACACGCCCGGCACACGGCACCACTGCCCCCGGCACACGGCACCACTGCCCCCGGCACACGGCACCACTGCCCCCGGCACACGGGGCACCACTGCCCCCGGCACACGGGGCACCACTGCCCCCGGCACACGGCAGTACCACTGCCCCCGGCACACGGCACCACTGCGCCGGCACACGGCAGTACCACTGCCCCGGCACACGGCACCACTGCCCCCGGCACACGGGGCACCACAGCCCCGGCACACGGCACCACTGCGCCGGCACACAGGGCACCACAGCCCCGGCACACGGCAGTACCACTGCCCCCGGCACACGGCACCACTGCCCCCGGCACACGGCACCACTGCCCCCGGCACACGGCACCACTGCCCCGGCACACGGCACCACTGCCCCCGGCACACGGGGCACCACAGCCCCGGCACACGGCACCACTGCCCCCGGCACACGGCACCACAGCCCCCGGCACATGGCAGCACCACAGCCCCCGGCACACGGCACCACTGCCCCCGGCACATGGCAGCACCACAGCCCCCGGCACACGGCACCACTGCCCCCGGCACACGGGGCACCACAGTCCCGGCACACGGCACCACTGCCCCGGCACATGGCAGCACCACAGCCCCCGGCACACGGCACCACTGCCCCCGGCACACGGCACCACTGCCCCAGGCACACGGCAGTACCACTGCCCCCGGCACACAGGGCACCACTGCCCCCGGCACACGGCACCACTGCACCGGCACACGGGGCACCACTGCCCCGGCACACGGCACCACCACTGCCCCCGGCACACGGGGCACCACTGCCCCCGGCACACGGGGCACCACTGCCCCCGGCACACGGCGGCACCACTGCCCCCGGCACACGGCATCACTGCTTCCTCGCATTCTCCTGTGTTTCCTTCACAGCCACGTGGCCACATGAGAGCACAGCTAAGCCAGCCTGGCCACACTTCAACATGGGGCAGAGCCCTGGGCACGCTGGCCGCGCCTCCACATGGGCAGAGCCCTGGGCACGCTGGCCGCGCCTCCACATGGGCAGAGCCCTGGGCACGCTGGCCGCGCCTCCACATGGGCAGAGCCCTGGGCACGCTGGCCGCGCCTCCACATGGGCAGAGCCCTGGGCACGCTGACCGCGCCTCCACATGGGCAGAGCCCTGGGCACGCTGACCGCGCCTCCACATGGGCAGAGCCCTGGGCACACTGACCGCGCCTCCACATGGGCAGAGCCCTGGGCACGCTGACCGCGCCTTCACATGGGCAGAGCCCTGGTCACGCTGGCCGCGCCTCCACATGGGCAGAGCCCTGGGCACGCTGGCCGCGCCTCCACATGGGCAGAGCCCTGGGCACGGCCAGTACTAGGCCGCTCCGGCAGTGGCCTTCCTCTTGGGCAGGACCGAGGGGAAGGACTCTTGGAAACTTGGGTTGGATTCACAGAAAGAAAGCTTTCTACCAATAAAACTGTCTCCTCCTCCTGTGCGAGTCGTGGAAAATGCCTTTTCTCAGGACATCACGGAAACCCACCCTCCCTGGCAACTCCCCGCCTCCCCTCCGCTAACAAGGCCCCAACCACCCGTCTGAAACGTCCCCAGCACCCCCTCCCTCCCACACCCACCACGAGCAGCGCACAGACGGCATTCCTGATGGTCCCAACGGCCGTCAGGGACCCTGAACACCGCGTCCGCGCCCCGGCACACGCCACCAATTCCTCTGCGGCGAGGACGCCTGGCTCCGCAGTCACGTCCTCCCTGAGCCCGCCCTGGCCTCCCTCCACGTGTGCGGAGGCAGCGCAGGAGCAGGGCGGGTGAGAGGCGGTCCCGGCAAGGCCTTTGGCCCAGCTCCCACCCGTCCTGAACTTGTATCAGCTCAGGTCAGGGCACCGAGGGCGGTGCAAAGGCACGGAGTCCTGCTGGGATGGTGCCCAGAGCACAGCAGCAGCCCCCACGGCTCAGGAAGCACCGGACCCAGACAGCCTGAGCTCACACACACCGTCTTCCCAGAGACCCAGCCTTCTTCAGCAGGGCTCCCGGGAGCGGGCTCCCCTTCCCTCCACTGCCTAGAAATGCTCAAAACCTGAGGGCCGTCTGCCAGCCCACAGAGCTCCTGGGCTCCAGAACAAGAGCCACGGCCACATCTACGAACAGTGAGGAGGCTGTTTGTCAGCACGGCCACTCAGCCGCCAGCCCTGCGGGCCCGGCCTGGGGCCTGGGAGGCCGCAGCAGACACAGGCCGTTAGTGACCACTTGCACACGGACGGGAGGAGGGCTCTCCACCTGTCCCTCATGAAGCCCTCAGCCACCAGGCATGCTAGCTAGTATCCCCCTAACAACCCGAGGTCAGACAGAAACTGAGTCAGGAGAACCCGGCCTGTCCAAGGCCCTGCTGGGCCTGGCCACAGAGCGCCCATTCAGCCGGACGGAGGCGGCGGCTCCCGCAGCCCGCTGGCGCAGAGCAGCCCCTGGGCTGGGTCCCCCTCCCCCCAACACCATGCTCAGCTCCAGGAAGTCAGCCCCTGCATCTCCCTGGCAACCCAGGAGCTTTTGTTCCTGGAGAATGGAGCTGATTCATGCCCAGGGTGAGCGGCAGGGGCTGCTGGCAGAGGCAGGCTCAGTGGCTCTGCAGCCTGGGGCAGCCCAGGCAGAGCTGGTGCAGGTGGGAGAGGACCTGGCTGGGGTCCTGGGAAGCCCTTCCCAGTGCCCACCTCACCCAGAGCTCCGCGGCTGCCCGGCAGCCTCAGCCCTGCCCCTCGCAGCCCTCTGCCTCTTCCCCTTCCTCAAACCACCAACACGCAGGCCACTGTATCCACACAGAGCCCGGCTCCGAGCCTGCACACCGTCCCTCAGGCTGCAGAGCCACTTCCTGGGCCCCGGGCTGGGATTTCTTGTATTTGAACCTAGGGTTCAGGGTGCCCTCTGCAGCTCTGCACCTGCAGAACGCAGCACCGCCCTGCGCCCCACAGCCCTGCGCTTGCCTGTGTCCCACACAGCGCCTCCTACTGGGCAACAGCCCTTGTGGAGTTCAGGCTGTGCCTCAACCAGACAGTGAGCCCTGGAGGCAGGAAGCAGCACCCTTCTGCCCTGGACCGCCCCGCTCCGGCCAAAGGAGAGACCCTCACGGGCTGTGAAAGTCAGTGCTGACGGGGCAGCACATGCTCCTGTCAACAGCGCCTGGGAAGCTTCCCGGCCACCGAGCAGCTGGCGGGTGACTGCTGTGCCCAATGACAGGCACGCAGCTGTGATGTGCACTCACTCCAGGCCCAAGTTTCATAGCCGGTTCTCGCTTCTCTACCATCACCATCAAGAGCGTTGGATAGTGCTGCTCCTCACTGTCCGGGAGTGAGGCTGGGCCCCGAGAGCAGCAGGCTGTTTGTTGGGGCTCAGGAGCTGGCCTGTCCTGCTCTGCAGTGAGCAGAGAACAAATGCACCCTGCACCAGGGCACGGGGGCCAGGCCTCTGCAGGATGCCCGCCCTGCCCGCCCGGCTGCCGAAGTAGGCCTGTCCCAGGTGTCTTAGAGGCCTCTGATGGCCACATGGCCACCTCTCAAACAGAGAGAGAGAGGTTATGTTAGAAAGAGTGAGGCCTGGAGGCAGCCTGAGTTCAAATCCAAGCTAAGACATGCCCATGGCCTTGGACAAGGCCCTCCACCTCTGAGCCTTACTGCAAATTATTTTACAGTAATTTAATTACTGTGAAATACTGCGGCAGTACCTGTGCCCGCCATCCCTAGAAACCAGGTGTGCAAACACTGCATCGGGGCCTAGCATCTGGGGAGACGCCTTTGCTCGTCCTCGTCAGCCCGTTGATCACCTCCTGGGTGCCTGGGTGGGGCAGCTGAGCCAGCCTGATCCCTGAGCTGTGGCTCAGGCACCATCCAGCCAACTCAGGACAGGCGGTACCTGGGGTGACGCCACCTGTCGCCCACACGGGGCACAGAGAGGCCTCAGGCTCTGGTATGCTGGGCCCCCATCACCTGTGCCCCACCTCGCCACATGCACACGGACAATGCAGCACTCTAAGTCTATTTCTGGCTCCTCTGGGGCACCTGAGCCCTGGCTTGCATCGGCACCTTGTGTACGAGGAGTCCTGTCCTCGGCTTTAGCCCTTCCTCTCTCCCTCCTCTCGACCCATGGCCTTTCCTCAGCTCCATCCGAGGCGGTCACTGTCCTCAGCCGTGCCACGCAGAAGCCACCCTTGAGGCAGGTTGGCAGCAATTCTTGGGGGCAGGGACACATCTGTTTGCTTCCTGTTGTCACTAAGCCGTCAGGCTTCTCTGATCAAAGGTCATAACGGGAGGGGGGAGGGTAGGAGATGATGAGGTGTCTGCTATTGAACAAGGGGCCCTAGGAGAACCAGAAACTGCACCTCTAAGAATGCAGTGCATAAACGGAAGCCACACAGTTTCTGCCAGGGGAGAGTCCAACGCCAGCAGGTGTGGCACTTGGGGCACTTGAAGATATGCCCAACAGAATCACACTGTACAAGACAAGCTCTGCACACAGACGTGGGAGCCACGTGTGCTGATCTCCTCCCAGGTGCTCGGTACCCTGCTGGGTGCTTCACATAATCACCCCAAGAGAATCCCATCGTCCATTCCGTGCACATGCAGGCGCTGAGCGGCACCAGCCAGACTCAGCCTTCAGTCCTTTGTCTCCTCCTAGTCCTGGTCTGTGTCTTCCCCACTTCCGACCCTTAAGACGACCTGACATTGGATTTAGGGTCCACTCAGCAATTCCAGGATGACTTCATCTCCAGGTCTTTAACCTTAATCAGTAACATTCACAGGATCTGGGCATTGAGGCATGGACATGTCTCTCTGAGGACCACTATTCAAACCACTACAGGCACATGCTCTCTTCTTAAACAATTTTACAACAAAAAATTTTAATATAATGGTGATTATCGTGTTACAAGACAAATTTACATTTAAAAAGTTGTCTATGGCCCTAGCCAGCATGGCTCAGTTTGTGGAGCATCGTAACATATACTGAAAGGTTGTGGGTTTGATTCTTGGTCAGGGCACATGTTCAATCCCCAGCTGGAGCACCTATGGAAAACAACCAAAGCTCATCTCTCTCCCTCTCCCTCTTTTTTTCCCTCTCCTCTCTCTCTCCCTCTTTCTCTCCCTCTCCCTCTCCATGTAGATGGCTTGTCTCTCTCCCTCTTCTCCGTCTCCCTCTCCCTCTCCCTCTCCCTCTCTTCCTTCCCCTTTCTCTAAAGTCAAAAAGCATATCCTCAGGTAGGTGAGGATTTAAAAAAAAAAAGTTTTCTATTAACTTGTCCCAGTTTTCTAGAAGCATTGGCCTGCCTGCCTTCCATCTACTTTCTTTTAAATTGGATTTAACAAAATGAAATTCATGGCTTTCCAATAGACAGTAAAATGTATTTCTTTTATCACTTTGAGTATTTTTTCAATGACAATTGGCATACGTTATTATATTAGGTTCAGGTGTATACCACAGTGATTAGACATTAAATAACTTATTGAGTGGCCATCCCAATATTTCACATCCATCTGACACCATACAGTTTTTAGAATATATTGACTATATTCCCTCTATTGTACTTTACATCTCCATAACTACTCGCAACAACAATTTTGTGTTCCTTAATCCCTTCATCTTTTTCACACACATCCCTGACCGCCAACTCCCATCCCATTTTGCAACTGTCAAAATGTTCTCTGAGTCTGTTTTAGTTCTGCTTCTTTATTTTGTTTTTTAGATTCAATTATTCATAGACTAGGCACCTGTTGCAGGAATATTCCTACAAGATTTCCAGCGGGTTCCCTCCCGCCACCGCCGCCCTCCTGCTGTGGCAGACAGGCGGGCTCCACGGCTGCACGCTGTTACCACCCTGGTGCACCTCACCCAGTGCGACCCACCGCGCCTGCCGCCCCCGCTACACACCTTACCCACCCCACAGGCGCTGCCAGTGCTTTCCCTCCAGCAGCCGCAGCGCCTGGCTTTCCACTTTCCCCCCCTCTTCCTTCTGTTGTCTTCAGTCTTCACTCCTCCCTCCCTCTGCATATACAAATTAACCGCCATCTTTGTTGGGTTAATTTGCATACTTGTTCTGATTGGCTGGTGGGTGTGGTTGGTGGGCATGGTTTGTATAGCAGAGTGATGGTTAATGTGCATATTACTTTATTATTAGGTTAGATATGTCTTTTTGCCATTTTATTATCCATATTTTTATGTTTTATTTTTTTTCTTCTTCTTAAACTTTAACTTTTCATATAATATTGGTAGTGATGAACTCCTTTAGCTTTTTCTTGTCTGGGAAGCTTTTTATCCATCCTTTGATTCTAAATAACAGCCTTTCTAGGGGAGAGCAATATTGGTTATAGGTCCTTGTCTTTCATCACTTTAAATATTTCTTCCCAATCCCTTCTGGCCTGCAAAGTTTCTGTTGAAAAATAAGCTGACAGTCATATGGGTGCTCCCTTGTAGGTAATTAACTATTTTTCTCTTGCTACCTTGAAGATTCTCTCTTTGTTTTTAAACTTTTTCATGTTAATTATGATGTGTCTTGGTGTGGACCTCTTTGGGTTCATTTTCTTTGGGACTCTCTGTTCTTCCTGGACTTGAATGTCTATTTCCTTCAGTAGGTTAGGAAAGAATTCTGTCATTATCTTTTTCAAATAAGTTGTCTCTTTCTCTCTCCCTTTCTCCCCCCCCCTCTCTCTCTATCTCTATCTCTCTCTCTCTCCTCCTTGCATCCCCATGATGCAAATGGTATGCTTAACATTGTCCCAGAGGCTCCTTACCCCATCTTCTGGAGGAGGGATCCATTTTGCTTATTTTGATTGGGTGTCTTTTGCTTCCTTATATTTCAAATCACTGAACTGTTTCTCAGCTTCATCTACTCTACTGTTGATTCCCTACAAATTATTCTTCACTTCAGTTAGTTTATCCTTCATTTCTGACTGGTCCGTTTTTATGCTGTTGAAGTTTGCACTAACCAGCATCCTTATAACCAGTGTTTTGAATTCTGCCTATAGATTGCTTCTCTCCACTTTGTTTAGTTCTTTTTCTGGAGTTCTGTTCTGTTTGTGGTTTGTTTGTTTTGTTGTTTTTTTTTGTTTGTTTGCTTGCTTGCTTTTTCACTTGGGGCATATTTGTCTCATTTCAGCAGACCCCTGTGATTGTCTCTGTGTGCTTTGTGGAGCTGCTCCATCTCCAGAGCTTGGTAGAGAAGCCTAATGCAGCAGAGTTCTGTGGGGTCCACTGGCACAGCCTCCCTGAGCACCAAGCTGGAAATCTGAGGTGGCGCGCCCCTGTGTGGGCTGTGTACTCCCTCCGCTTGTAACTGAGTCTTCGTTGCTGTTGGCTCATTAATGGGAGGGACTGACTCCAGGCCGATCAGCTGCAAAGACTGGCTATGACACCAACCACTGACCACCTAAGCATGGAGGATCTGCTGGGCAGGACCACCCCACAGAGCAGACTACTTTAGCAGGGCTCTGGTGCCACTGACTCTGTGTCCAGAGTGTGTCATTTGTGTTGGTTGGGTGGTGCTGTCCACTGGGTGCACTGGCTCCGGGGCCTCCCAGGAGGTGCAGATCAAACAGCCACTGCCACTGTTCTGCCGGGGGCCACCCGTGAGCTACAAAGCAATCTGCAAATGACTGCTGCTTGTGCTGGACTTAAGAGCTGCCCAGGAGAAGCCAAGATGAACCAAGGCGGGCTGCTACTAGTCTGGGGCCACTTAGCAAGAGGTATGGGGCATGCTGAGGCCAGATGCTGCTTGTTTGAGAGATTTTTAAGAAAATCTGAAGCATGAATCAAGTCAGGCATTCATACAGAAAAGCCACTAGAAACAGGCTGGGTGGGCATGATGTTAGGTGGGACAGGGCTTGAGGGAGGCACCAGGGTGAGGCCAACAGCGATGACAAGGTTTATGAGACTCAGATAGGGCATCCACTTGCCGGCTCTGTGGAGGGAGGCCTTAGCAAAAAGCACTTCTCTCTGGGATCTGGGAGAAAGCTGCCTGCTAGCCTTTGCCCTGATGCCGACAATTCAGTCCTCCCCATATGTTCCCAGGAGCTTTCAAGCTGCTGCCCTAGTGCTGGAGCTCAAATTGAGTGAATCGGAGTACTAGTAAGTCCATGGGTGGGCCCTTTAAGAGGAACACCTGGGACTCCAGCACCTTCCATCTCCCTCAGCCTCAATCTCCACTGCTTTTTACAGCTCATCTGTAGAACCCGTTATAGGGACTTCTCTCCCGGGAACCAGAACCCTGGGCTGGAAGGCCTGGTGTGGGACTGAAACCTCTCACTTCTCAGTGGGAACCTCTGTAGCTGAGATACCCTTCCTAATTTTATCCACCACATGCAGATGTAAGACAAGCCCATTTGCTATGCCTTATGTCTTAATATGCCTTCTTCTTTTTTTATATTTTCACTCACTAACGAGAGAGAGAGAGAGAGAGAGAGAGAGAGAGAGAGAGAGAGAGAGAGAGAGAGAGAGAGAGATTGACTTGCTGTCTCAGTTATTTATGCATTCATTCACTTGTATATGCCCTGATGCTCTAACCAACTGAGCAACCCAGCCAGGGCTCAACAGAGGTTGTCCCGCAGTTCAGTTGTAATTTCGCTGTGGTTATGAGAGGAGGCAAGTACCAAGTTTTTTGTTATGTATGCTTTACCACAATAAAAAGTGAAAGCTAAGTTAAAACATTCGTAGGTAACAAAAGCTGAGGGAGTGTGTTAGAGCTTCCCTATAAGAAACGCTGAAGAGTCCTTCGGGTGGAAATTAAAGGATACTAGACAGTCACTCAAAGCTATATGATGGAGTAATGGTCTCCAGTGAATGTAACTACATGGGCACATTAAAAAGCCACTGTTATTGTATTTTTTACTTGTAACTCCACTTTTATTTCCTACGTAATTTAAAAGAAACATAAACGTTTAAAGATATATAATTTATAATGACATATAGATAATATAATTTATGATAACAATAACAGAAGGAGCTGTACAGGAGCACAGATGTTTGCTATTAAAGTTAAGAGAAAATCAATTCATGCCAAAACTGGTTTGGCTCAGTAGATAGAGCTTTGGCCTGCAGACTGAAAAGTCCCAGGTTCAATTCCGGTCAAGGGCATGTACCTTGGTTGCGGCCACATCCCCAGTAGGGTGTGAAAGAGGCAGCTGATCAATGATTCTCTCTCATCAATGTTTCTAAACTCTCTATCCCTGTCTCTTCCTCTCTGTAAAAAATCAGTTATATATATATATATATATATATATATATATATATATATAGAGAGAGAGAGAGAGAGAGAGAGAATCAATTCAAATTATATTCCTATACATTTAGAATGTTATATTTAATTCTCATAGTAACCACAAAGAAAATAGCTTTAAAAAAATATACACCAAACAGATGAAATGGGAAACAAGTGGTTTACTACAAAAAAAATGTTTTTAATAGACCAAAAAGTCAGTAAAAGATGAAATGAGGGACAAAAAGCTATTAGACATATAGGAAACAAATAGAATGGCAGAAGTCAGTTCTTATCAATGCCACTGGAAGACTGGATTTAAAAAAACAATCCAAATAGATGATGTCTCTAAAAGACGCCCTTTAGATCCAAGGCATACGTGCATAGGTTGAAAATAAAAGGAAGGAGAAAGCTACTCCCTACACATGGTAACCGAAGAGAATCAGAAGAAAGTAGGCTTCCTGTCAAAACGGTTACAATAGACCAAGAAGAACAGTATATATTGTTTCTATCTTGAGACTTTGTTTAAAAGGAAGAGTAGACTTCCAATTTCCTGTCCAACGTGTAAGGAGCTTGGAAGTCGTCTCTCTGTCCTACAGACAACTGAAAAGCTGCGCGGACGGCAGAACCAACAACACAGATAAGAAACTCAGGTGTACATAAAGTAAGGAAAAGTGTCAGAGAATGAAGAAATAAAAGTAAAATTGAAATTTTTTCCTATTGTTAATATCTAATAGAGAACAATTTATTGAAACTAAAAATACCAATATATTCAATTATGTATTGATACTTATGTATGCTTATACATAAATAAAACAAATGATAGTAATAACATAAGAATGGGAGGGAAGAAGGGTATTTTTGTTATTAGAAGATGCACTACCCATTAAGTGGCATAGTTTGAAAGTGTACTCTATTAGTGTAAATGTATTCTTAAAACACTAAGGCAACTACTAAAAAAAAGTTTGCAAAAGAAGTATAGCCAATGTGCTAAAAAAAAAAAAAAAAAAAAAAAAAAGATGGTCTCATATAAAATGTTGAGTAAAACCACAAAAGGCAAAAGAATGAAAGACAAAAACAAGAACAAAGAACAAGGGCAACAAATAGAGACCCATGACAAATATCCTATCTAATAACGAGGGAATCTGCTAAGTGACCATCACACCCTCACAAAGATGGTGGCACCCACAGCCACAAGATGATGGTGCCCAGTCCCCTCAGTCCTGCAAGGGTAGAAGTTGTGCAGCAGGCCCAGCTGCCCTGCACACGTCTCCAGAGTGTCCCAGTCCCCTCAGCCCCCAGCCGACCAGGGCTGCCTGAGGTGCAGGTAACCAGATCCCACCAAGGCTTGCGCTGCCGGCAGTGGCAGAGGTGTGATGGGGGCATCACCTTACCCTGATCACTGGGTCACCTCCCACCCCTGAAGGCTCCCAGACTGAGAGAGGGGGCAGGCTGGGCTGAGGGAACCCCCGCTCCAGTGCATGAATTTTCATGTACCAGGCCTCTAGTGGTAGGTATTAGTCCATGCATCAATAATTGTTTTGAATGTCAGTGGTCTAAATGCTTGAATTAAAAGACATAAACTGATGACCAGAATGGAACAGAAGCACGGATACATGGAGCAGACTGGTGGACATGGACAATAATGGGTACAGGCCAAGGGAGGGAGAGGTAGGGGTGAGTGGAGGTGGGCAAGTGGGGGCAGGGGAGAAGGGGACGCCTGCAATAATGTCAACATTTAAAGTTTTATTTTAAAAGAGAGATTGTCAGAGTAGATCAAAAAACATCACCCAACTCAATGTTGACTGCAAGAAATCCTCTTTTATTTAAAGACACAAAATTCTAAAATCAATAGATAAAAACAGACCATACGAATAGTAATCAAAGGAAAGCTGGAATAATCTTAACTTCAGAATTCTGAAATTAAGGAAAATTATTAGGGTAATAAAGGTGTTACATAATGATAAAGGAATCAATTCTCCAAGAAAACTATTTGTAATATATACGCACCAAACAACAGAGCATCCAACTACGTGAGTCAAAAATCCAGGCACTCACCCGCTGTCTCCCGCCGCGCTCCGCCCTCAGCCAAGGGACCTTCTGAAATCCACTCTCATTTCGCTCTTCTGCCTGAAACCACTGAGGACAACCCATGTGGCTGCCTGAGGCGGACGAAGGGCCCGTCAGGGCCAGGGTCGGGCCTGAGCCTACCAGTCCACCTCCCCTCCTCCCCGCCCCCACCGGCTTCCTAAGGCATCAGCACCTCTCTCCACCCAAGGCAACTCACTGTCTCTCCGCGCCCGGAATGCCCCCACCCCCGTGTGCCGCCCCCAACTCCTCTGGCTCAGCCTCCAACACTGCTCGGCCCCAGGCCTCCTCCCTCCAGGCAGACCCTCCGCAGGCCGGGCCCTGCAGGCCAGCCCTCCCGCACGGCTGGACCTCGGCCATGCTGCCCACAGAGGTGGAGTCAGGGGCCTGGGCCAACTCAGACCCTAACGCCAGGCTAGGCCTTTCCCTCCCTTCCGCTCAGCACAATGGTGGGGCCCCAGGAGAGCCCACTGCCCGTGGGGCAAACGTCAGCCCTGGTCAGACAGAGAGCTGGGCTCTGCCACTTGGAACAAGCTGTGGCTGAGCAGCTTGCCCATGCAATACATACATGTACAATATATACACACACACACACTTACCTGCAACCACACACATATGCACACACAGCCCTCCTCTCTGGACTGCAGCTCAGCTCTGCCTGACAGAAGCACAGCAATTGGTAAGCTCATCTCACACCCTGGAACTGCTCAAGATCCCCATCAGCATGCCCAGAACCTCAACAGCACAGGCTCAGAGCCCCCATCCACACGCCCAGAGCCCCCGTGAGCACGCCCAGAGCCCCCGTGTGCACGCCCAGAGCCCCCGTGAGCACGCCCAGAGCCCCGTGAGCACGCCCAGAGCCCCGTGAGCACGCCCAGAGCCCCCGAGTGCACGCCCAGAGCCCCGTGAGCACGCCCAGAGCCCCCGTGTGCACGCCCAGAGCCCCGTGAGCACGCCCAGAGCCCCGTGAGCACGCCCAGAGCCCCCGAGTGCACGCCCAGAGCCCCGTGAGCACGCCCAGAGCCCCCATGTGCACGCCCAGAGCCCCCGTGAGCACGCCCAGAGCCCCGTGAGCACGCCCAGAGCCCCCGTGAGCACGCCCAGAGCCCCGTGAGCACGCCCAGAGCCCCAATCCACACGCCCAGAGCCCCCGTGAGCACGCCCAGAGCCCCGTGAGCACGCCCAGAGCCCCGTGAGCCCGTCCAGAGCACCCGTGAGGACGCCCAGAGCCCCCGTGTGCACGCCCAGAGCCCCGTGAGCACGCCCAGAGCCCCGTGAGCACGCCCAGAGCCCCCGTGTGCACGCCCAGAGCCCCCGTGAGCACGCCAGAGCCCCGTGAGCACGCCCAGAGCCCCCGTGTGCACGCCCAGAGCCCCCATGAGAACGCCCAGAGCCCCGTCAGCATGCCCAGAGCCCCCGTGAGCACGCCCAGAGCCCCGTGAGCACGCCCAGAGCCCCCGTGAGCACGCCCAGAGCCCCGTGAGCACGCCCAGAGCCCCGTGAGGACGCCCAGAGCCCCGTGAGCACGCCCAGAGCCCCATCAGCACGCCCAGAGCCCCGTGAGCACGCCCAGAGCCCCCGTGTGCACGCCCAGAGCCCCGTGAGCACGCCCAGAGCCCCGTCAGCACGCCCAGAGCCCCCGTGTGCACGCCCAGAGCCCCGTGTGCACGCCCAGAGCCCCGTGTGCACGCCCAGAGCCCGCGTGAGCACGCCCAGAGCCCCGTGAGCACGCCCAGAGCCCGGTGAGCACGCCCAGAGCCCCGTGAGCATGCCCAGAGCCCCCGTCAGTACGCCCAGAGCCCGGTGAGCACGCCCAGAGCCCCCGTGTGCACGCCCAGAGCCCGCGTGAGCACGCCCAGAGCCCCGTGAGCACGCCCAGAGCCCGGTGAGCACGCCCAGAGCCCCGTGAGCATGCCCAGAGCCCCCGTCAGTACGCCCAGAGCCCGGTGAGCACGCCCAGAGCCCCGTGAGCACGCCCAGAGCCCCCGTGAGCACGCCCAGAGCCCGGTGAGCACGCCCAGAGCCCCGTGAGGACGCCCAGAGCCCCCGAGTGCACCCCCAGAGCCCCCGTGAGCACGCCCAGAGCCCCCGTCAGCACGCCCAGAGCCCCGTGAGCACGCCCAGAGCCCGGTGAGCACGCCCAGAGCCCCGTGTGCACGCCCAGAGCCCGGTGAGCAGACCCAGAGCCCCGTGAGCACGCCCAGAACCCCGTGAGCACGCCCAGAGCCCGGTGAGCACGCCCAGAGCCCCGTGAGCACGCCCAGAGCCCGGTGAGCACGCCCAGAGCCCCGTGTGCACGCCCAGAGCCCGGTGAGCACGCCCAGAGCCCCGTGAGCACGCCCAGAGCCCTGTGAGCACGCCCAGAGCCCCGTGAGCACGCCCAGAGCCCCCGTGAGCACGCCCAGAGCCCCGTGTGCACGCCCAGAGCCCGGTGAGCACGCCCAGAGCCCCCGTGAGCACGCCCAGAGCCCCGTGAGCATGCCCAGAGCCCCGTGAGGACGCCCAGAGCCCCCGTGAGCACGCCCAGAGCCCGGTGAGCACGCCCAGAGCCCCGTCAGCACGCCCAGAGCCCCGTGAGCACGCCCAGAGCCCCATGTGCACGCCCAGAGCCCCCGTGAGCACGCCCAGAGCCCCCGAGTGCACACCCAGAGCCCCCGTGAGCACGCCCAGAGCCCCGTGAGCACGCCCAGAGCCCGGTGAGCACGCCCAGATCACCACTCACCTGGCCACCCTGCCCCTAGCCATTGGTCTGAGCTGCGCTCCCAGCCCTTCTGCGGGCTCCGGGCTCCCAATGGAGACCAGCGCTGCTGCACGCCTGGTCCCATGAGGGAAGTGTGGCCGGAGGGGCAGGCAGACGAGCCGCTCCCAGGAGTGATGTGGGATCTGAGCAGCCTCTGCCGTCAGGGCCAACACCCATCAGAGTGAGGGGGCCAGAGTCCTGGCAGAGGAAGGCTGGTGGCCATGGGGCTGTGGGGCAGGTGGAGAGTGGCCTGTTTCACTCGGTCGGGCTGTCCTAAACCACAGGAAGCTGGAACAGTCCTGTCACTCGGCCTCCGGGCCATGACCTACATCACAAGGATGGCAGCAGTGGGTCACAGAGGTGCCATGAGGCTGCTCCATCCCTGGCCCGGCCCCACGGCGCCACCCAGCTTCCCGCGCCAACACTGCAGCTGGCCTCAGGGCGAGGAGATGAGCGGCCCTCCTGGTGACCAGCAGCCTTCGCCTCTGCCCCTCCCAGGCAGGGTGAGGGCCCAGGCTGGCCCTGCACATACCGCCCTTCAGCCCCCGCACCGCCCGAGGCACCCAGCAGCTGGGAGAGGCCTGCGGCCCAGGATGGCGGGTGGCCAGGCACCACTCCCAGCCCGCCTCAGGGCGCCTGCGGTGACCCGGATAGTCACAGAGAAGCCCTGGCGACACCTCACCCAGACCAAATGCGCCATCTGCCTGACCACACAGGATGCAGCCAGGCAGGCAGTGCAGCGGGAGGGGACAGAGGGCGGCGTGGGGGTGTGCTTCCAGGCCCTCGGAGGAACGCAGCCCTGCGTCCCAGCCTCTGGCCTTCAACAGTAATCCTGCCAGCCAACACATGTGCAGTGCAAGCCAGGTGCTGCTCTGAGACAGTGGGTCCAGATGCACATGAAGGTATAGGTAGGGATTAAATATATCATATATAATAAAAGGCTAATATGCAAATTGACCAAACGGTGGGACAACCAGTACTATGATGTGCACTGACCACCAGGGGGCAGACACTCAACAGAGGAGCGGCCCCTGGTGGTCAGTGCACTCCCACAGGGGGGGCGCTGCTCAGCCAGAATCCAGGCTCATGGCTGGCGAGCACAGCAGGGGTGCTGGGAGCCTCTCTTGCCTCTGTGGCAGCACTAAGAATGTCTGACTTACCACTTAGGCCGGCTCCCCGCAGCAGACAGACATCCCGAGGGCTCCCGGACTGGGAGAGGGCGCAGGCCCGCCGAGGCACCCACGCCCCCCACCAAGAGCACAAATTTCGCGCACTGGGCCTCTGGTACATATATAAGGGCTCCCTCAGCAATGGTTCCCTGGCCTCCTCTCAGTGCTCCTCCATCTCCCAGCCTGGGCTGACTCCCTCGCAGACTTAATGTTATCACAGCAGTGACCACCAGCTAATGCACTCTGTAACCTGCTAATCACTCCTGTTGCCTCCACTACAGTGTAAGCCTCAAGGGGTCAGAGATCCCTGCCCAAGGCCCGGAGCAGAGCAGTGCTGCTGCTGCTGCTGCAACTGAATGGTGAGGGGGAGAGGCATCTGTCCTGTGGGTCCTCGTGGGGCCGCCGGTGCTGCTGAGGGTGTTCCTGCTGCGAGCTCAGGTGGGGGAGGCCGTCCTGCCTCCTCACTCAGGGGCAGGCAGCCTGCACCGGGCCCAGGACCGCAGCCCACTCTGTGGAGAGCACAGGGGTTTGCTCTGGTACTGGCTTGGGCTTTTGTTTGAAATGTAATATGATATATAGAATCCTATGTAATAAAAGCCTAATATGCTAAGTGTCTGTTCCACGGTCCGCCGTTTAACCCATCAAAGCGTAATATTCTAATGATATGCTAAGGCCATTCAACCGCTCGGTATGACGTGCACTGACCACCAGGGGCATATGCTCCAACCGGTAGGTTAGCTTGCTGCTGGGGTCCGGCCAATTGGGACTGAGCAAGACGGGCCAGACACACCTGGAGCCCTCCCACAGTCCCTCCCTGGCTGGCCAACCTCCCGCATCCCTCCCCAGCCCTGATCGTGCGCCGGTGGGGTCCTCGGCCTGGCCTGCGCCCTCCCGCAATCTGAGACCCCTCGAGGGTTGTCGGAGAGCTGAACGGGTTTCGGCCTGATCCGCAGGCCAGGCAAAGGGACCCCCTTGCAGACTTAGTTTTATCACAACAGTGACCGCCAGCTAACGCACTCTTTAAACTAATTCATGCACGGGGCCTCTAATATTAGCAGTAAAAGAAACGAATCTCTAACATGTAACTGGCTCTGTTTGACAGAGCCAAGCAATCAAATCAAGTGGCTTTCTTTTATGCCCACTCTGCTCCAGGCACTGGACAAGGCCCTCTGACGCCTTGGAGTTTACAGTCTAGTGGAGGCAACAGAAGATGATTAGTGGATTATAGAGTGTATTAGCTGGTGATCACTGTTGTAGACAGAACTAAGCCTGTGAGGGGGTCTCTTAGCCTAGGGTGGGGAGATGGAGGAGCACTGAGCGGAGGCCAGGGAACCCTGGTTGAGGGGACCCTGGTTGAGGGGACCATGGTTGAGGGGACCCTGGTTGAGGGAGCCCTGGTTGAGGGAGCCCTGGTTGAGGGGACCCTGGTTGAAGGGACCCTGGTTGAGGGGACCCTGGTTGAGGGATCCCTGGTTGAGGGGACCCTGGTTGAGGGGACCCTGGTTGAGGGATCCCTGGTTGAGGGGATCCTGGTTGAGGGGATCCTGGTTGAAGGGATCCTGGTTGAGGGATCCCTGGTTGAGGGATCCCTGGTTGAGGGATCCCTGGTTGAAGGATCCCTGGTTGAGGGGACCCTGGTTGAGGGGACCCTGGTTGAGGGATCCCTGGTTGAGGGGATCCTGGTTGAAGGATCCCTGGTTGAGGGGATCCTGGTTGAAGGATCCCTGGTTGAGGGGACCCTTAAGCAAAGGCCTTGGAAGCCAGGAGGGGTCTGAGGAGCTCTGGGAAGAGACACTGGGCTGAAGGTAGCAGAGCAGCACGTGGCCCAAGACAGAAAATGAGGGCCCGGCAGGAGGGGGCAGGGAGAGGGGCACCCTGGCACCACCATCACAGTGTCAGCCTGATCAGAGTGTGTTTGCATCGGCATGAACAGACCAGGGGGTGAAGGCAGAGATGGAAGGGGAGGGGGGGCTGTGTCAGGTTCCAAATGCTGCCGGTGGTCAGGTGAGAAGACCGCGGTGACTGGGTCATGGGACATGGAGACATGGACATCCTGTGGCCCTGAGAGGAGCACTGTGAGGGCAACGTGCTGTGAGGGGGACGGGAAGGGGGACAGAGAGGCAGGGGCATGGGGCCCAGCCAGAGGCTCCTTCCGCAAGGACAGCACAGTCTGCTTGGGATCTGATGGCAGAGCTGTGCCCAGGGGGAGGCTGATGCGGAGAGACGGGAGGGCAGTGGCTGAGGGCCCAGGAGGGCAGGGGCCAAAGGAATTGGATACAAGTATGCTGCAGCCATTTAAAATAAACAGATGAGAGTATTAAGTAAAATTCTGTAAAGAAAAATAACGAGAAGGAACTAGATATAAAAATGTATTATAGAGCAATAATAGTAAAGTATTATAGAACTGGCACAAATGTAGAAATATGGGTCTGAATTTTTAAATCCATAAATAGACCTTACTGCACATAAGAATTTAATGGATTACAAGATAGGCCCACCAAATGATGTAGAAAAAAATTCTTGATGAATAAATTGTGCTGTGATAACTGGTAGTTTTAAGGAAAAGTAATTAATTAAGAAAAACACTTATCTTCACACAACAAAAATAAACTCTGGAGAGATTAAAGAATCAAATAGAAAACTCAAATGAGCCCTAACTGGTTTGGCTCAGTGGATAGAGCATCATCGTCCTGAGGACTAAATGGTCCCGGGTTCGATTCTAATGAAAGGCACATGCCGGAGTTGCAGGCTCCATCCCCAGTAGCCGGTGTGTAGGAGACTGCCAATTTATGTTTCTATCTCTCTAACCCTCTCCCTTCCTCTCTCTCTAAAAATCAATAAAAACGTATTTTTAAAAAATAATCAACCAATTAATGCATAAATAAGGGGACAACAAATTGATGCTTCCCTCTCCCTTTCTCTCTAAAATCAACAAATTTTAAAAAGTAATCTAAAATGGAAAGGCATTTCACATCTATTAAAACAACAACAACGAAAAACAAAGGTTGGTAACTGCAATGCCAAATGCTTGCTGAGTGGCCATAAAACTGACCTCACACAGCTAATGGAGAAACACTCCTTCTTAAAAACAATTTGGCGTTACCACTGTAAGTTCCATGAAAATGCTCATAGTCTTTGGCCCAATCATCTCACTTTTCTTGACAAAATAATTCATTAGAAGGAAAAGACTACTTTAAGATGGTCAACATTGCATGGTTTAAAATATCCAGAAACAGAAAACAATCTAAACCCCTAACAAAAGGTGATGTTTAAGTAAATTAAAGAACACCAACCTAGTATACCTTACTTATACTTTGATATATGTTGATTGATCCTCATTAAAACTGCAGGAGGGGAAAGAAAATTACATAAAGTAAAAATAAATAAATAAATAAATAAATAAGCAAACAAACAAACAGACTTAATGGGCAATTTTTATGCAGCCATCTATGTATATAAAACCCTAATATGCAAATCAATTGAAGGGCAGAACAGCAGAACCACGGGCGGAATGGCCCGTTGCTATGACATGCACCGACCACCAGGGTCAGATGCTCAAAGCAGGAGCTGCCCCCAGCCTGCAGGCCCCAACCAGTGGCAGCGGTGAGTGGGCGGCTCAGAGCCAGCCAAGGCAGGTGCAAGGGACCTCTTCTCCCCCCACCCCCGCCTCCGCCCTGCCGGTCACCCCACAGAGGGAGGCGACTGGTGGTGGCTCAGAGGGAGCGGCGCCAGACTTGCAGCCTCCAAAACGGGGGAGAGTAAACCTCGGCTGTTGGAAGCCACCTGTTGGGAGTAGTCTGATGCCCAGTGACTCAGACAGGACCCTGCCCCGGCTGAAGGGAAACGGCTTTCCTCCCGGGAACCTCCAGAAGCACCACCTCTGCGGGTCCTGCCTCACCAGCCTCTCCCAGGTCCCAGAGGGTCAGAACCTGGAGGAGGCGGAGCCGAGGCTCTGGGACTCCAGCCAAGCGCCTGCCTGCGCTCCGCCCCGCCGGAACCGGAACCGGGCTGAGTCCGGAACCGAGGGAGAGGGAGACAGCAGCACCGCAGGGTCAAGGCCGCAGGAAGAGCAGGAGCTCTGGGAGCAGGAGGGCTGAGTTCAGATCACCCGCGGCGGACCAGCGGGGGGCTCCCGGGAGGGACCCCGGGAATGAGCATGGCACCCCTCCTTCCGCCGCCGGGCCCTCCAGAGCGCCCTCCGCCTCCGGGAAGGTAACGGAACCGATCCTTCCCCGGCGGGCAAACAGGCCTCCACCGAAGCAGGACACAGCTGGGCCAGCTCCCCACCACCCGGCCGCTCTCAGATAAGACTGTGGCTCCGCCGTCTCGCTGGCTTTCTGCTTCAGGGGGCACCAGCCATCGCTCCCGCACAGGCGGCCTCCATCCCCGTTCCTTTCCGTCCTGTGTGCTAGCGGCCTGGGCTGAGCCAGGGCTCGGAGGAGAGGAAATGGCGCGCAGCAGCCTTCCCTCTGCCGGCCCTTTACCGAGGGGCGGGCACAGCTCACCCGGTCACCCCTTTCCCAGGGAGCCCCGGCCGGCAGGTGCCGATCCCCCCGTCGCCGGGCAGAGGGGGACGGGGCAGCCCCGGAGGAGCGGCCTCAGCCCCCGGCCTCGGCCTGGCGTCGGCCTGAGCCACTGTCTCCACGGCCGGGGTGACCACCATCACCAACACACACACACACACACACACACACACACACACACACACACCCCGCCAGGCCCTCGCCCTCCGCAGGCCTCCGTCCGCCGGAGCAGCAGGCACAGCCTTCGGCGCTGGCTCTTCGGTTTGGGGAGGGAGGTACCTGGAGCCCTGGCTAGCTCTGCGCCGGAAGCAGCCGCTTAGCCATCCAGGTGCCCTCACTCCCCAGCACAGGCCCAGACAAGGCCGCCTCTCCCGAGTCACTCCGCCGCGCACCCGCTCCGGCCCAGCCTTTTCCCCGCGAAGCCTCACTGGCTCTGCCCAGCTCCGTCTCCGACCTCGGCCTCCCCCCGGCTCTGGGCTGGCCGCCACCCCTGCTGCAGGCCGAGCGGGAAGCCAACAGCAGAGCCGGCCGCACTCCTGGGCACCGTCCACAGCGCAGCCACGCCGCCGTGGGTGAGGGGGGACACGGTGAGGGGGACACGGTGAGGGGGACACGGTGAGGGGGACACGGTGAGGGGGGACGCGGTGAGGGGACACACGGTGAGGGGACACACGGTGAGGGGGACGCGGTGAGGGGGGACGCGGTGAGGGGGGACACGGTGAGGGGGACACGGTGAGGGGGGACGCAGTGAGGGGACACACGGTGAGGGGGGACGCGGTGAGGGGACACACGGTGAGGGGACACACGGTGAGGGGGGACGCGGTGAGGGGACACACGGTGAGGGGACACACGGTGAGGGGGGACGCGGTGAGGGGGGACGCGGTGAGGGGGGACACGGTGAGGGGGACACGGTGAGGGGGGACACGGTGAGGGGGACACGGTGAGGGGGGACACGGTGAGGGGGGACGCGGTGAGGGGACACACGGTGAGGGGACACGCGGTGAGGGGGACGCGGTGAGGGGACACACGGTGAGGGGACACACGGTGAGGGGGGACGCGGTGAGGGGGGACACGGTGAGGGGGGACACGGTGAGGGGGACACGGTGAGGGGGGACACGGTGAGGGGGGACACGGTGAGGGGGGACGCGGTGAGGGGACACACGGTGAGGGGACACACGGTGAGGGGGGACGCGGTGAGGGGGGACGCGGTGAGGGGGGACACGGTGAGGGGGACACGGTGAGGGGGGACGCGGTGAGGGGACACACGGTGAGGGGACACACGGTGAGGGGGGACGCGGTGAGGGGACACACGGTGAGGGGACACACGGTGAGGGGGGACGCGGTGAGGGGACACACGGTGAGGGGACACACGGTGAGGGGGGACGCGGTGAGGGGGGACACGGTGAGGGGGACACGGTGAGGAGGGACACGTGGTGAGGGGGGACTCGCGGTGAGGAGGAGGGACACGCGGTGAGGAGGAGGGACACGCGGTGAGGAGGAGGGACACGCGGTGAGGAGGAGGGACACGCGGTGAGGAGGAGGGACACGTGGTGAGGGGGGACACGCGGTGAGGAGGAGGGACACGCGGTGAGGAGGAGGGACACGCGGTGAGGAGGAGGGACACGCGGTGAGGGGGAACACGCGGTGAGGAGGAGGGACACGCGGTGAGGAGGAGGGACACGCGGTGAGGAGGAGGGACACGCGGTGAGGAGGAGGGACACGCGGTGAGGAGGAGGGACACGTGGTGAGGGGGGACACGCGGTGAGGAGGAGGGACACGCGGTGAGAGGGAACACGCAGTGAGGAGGAGGGACACGCAGTGAGGGGGAACACGTGGTGAGGGGGGACACGCGGTGAGGAGGAGGGACACGCGGTGAGGGGGGACACGTGGTGAGGGCGGACACGCGGTGAGGAGGAGGGACACGCGGTGAGGGGGAACACGCGGTGAGGGGGGACACGCGGTGAGGAGGAGGGTCACGCGGTGAGGGGGGACACGTGGTGAGGGCGGACACGCGGTGAGGAGGAGGGACACGCGGTGAGGGGGAACACGCGGTGAGGAGGAGGGACACGCGGTGAGGAGGAGGGACACGCGGTGAGAGGGAACACGCAGTGAGGAGGAGGGACACGCAGTGAGGGGGAACAGGTGGTGAGGGGGGACACGCGGTGAGGAGGAGGGACACGCGGTGAGGGGGGACACGCGGTGAGCGGGGTCACGCTGTGAGGAGGGACACGCGGTGAGGGGGACACGCGGTGAGGGGGGACAGCTCTGACATCCCTCGAGGGCTGGTGAAGCGCTCCTGGGTGTCTTTTGTGAGTGAAAACTTCTGGCAACTCTTAGAGAACCTGATACAGCCAATGAATCCCCAAGTGTGTCCCCTCACACCTCATAGCACCTGCTACAACCTAGTAACTCCCAAGAAACCAGAACCTGAATTGTAGCAAGAACTCCAGGTAATTCTTACGCACACACAAAAGCCTGGCAAGCCCTAGTCTAAATAAGCAGAGACTTATGAGCAATAACAACCAATGACAATCTATAGTCCTTAACTGAGTCCTGGTGTGAACCAATCAGCTGTAGGGGATACTCTGGAGGCCTCTAGGGGAGTTTCAATATGGATTGTTAGATTATAATAGGAAAGTATGATTATTCTGCTGGCATAATAATGGTCTGGTGACTGTGCAGGAAAATGCCTTCTCAATTTTAGAGATGTATCTTACCTAATAGAGAAACATGTAAATTGACCATACCTCTGCTACGACTATAGCCAATCAGAATGGATATGCAAACTAACTTAACAAAGAGGGAGGCTAATTTGCATACATCCCTGGGCGAGGAGGGAACCTCCTCGGCACCCAGGTCACTGCCAGCCGGCCATCAGGCAGAGGCTTTATTTAGGCTTCAGAAGGGGCCGAACCTGCGATCGGAGGGGCAGGGGGAACCCTTTCTCAAGCCTAAAGCCTGGGGCAGAGGCTTTAGGCTTGGGCAGGGGCTCAGCCTGGGATCAGAGGGAAGGGGGGAATTCAATGGAAACACATCCTCAGGAGAGGATAAAAAGAAAAGTAAAGAAAGAAATGTCACGTCTTATGAAAGGCACAGCTTAAAGAAAGTTGTCATTTTTTTCGTGGTGAAGGGACTGGAGTCCATGTTGATGACTCCAGTGGTGACTGGCAGTGATGCAGCAGCAGGGTGATGGGGCTGGCACCTTCCTCCGATCAGCCCAGTCACCTCCTGCAAAGGGAGGCCAGACTGCGGCTTAAGTCCACTCCCAACGGGGAGCAGGCCTAAGCCATCAGTAGGACATTCCCTGAGGTCTCCCAGTATGTGAGAGGGGGGAGGCTGGGCTGAGGGACCCCTCCCCAGTGCATGAATTTCATGCATCAGGACCCTAGCACTTACATATTTAGGAACGAACTACCATGATGTCTGTAATTTAATTTAAAATACCCCCCTCCCCCCCCAAAAAAAGATGAAGCAGATATATACCAAAACGCTAACTGTTAAACTCGGGTTATGAGAATGTGGGTGCTTATTACACTATTCTACACTTCTCTCAGGTGTAAGAAATCTGTATAATACAAATTAGAAATAGAAGGAAAGAATAGTTTACTTTGGCAGAGATTTTCTGAACTGCCAGTGGAGGTGGCGGGTGGTTCTCCCAGGCGGTGTGAGGGCAGCCCGCAGCCAGGAAGCTCAGTTTCCTGAGCAACTGCTACCTGCTAGGTGTGGCAGGAGCGGACATTCCTTTTCCTCATCTGTCTTCATCAGCTCAGAGATGCCTCATTAGCCGTTTCACAGGTCAGATCCTATGGGATTACACCTCGCCCCCTCACACAGCTGGTAACGCTGACACCCCAGTGACCTGCACCCCACCAGCAGCCGCCTGTGGAGCCTCTCAGTCTCCTTGGCACCCTTGTGCCTGGGCAGGGATCCTGCTGGCCACTCCCTCCAGGTCCTACCTCTGTAACTACCACATTTTTCCATATATACGACACCCCCCATGTATAAAACACCTCCCAATTTTCTAACACAAAATTAAGAAATCAATATTTTAAACATTTTGCTGGTTTTCCTCTTAAGGCCTTCTTCTTTGGCATCTTAAAGCTGTTCTCCCTGTTCTCTCCACCGTCCGATCATACCCTCAGCGGGAGGAGGTCCAAATTGTCTCTCTGCAGCTCTATTTCCATGCTCTTTTGCAGAGCTGATTGCATTCAGTTTGAATTTTGCAGAGTAAGACAATCATTTACCGGTACTTATCTTTATTTCTGACATCTTTATGGGCTCACAACGCTCAGGTCCCTGTTGCAACTGCACTCTCCACCTCCACCTCCAGGTACAGCATCAGCTGACGTCAGTAACAATAGGCTTGTGATTGGAGGAAGCCTGTCTGACAAGGTCTGGGCAGCTTTGCACCCTCATGGCTCCCTCCTTGGCTGACTTCCATGTATGAGACGCCCATCGGTTTTCAGTCTAACGATTTTAGGAAAACAAAGCATCTTATACGTGGATAAATACAGTACCTCCAGGCTCACTGACCTCAAGGAGGCCAACTTTTTAGAGACCCCACAAATGTTCCCTTTTCAGTCTCAGATCATTCCCTCTCCCGTCCTCGCTGTTCCCTGCCCTCCCGGCAGCCTGCTTGCAAAGGGCCCAGCCAGGCTGCCTGGGAAGATGTGAAGTGAAGTGTTCTCAGTCTGTTCCGGGGAAGGCTGCTGGAGCCTGGCCAGGCCATGACCCTCGGTGCTCTCACCTTACTCGGCGGGGGCCAAAAGGGTCCCCCGCTCACTTCACCACTCTTCTCTGCTTCACCCACACATCTGCCGTCTCAGTACCCTGCTCCGAAACCCACTCTGCCCACTGGCATTCCCGACAGACTTCCCTGAGGCCCCAAAGCCACACGGTTAAGCTGCAGGGCACAGGGAGGACAGGAGCCTGACTGGGACAGGGAAGGCACCGGCAGAAGATTCTTCGCCCTTCCTAGGCCTGTGCACACTCTCCAGGCATCCTCTCCTCAGCGGCCGCACTTGGCTCCCTGTGACCTCTGGCCCTTCCCTACCACAGCTCTGCTGCTGAGGTTCCTAAGGGCCCCACTGCCCTGCACCCAGACATGGACAAGCCGGCACCTGATGAGCCCTAAAAACTCAGCTGTCCACTTCCCCCGACCCAGAGGGCACAGCAGTACCAGGGCTGCAGGCAGGGCCCCGGAGGCGGGAAGGGAAATTGGGAGAACACTAAGACTGCGCCTCGCCCTGCCCTACCCATAATCCCTCGTTCCTTCCTGCCTGGGAGCAACAGGGTATCTAACCACACCGCTGGGTGGCCTCTGCATGCACACACAGGCTCCTCAGTTCAGCTCCATCAGAGAGGGGGCGGGGCCTTCGTCAGCCAAGGCAGGGTGGGAAATGGAGGTGAGCTCGCCCAGAGCCTGCCTGCTGTGCTCCCTCCAAGGACCTCGGGAGGAGGACCGAGACTCCCATGAGCACTGTCTACATTTGTCTCTATTTTCACGGCATTTCCATAGAGTAGGTAACACTGTCCCCACTGCAGCTGAGGAACCGGGGGCTCCGGCAGCATCAGAGCCTCCCTCCGGAGCCTGCAGCAGGCCATGGGAAGCCAGGTTTACAGATGAGTGTTTCTAACTTCAAAATCCAGCCCAGCTCCTCCACCAACATTCGGGGACAGCAGAGCCCCAACATTTACCCTTTGTACATCTGGGAACATTCCCTCCTCGATGTCCCCAGCCGTGGAGATGCGGAGTCCAAGGGGCATGTGAATGCAGAGAGTGGGAATGCCTGCAGGGATCACCCCTCCCAGGCCGGCTGCAAGTCTTTACCCAACTTGGGTCCAGCCTCTTCTCCAAACTGGAAAGGAAGAGCCCTCCACCCTGATGGCCTCGGTCCCGGCCCAGGAGCCCTCCGCTCTGCCTTGGCGCACACTAAGCTGTGAGTGCCAATGGGCCCTGGTGGCTTCTCTAGGGCCCTCCAGAGCCAAGGCCCGGGGAGAAGGCTGCCTGCTTGTAGCCCTCGCCAGTCACCTTCCGCTCACTGATTCAAAATAGGACCTAATCGCACTTGGCACTTGCTCACCGGCTTCAAGGAAACTTCCAATCACAGGGAGAGTCTGCAGGGCTATCTGGAAACTCCTGGGTATGAACTGTGGTAACCTGGCTCAAAAAACAAAGGGTCTCATTTCCCTCCATTCTCCCCTCCTGTCCTTGCCCTGAGTCTGGCTTTCAGAAGCCAACAGTCAAAGCAATGAAGAAGCCCTAGCCAGTGGCTCAGTGGTTAGAGTAGGGGTGTCGAACTCAATCAGAGAAGGGGCCAAAATCTAAAATCCAGCCTAAATCGCGGGCCGAATGGTTTACTGAACAGTCATAAACTGACAATGTTAACCAGAAATGTGAATTTAAAATGAGTGGAACAATCTTTTCCTTAACAGTGCTGTTAACCAACTCACATGCTATCAAGGATTTGGCCCGCGGGCCTCGTGTTTGACACGTGTTGGTTAGAGCATTGGCCTGTGGACTGAGGGTGAAGGGTTCGATTACAATCAAGGGCGTGTACCTCAGTTGCAGGCTTGATCCCCACCCTGGTGGGGTGCATGCGGGAGGCAACCAGTCCATGTGTCTCCTCACATCGATGTTTCTGTCTGTCCCCATCTCTCTAAAAAGCAATGGAGAAAATGTCCTCATGAGGATTAACGAACAAGAGAACAGAGAGGAACAGTGAGAAAGGAGATTGTTCTCCAGGCTGAAAACAAGGGCTTCCCCTGAAACAGAGCTCCAGCATCCAAGTTCCCTAACAACAGAGAGTCCAGAGGTGCAGGGCAGCTGTGGGTGTCAGAGCTCAGGAGGCTGATGATGGGGGCACTGCCTGGCGCTGTCCAAGGTGCTGACCTGCACTCCTGATGTGTGCCTTGACCAGAGCAAATAAGAACCACACTCATCCTTAAAAGCAATTGTTTTATTTTTCTATTACAGTTGATACACAATATTATATTATTTGCTGGTGTTACCAGTGATCAGACATTTATGTGACTTACAAAATGATCACCCTGATAAATCTAGTACCCATCTGACACCATACAGTTATTAAATATTATTGACTATATTCCCAATATTGTTCTTGACATCCCTATGTCTATTCTGTACCAATTTGTACTTCTTAGTCCCTTCACCTTTCCAATTCCCCCCAACACCACCCCAACTGGCAGCTGTCCAAGTGTTCTCTGTATCTGTGAGTCTTTTTTGGTTCTGCTTGTTCATCTATTCTGTTCTTTAGATTCCACAATAAGTGAAATCATCAGGCATTTGTCTTTCTCTGTCTGACTTATTTCCCTCAGCACAATGCCCTCTTACTTTAGATGGCAAAAAATCGTTCTTTTTTATGGCTGAGTCATAATCCATTGTATATATGCACTACTTCTTTATTCATTCATCTATTGGTGGACACTTAAGTTGCTTCCATATTTTGGCTATTGTAAATAATGCTGCAATGAACATACAGATGAACATTCAAAATTAATGTTTTGTGTTTCTTTAGATAAATACCCAGAAGTGTAATTGCTGGGTCCTTCTCTGTCTCTTGTTATAGCCTCTGTTTTAAAGTCTATTTTGTCTGGTATAAGTATTGCTACCCCAGTGATTTTGTTTGTTTTCATTTTTATAAAATATCTTTTTCCATCCCTTTACTGTCAGTCTGTGTGTGTCTTTTGATCTGAGTCTTTCATAGATAGCATATGTGAGGGTCTTATTTTCTTATCCATTCAGCCACCCTATGTCTTTTGGAGTATTAAATCTATTTTCATTTAATTTTTGATAGATATGAATTTATTGCCCTTTTATTATTGTTATTGCTATTCAAGAAGACCTTTAACATGGCTCATAATACTGGTTTGGTGATGATGAATTGCTTTAGCTTCTTCTTGTCTGGGAAGCTCTTTATCTCTCCTATTCTAAATGACAGACTTACTGGGTAGAGTAATCTTGGTTGTAAGTCCTTGCCTTTTGTTGCTTTGACTATTTTGTGCCAATCCATTCTGGCCTGCAAAGGTTCTGTTGATAATCAGCTAATGGAGCTCTCTTGTAGGTAACTGCTCTTCTCTTGCTGCTTTTAAAATTCTCTCCTTGTCTTTAACCTTTGGCATTTTAATTATGATGTGTCTTGATGTGGACTTCTTTGGGTT
This sequence comes from Pipistrellus kuhlii, assembly GCF_014108245.1. NCBI lineage: Eukaryota > Metazoa > Chordata > Mammalia > Chiroptera > Vespertilionidae > Pipistrellus > Pipistrellus kuhlii. The sequence goes on along the minus strand of NW_023425535.1, from coordinate 4,517,718 downwards.
CATCTTGTTTGGGACTCCTTGTACTTCATAATTTTGGGTGTTTTTTCCCTTCACAGGTTAGAAAAGTTTTCAGTCATTATTTATTCAAATAGTCTCTTAATCTATATCTTCTCCTTCTGGTACCCCTATAATACAGATGTTATGTTTGATGTTGTCCCAGAGATCCCATAAACTATACTCATTTTTTATTCTTTTTTTTTTTTCTGCTGAATGGGTATTTTCTTCTACCTTGTCTCCCAAATTGCTGATTTGATCCCCCACTTCATCTGTTCTGCTGCTGAATCCTTCTAGTGTATTTTCATGCTGTTGAAGTCCTACTGAGCTCCTTAAGTATCCTTATAACCATTGTTTGGAACCATGGTTTGCTTGCCTTCACTTCATTTAGTTCTTTTTCTGGAGATTTCTCCTGTTCTTTCATTTGGGACATTTTTGCCTCCTCATGTTGGCTGCCTGTTGTGTTTACTGCTGTGCATTAGGTAGATCTGCTATGTCTACCAGTCTTGGAAGGCTAGACTCGTGTAGCAGATGTCCTGTAGGGCCCAGTGGTACAGCCTCCCCGTCACCCATGTGGGTGCTTAGGTGTGCCCCTCTGTCCTATTTGGGCGGTGTGCAGCTTCTGTTGTTGGCACGTCAATGGGAGAGATTGACGCTTAGACTGATCAGCTATGAGTACCAGCTGCAACTACAGCAGAGGTGCTGCTGTGCAGGGGCCAAACCCATGGAGCAGAACTCACTTCAGAGGCACTCTGGTACCCTCTGAGTCCACCCCTTGAGTGTGTTGCTCATGGGTGTGATTGGGTGGTGCTCCAGCATGGTCTGAAGCTACCTACTGGGGTGCACTGCCTTAGGAGCCTCCCAGGAGATGCAGGCCAAGGTCACTGCCACCTATGCCCTGCCTGGGAGTACCCAGCATGAGCTACAAAGCAATCTGTAGATGGCTGCTACTTGTGCTGGATTTGGAGGTTCCCAGGAGAGGCCAGCTGTGAACCGTGTCTGGCTGCTGCTAGTGATGAGCCTGGGGCCACTTACTGGCATGCTAAGGCCAGATGCTGCTTTGGGGGATTTGTGCAACGTTGAGAGAATTTAGGAGAGTGCTCAGTGTGAACCAAAATAAGACATTTAATATGGAAAAGCCACTGAGAGTGGCTTGGGTGGGCCCAAAAGTTGGGTGGGGAGGGTCTCAGGGAATCATGAGGGCAAAACAAAGAGTGTAAGCCAGGTTGATAAAGACTCAGATATAGCGCTGTGCCTGCAGGGGAGGTGGGGGTAGGGGTCAGCACAGGCACCATGGCCTCTGACAGCACCTGTGTCTGGGAGAAAGCTGCCTCATCCCAAAGCCAGACAATTCAGTTCCTCCCCACACGTCCCTGGTGCCTTTCAGGCTACTGCCCTAGCACTGGAGCTCAGGGCAAGTGAGTCTGAGTGAGACTGAGTGAGTCTGAGTGAGTCCCAGTGAGCCTTAGGAGGAACATGTGCGACCCCAGCTGTCTCCCGCTCCCTCAGCCTCAGTCCCCACTGGTTTTCACAGCCAGAAGTTATGGGGACTTCTCTTCCTGCACTGGAACCCTGGGCTAGGGCACCTGGTGTGGGGCTGGGGCTCCTCGCTCCTCAGGGGGAACCTCTATACCTGAGCTATCCCCCTGAATTTTAACCACTGTATATGTGTGTGGGACCAGCCTGGTCTGCATGGCCTCCCCTTGGCCCAGTCTTGACATGGTTTCTTCTGAATGTCAGGCCCACCACTTTTTATTTATTTTTTATTTTTGAGGAAATCAAAACCCGTAATTTTTTGGTGTACAAGATGATGCTCTAACCAACTGAGCCACCTGGCCAGGGCAGGACCACCATTCTTTATCCCCACATCTAACTGCCAACTTGGAGTGAATTTTACCATCCAGAGTTCAGGTACTAGATCTGCCCTCACCCCCTTCCACAAGTCCTTGGCTACTCTCCCCAGATATTTCACTTTCCAGACAGACCCTGCCGGGATATGGCTTACCTTACCATGGACCTGTGAACTGAGCCCCCTCCCGAGTGACCAGATGGGCCCCTCTACCCTCAGACCTGAACCAAGGCCCGCCAGACTTTGGGGTGACGCCCTGACCCTTGGCAGGAGCCCCAGAGCCACTTCAGAATCTGTGGATGTTGGGTTCAAACCAGCTGTTGCTCCTATACATTCTGACAAGTTGAGGAGTCTATGCCTGCGTGTATCTGCAGGCTATGAACACAATGTACCCACCGTCAGCGTGACCCTGTGTCACTGTTCACTTCAGAAACCGTCCAGTCGTGTGGCATTGATCAAAAGAGAAATCTGCTGTGCCTAACCGGAGAACGTACTGTTAGAGGGTTTCTAAAGATACAGTTATGGGTTATTTATGTCTGGAAACAGCCTATGCTTTGTGTTAGTAGGAAGACCATATAGTAAATTTGTGGATTTAGGAGAACCTGTCTTAGAACTTAAGATTTATAAGCAGGGGAGACAGGGATGGGAACTACAGAGCATTAATTTCCTTGAGATCGCAAGTGTCAAGAGTTGTAAGCATAGCGGAACTTGACAAAGTGAAAAAGAGGACCCAGTTCACACAAAAAACTGCAGGCTCCTCACTCACCCAGAGAGGGGTCTCTCCTTACGTGACGAATGACAAATAACACTGGTCCTGGGAGAGCGTGTAGAGGCGGCCCCGGGGCTAAAGGAAGAGGCAGGCGAGCCGTGAGCAGCGGCGACGCGGAGGTTTCCCGGATTCAGACCAGTAGCCAGCTGGTGAAACCCTCCCTGCAGCGGGTCCTCCACAGCCACTGCCTCACAGAGAGGAGGAGGAATCGACCAGCGCCACCTCACGCCAGCGCACTGCTGCTCCTCAGTCCGCACAGCCGCAGCAGCGCAGTCGTCTCCCCCAAGGGCAGCCTCCGGCTGGGCCTCGTGTGCTCCCCAGGCCCCTCACCGCTGGAGCTCCCAGTGCGCGAGGGAGCAGTTGGAGGATCCCAATCTTCCTGACAGCAGGCTGAATGTAACAGAGGAACCTCTGGTAACAAGATGAGAAGTCCCCAACGCCCAGACCTGGCTCACAGATGCCGAATACGGTAACTGGAGAGCAGTGCTGAGCAGCAGCTGCCTCTGCAGCGAGGCCCAGGCGGAGCTCTGCCCTGGGCGCAGAGACAGCTCTGCAGCTCTCCTCGCGTTCCCTTCACTCGCTTCCACTGCACAGTGATAACAGAGCTGTCTGCTCCGGGCCTGCAGCCTCATGGCCCTGAGACTGAGGCCGGGGCGACCCCAGCCCCCGAGACCCGACGCTGGCTTCCCGGCCACACGTTTGCGAGAGCCTTCTGCAGAGGAGCAGCGGAAGCTGCACCACCGGCACCGCACCTTCCCCACGGGCAGCTTGGCAGATCGGGCCCCTTGGTGCATGTCGCTCTGTGCTGCGGTGCGACCAGCTGCTGCACGGGCTGCAATGCCAGCCGGCTCCCGCTCTGGGTCTGTCGCACATTGTGACTGCGCAAATAAACGCTCACGCCAATGAGCGGCTGTTTCTTGAAGTTTAATGTTGTGTTTATGACACTGAAGTATTTGCTTAAATTCTAAATAAAAATTTGTTTCACTTTTTTATTGCTGATTTAAGGTGATACTGATTATCCTTGTACTTCAAGCAGGAGTTTTCTTATTTGAAGTTTTAGAAACAGTTTTAGGTCTTCACTTGGAAAGACAGATATTAGTCTACCCTTCTATTGTTTTCAAAAATATCTGAATAAAAATGATTGCATCTAAAATAAAAAAGGAAGGCGGATGGTCTACGAAATGAACCATTGGGCCTGAGCTGTAGGGTTCTGGCCTGGTGCCTGCCTGCTGTCTCTTACCTGTGTGGTTTCCAGCTGGAGGAGCCACGCGCGCTGTCCGTGCTGGCTGCAGCACCGGCCTCAGACGCCTGGTGGGCGAGGGCAGCGTGTGTTCGGCAGGGGGTCACGTGGGCATGGTGACAAGCAGCATGGCCTCTGACCTCCCTTGTCATGCCATCAAAGAACCCACTCGAGGAAGATGAAGCGGGGTGGGCCCGGGACACTGCCCCTTCGATGGGCTTCCTTCTGGAATGTTCCTGAGCAGTGTGCACACCACGGAGCGCCCACGTGGCTCCTCTGTGCCAGGAGCCCATCCTCTCCGGCAGCTTCGTGGCCAGCGGCTCAGCAAGCTCAGCCCTGCGTCCCACCTGTGACGCGCACACATCCAGGACAGAGGCCACGCACTCTCCCTCCCCACGTCAGGCCACGCCAACTCCACCCCTCCTCAGAACTACAGATCCATCTGCTCAACCCCACAGATGCACACCCGGGGCCAGCAGCCTCCGCTCCACCATCTGCACAGCTTGACATTCCCTCTACTGTGGCCTGGGCCAGAGCCAAGTGCACAGTCCAGTCCATCCCACCACCACCACCACCCTCGCCCCACTCTCCTGCTGCTCTACTGGCCCCGTGTCATTTAGGGACAGAGCTTTCACACCTCCTTTCCCATCCCCCATCCCAGACCCTCCTGACTGAGCCACAGGCCATTAGATTCCCACTGTAAACAGACCCAGCCCGTATCTCTCCTACCATTCTCTTGTCAACGGACTGCACCCCAAGATGCTGCTTAAGACTTTATATACTTGGCCTCAGTGCCTTCTCAGTCCCCAGAACTCTCACCAGATCCTGCAGGAGTGGGGCAGAGTGGTGGGAACAGGGTGCCATCAGCTCTCAGCCTGCGCCTGACCCCACACCAAGCCTTGGGTCTAAGACTCCAATCACAAGACTTCAGCCCGAGCTAGTTTGGCTCAGGGGTTAGAATGCTGGCCCACAGACTGAAGGGTTGCAGGTTTGATTCTGGTCAAGGGCACATACCTCCTCCTTCTTTCCACTCAGTTGCAGGCTTGATCCCTGGCCCTGGTCGGGGCACATTCAGGAGGCAAACAGTCAATGTGTCTCTCTCACATTGATGTTTCTCTCTCTGTCTCTCCCCCTCTCTTCCACTCTCTCTAAAAAAAAAGGGGGAGAGAGAAAGATTCAAAACACAGTTTGAGTCCTGAGCCTTGCAGTGCCAGGTGTCTGAGTATGGGAGGGGTCCAGACCCCAGGTTTACCACCACCTACTCTGTGCTTTCTGCAAAGAGGCTAAAAGTTCCAGTTGATGCCACTCAGACCCCGCCCCACACACCTGGTGCCCTCCTGTCGTCTTATACCAGAGTCTGCAGGTGCCTCCAGTCTACTGGAGCCTGAAGCCTCCCACGTCTAGTTCTGAAGCCTCCAAAAGCCGAAGCGGGGGGCGGGGGGGGGCTGACAGGCTGGCCAGCACTAGCCAGTGACTCTGCTCACAGCCAGAGGCTCCCCTCCACCAGGGCGTCGGAGAGAATTACACCAGCAGTCCACCCGAGAACAGAGCACCCTGGCACCGGCCACCCTTCGCTCGAAGCTGTGAATCCGTTTCCTCCAAGGAGAGTGCCTTGTAATTATGTTTACAGGGAGCTATCTGGATAAATACATTTAAATGATAATATTCCTATTAACAAGATCTGCTAGAATGGCACGTGTCATGTAGCTAGTATGAGAAGACTCGGTAATCAGAAAATGCAAATTAAGTAACAGTCAAGTACCACCTATTAGCCACCAGACTGGCAAAGCTCACAGGCTGACAGTGCTTGCTGCCGAGAACGGAGAATGCAGACGCTCCTCCCGTCGGTGAGCTGCTCCGACAGCTTCCCGGGGCCTGGCAGAGCGCTGAGCACCCGCAGGCCATTCACCCGCAGTCGCGCATCGTGGGACACACAGGATGTACACACTGTCTGTAAGCGTGAAACAGCAGAAATGGCCCAAAAACCTGTCCAGAGGGAAGCATGGCCTACGCATCTCCTTAAAATGCAATGGGTTATGGAACCAGCACAGCGACTTGCAAGACACCTGAGTGAAAACAAGCCCGTCCGGGTGGCATGTGCAGCCGGCAGTTTATAGTTAAGACACAAAGCTGAGCTCTGCCTTCCGTGGTGCACAGAAACGTACACACAGAGAACGTTCTGGAAGGACACAGAGCAACCTGACTTCAGTGCTCCCGAGGAGGGAAATGGGACTTTGATTTTCATTCTTTCTTAAACCTCTTCAGTTGTGGCATTTGAAGAAACTGAAGGGTGAGGCTGAGTCAAAACCGGGCCGGCAGGCTGAGCTCCGCGTGTGCAGGAAGGAGGCTGGAGCGGAGCGGCCCACATGGCTGCTGCCGGCAGCGCCCACCCATCCTGGGCTTCTCAGTCTGTCCCAATCCCGCTGTATAACCAGGGATCGCTCTCACAGGAAGTCTCAGCAAACACCTTCCTGTGCAGACGGCTAAAGCCCCAACTCCCCGGGCAGCGTCCCTGCGGGCTCCTCGCCTCCTCTCATCCCGGGACTCGCTCTGTTTACGGCTCCCAGGACCCCAGGTCACTGGCCCAGAACGCCCGATGCTGCCAAGCACCCCCAGGGAGTGAGGGCTGGGGCTCTGGAGCTGGCCTGCATGCCCCTCGGCACCCTGCCACCAGGGGGCGGGACAAGTAGAAGGAGCCCGCACGAGGGACGGAAGCAGAGGTGCCGGGTCCTCAGCAAACCTTCTGCAGCTGGGGAGAGAGGCCAGGCATCCTTCCCACCCTCAGAAGGCTGCCTGGCTCCCCTGCCCTTGCCCGTCCTGCCAGCGGCCTGCTACTGCAGCCCCCATCCCCCCACCCCTGCCATGCCCCTGAGCACCCCAACATGTCAGAACCTCAGGCCTCTGTGGTTACCAAGGGCCACCAACCTCTAAGAGCCCGGCATCTGTGGTCCACGTGGCCACAGGGCAAGCATCCCACATGCACCCAGAAACCAGGACCAGGACTCAAGCTGCCGTCCAAGCCCTGGACCCTCCCTGGGTGGGCTTTGGACGTCCCAGACCACAGAGGCCCCGCCCACAGAGGCCCCGCCCACAGAATCCCCGCCCAGAGTCCCCAGCCCACAGAGCCCCGCCCACAGAGTCCCCAACCCACAGAGTCCCCAGCCCAGAGGCCCCGCCCATAGAGGCCCCGCCCATAGAGGCCCCGCCCACAGAGGCCCCACCCATATAGGGCCTGCCCACAGATGCCACGCCCACAGAGTCCCCAGCCCACAGAGCCCCGCCCACAGAGTCCCCAACCCACAGAGCCCCGCCCAGAGTCCCCGCCCAGAGTCCCCGCCCACAGAGCCCCGCCCACAGAGTCCCCAACCCACAGAGCCCCACCCAGAGTCCCTGCCCACAGAGTCCCCAGCCCACAGAGGCCCTGCCCACAGAGCCCCGCCCAGAGTCCCCGCCCAGAGTCCCCGCCCACAGAGTCCCTGCCCACAGAGTCCCCAACCCACAGAGCCCCGCCCACAGAGTCCCCAACCCACAGAGCCCCACCCAGAGTCCCTGCCCACAGAGTCCCCAGCCCAGAGGCCCCACCCAGAGGCCCCGCCTACAGAGTCCCTCCCACAGAGTCCCGCCCACAGAGACCCGCCCACAGAGGCCCCTTGCCTCGCCGCCCCAGCTGCCCGGAGCCCTGTGGCCTCCCTAAGCACCTTCCCAGTGCCCAGGACTGAAGCAGCCAGGTCGGAACCATGCTGGCCGGAACCACGCAGGGGCACGCAGGGGCACCTCAGGACCCCGAGGAGGCAGAACAGAAGGAGCTCAGACGGGAGCCCCCAGACAGGCCAGCTCACTCTGCTCCCCGGGCCGCGACGGAGCGTCTGCCTGCTTCCTCCTCGCAGACAAACACTAGTGCTCGTGCGCCAGTGGGCCTCAGGACCGGGAGCCAGGCCTCGGGCCTCTTCTCCAGGGTCCCGCACCTCAGACACTTGCCTCAGACACGGACACGCCCCAGCCCAGGAGGGAGCTGCGGGCCTCCCCCGCCCCGAGGCTGGCCTGGCTCCTTCACCGCCCACCACCCTGGGAATCAAGTGCACTTCCCACCGAGGACCGAGGACGGAGGCCACCAGAGGAGGGACAGGCACGAGGAGCCGTGCGAGGGAAGGGAGGCTCCAGAGGGGACAGCTAGCTGAGCGAGAAGCCGAGGGACAGGGGTGGAGGGGGAGAGAGATGGGGGGGCAAGAGGGCTGGCACTGGCTGAGAGCTCTTCGGTCCCCCAGTCCCTGCGGTGGCCGTGGCATGTGCCCGGCCTCTTCGGGGGAAGGACTCAGAGGTGCTGCTTTCAGGCGCTCTTTGCTGTCAGCCCCCATAGGGGTGCTGTGAGGGCCGCCCCAGGGGTTTCCCTGCTGGTCTTGGCCCCTGCCCAGGCCTGACTCCGCCCGTCTCTCCCTTCCCCAGGAGGGATGCCAAGAGCACCCATCAGAAGCCCCTAAAGGCCAAGCTCAGCATGCACTGGAAGTCACCCCTCGTCTGACGTGTGATTTGCAGACTTTCTCCCATCCCAGAGGTCATCCTGCCCTGTGACCTCCTTTGCAGCATGACTCTGTTGTCAGGCAGTCCCACGTCTGTTTTTGCTTTTGCTGCCCGCGCTTTTGATGTCAAATCTATGAAATCATTGCCAAGACCAATGTCACGAGCTTTCCCGTTTTCTCTAGTTTCCAGGACCAGGTCTGACGGGTAAGTCTTCGGTCCATTGGGAGGTGGCGGGAGTGTCTGTGTGACACACAGCAGCCGTCCTGTTCCTCCCAGCGCCCCCTGCAGGACAGGCTCCCTTCCCTGCGCAGCCGGCTGTCCGTCAGGGTCAGCTGGCCACACGTGTGGATTATTTCTGGCATCTCTATTCTGTTCGACTGGCCTAGTGTCTCATAGAAAAAACACACTAATAAGCCAATTAAACATGGGCTAAGAACTCAAACAGACATTTCTCCAAAGAAGACAAATGGCGGAAGAGACATAAAGAGATGCTCGACATCATCAATCACCGGGGAAATGCGAACCAAACCACAGCGAGCTGTCACCTCACACCTATTAGGTGGCTGTTACCAAACAAGTGCTGGCAAGGATGTGGAGGAAAGGGAACCCTTGAACGCTGTTAGCGGGAATGAAAACAATATGCAGAGTCCTCAAAAAATTAAAAATAGGGCTACTGTATGACCCCACTCCCACTCCTGGATATACAGAGGCCCAGTGCACCGCGCTGCCGGCTGCCGGCCGGTTCTCCCTCCCTTCCCGGCTGGGCTGCCTGCTGCCACAGGGCCTCCCTCCCCCACCGCCGGCCCTGCCCCCTGGTCAAACGCCAGGTCAAGGGGACAATTTGCATACTACGCTTTTATTATACGGAGGATATCCAAAAGGATTGACATCAAGAATTTAAAGAGATAATAGCACTCCTATGTTCGTTGCAGCATTATTGCACAACAGCCAAGATGTAGAAGCAACCAAATTGTCCGCCAACAGGTGAACAGATAGAGAAGACGTGGTGTCTCTACAATTCAACCTTAAAAAGAAGGAAGCCCTGTTAATACGTGGCATGGGTGAACCCTGGGGACACGGTGCTAAGTGCAACAAGCCAGCCACAGAAGGACAAACAGGCAGAGTGTCTGAGTCACAGCACAGACACAGGCAGAAGGCGTGGCCAGGGGCTGGGGGAGGGGACGTGGGGAGTCCCCTTCGAGATGGAGTCTGAGGTCTGCGACAGCAGGAGCCTCTCCTGACGCTGCACTTACACTGAAAACCTATGAGCACAGGGCGCATTACATGTTCGTACCACCATAAAGTGAAGATTGAAGGTGAGTTTTAAAATGCTACCTCCTCTCTCCAACAGGGAGTGCCACAGCGCTGCCTCCCGCAGAGCCAGAGCGCACTGCCCAGGAAGTCCCACTGCCGCCCCTCCCCCGGCTCTGTCAGCGAGGTCAGCCTCACTGCCTCCCCTGCTCCTCCCGAGGCCTGAGCCTGCTGGGCCCTCACCCTGACCCTCCACTTCCCTCCTGACCAAGCGGTTCCCTCCGGAACCCCACCCCAAGCCCCTTTCTCCCTGGCTGAATCCTCAGCCTAGCCACCCACCTTCCTGCGGGAAGACCGCCCAGAAACAGTCTCCTCTCCTCATCCCAGCTTCAAGCCCCCAGCCCCGCGCTGCGCCAGAGTGAGGCCCAGCCCGTCCGCGGGAGGCCTGCTCGCCACTCAGATGTCCAGCCCCTTCTCCCACCAGACCTGCCCTCACACAGGGACCCAGCAAACCACGAGGGTCCCGCACAGCTGCCTCCTCTGCCTGAAATGCCACCCCACCTCCTGTCCTCAACCTTAGGCAACCTTCGACTCCTCGTTACACTTCAAAACCAACGCGCGATCCTCCGGGCAGCCTTCCCTGATCCACCAGGAGACAAAGCTCCCGGAGTCTGTGCTGCTTCCAAACCGTCATCTGTCCCACAGGCACTGCCCCACACCCCCTCCAGGGGGCACGCTGGGGAAGGAGGCACTGAGGCCATTCTGAAGTCCCTGAGTTAGCACAGTGTGCCCTGCAAAAGCTCTCAATGTTTGTTGAGATTAAATAAAATAAATCCACTCTGCATTGGATGCCAGCCACCTCTCCCTCCTCCTTTCCGCCCTCCCCTCGCTCCCCTCCACTCCTCCTCGCCCAGGTGGTGTTCAACCTCACCTCCTGCACTGCTCAGGGCAGCTGCTTCCCCTCCCTTCGCCCACCGGCCCGCCTGCCAGCCCCCTGCCTGCTGGACAGGGCCTGGAACAGCCCGTGCTCCTTCTCCAGGGAAGGCGCTGCCTCACGCTGCTTGGAAGAGCTCGGCACCTGCTCACACATCAATTAAAATCATAATTAGGTGGTGAGTGCATAATTAAAACAACACGTGCCGTCCCCCCGCTCCCCACTGCTGCTGGCTGCTGGGAAGGAGACCAGTTGTGTGGAGGGAGGCGGGGGGGATCCCTCTGTCTCTGAGCACCGTGCTTCCTTCCCCGTGTCCCTCTGGCCAGGAAGCAGCCCCAGGCCGCCCCAGCACAGCCCTTTCCGTGTGCAGTCCTCCCATCCTGCGCCCTTTCCGTGTGACCCCTCTCACACTCAGCATGTCAGGTCTCACCCTTTGAACGGGAGTGCGTCTGCCTACGGCGCCTGTCAGGGCCTGTGTGCGGGAGAAGCTCCTGTTCATCCTTCAGAACCCAGCCCGCTCCCCCTGGGCCGGGCTCAGGGCGGGGGGAAGATGCACGCGTCCCAGAGGAGCAATGAGGCTCCGGGGCCGCACCCTGCCCCGGGGCGGGAGGCGAGAGGTGTGAGGTCCGCAGAGCCTCCCGCCGCCCTGCTGCCGGCCACGCTTCCACAACGCACCTGCGGTCCGCGCCGTGCCCAGCCAGCCCGTGGCGCCCGCCGCACGCCAGCTGCCCAGTGTTGTCCTGCCAGGAGCAGAGGGCAGCCTGCCGAGACACGGCCTGCCGGAGGGCGCTCTGCAGAGGTTTCCCCGCCACCAGGCGCAGTGCCAGCACCCAGCACGCCCTGCTGTGACTGAGGTCCTGGGCAGGGCATGGACCTGCCTGCCAGCCTGAACTCACCTTGCCCGTGGCCGAAGCACCACACCTGCGTGTGTGCACTCCTGTCCGCTCCGCCCGCTGACCTGTGGGCAGCCAGGCCCGCTCGGTCACTCGCCCTGACACCCGAGGCAGGTGACACCAAGGCCGGGCTCACGGTCACGGAGTGCCTCCGCAGCAGTGCGCCCGGGTATCTGTGGATGCTGCCGTGGCGTTTCCAAAGGGGCTTTGGGAAGCAGTGCCACATACGTGAACCTGAGGGAACAGACACCTGCTGGGAAGGGCTCCTGGAGCTCACCGGTTCAACTTCCTTAAACAGAGCCTGGGAGCCATTTCTGCACAGGAACCTCTCACACCACCTGCCCGCCTGCGCTGTGCTGCTGCCATCTAAGCCAGCCAGCCCTTATACAGGTTTCCTGGACCCCTATTTCATCCAATAGCATTGAGGCTTTCCTCATCCAATCAGAGCTGCACAGCTAGGACCAATCAGAGTGGCTCTTTTGGCCCAATCAAACTGTGAGGATTCGGAGCCCTCATTTGCATAAGGTTAGACCAATCAGGGACCAGGGACGGGGACTTCTGTCAATGTAAGCCAGCTCCCCCCAGATCCTTGAGTGCAACTGTCCCTTTCCTCCAAAGACAGGTTATGTCTCCGTGGATGAGCTTAGCTGCAGAGGGTGTCTTGCCAGGGCAGAGCTGACTAGCTGGAGAGGGACCTGGCCCCGGGGCTATTCCACGGGCCATGGGTGCTGTTTTCCCAGCTGTGGTGCTGTATCACTGCTTGCACTGAACTAAATTTCCTTCTTCACCACCACCCAAACTGGGGATTCTGCTGGCAAATAAATTGGCGCCACAACATGGTTTGACATGTAAAATGTTACTAAGTGCTCTGCCAAGGAAAGTTTCATGGTCAGCTGAGCCTGAAAATGCTGAGTTCAAAAGTTACTGGCCTTCCTGACTGCAGGACTTCTCAGAGCCTTAAATATGCCGGTGTGCATGGTGCTTCTCCAAGAGAGGCGTCCAGCTCAGTCATGTGTACAGCACAGACCCCGTTTCTGCTACAACACTGGAACTCGCTGTACAGAACTCAAGTAGAGACATGCTGTTACTTCCTTTCACGTCTCATCAGCCTGGAAAGCAACTAAGGCTGTCCCCATCTTAGAAATGCCGACACATGAGGCCTCTCGCAGTCACTGCTTACCCCCAGCACCCAGCACCCAGCACCCAGCACCCAGCACCCAGTTGGGAGCCGCATTAAGAGATGCCAAGTCTTGACCCAGAGCAAACCCTCAAGGGACTGCCCTGAGGTCCAGCTGAGCATGGTTTCCTCGCCAGCCAGGGGAGGGTAGGAATCAGGGGTCCCTGAGGGACAGGCAGGGGCAGCAGCCGTTCACCTCCCTGGAGCCCGTGTTGGTCACATCGGCTCTAGGTTGTCCTCCTCGGAGTCTGATCACGGACTAAGACCCGTGCGAAGGAGAATGCCCGTGTTCACAGAGTGCCACATGCGCACTGAGAAACACTAGCAGGCGCCCAGTGGCAGAGGCAGGTGCTAAGGCTTGTGCCCACCATGACCTCCAGCCTCCAGCCCCCGGCCACGCACACGTTTAGGCATCGGAAAGCGTTTGGTGACTGAAAGATCTAGGACACCTCGGAGACAGGAGGGCAGGGAGGAGTTGCTGAAACAGGGTCCCAGCCATGCAGCCTGCTGGCTCGGGGGCTCAGAGCCCAAGCAGGCTTTGAACATGAACCCCAAGTGTGCACCCTGGCCAAGGAGTTCGGATGGCGAGAGCACCCTCCCAATATGCGAAGGTTTCCGGTTTGATCCTCAGTCAGGGCACAAGCAAGAACCAACCAACAAACACATATATAACAAATACCTTTTCCCTCCCTCTGCCTTCGCCTCTCTCTAAGAAAAAGAGAAAAAAATCCAAGTGTGTGTCTACAGCCGGCCTCTCCAATGAGGCCTGCTTCCCACCCACATGGTGCCACGCCTCCCCAGGCCCGAGGGGCCGGCCGGCCATCCCTGGAGCTGGGGCCCCGGTGCCCCTGCCAGTCCAGCTGCAGGGCGGGCTTTCATACACTCAAGTCCAGTCACTGGGTGACAAATCTCGTGTGCCAGGAGGCAACAGGCACAGTCCTACCAGGCCTGGCTGCAGGGAGCATGGCCATTGTTTGATTTCATGCAAGTGTCACCCATTCAACTGTACACTTTCTAGAAAGACCCTGTCACACAGCGCAGCTGCCTGCCTGGCCCACCTGACTGCCTGATGGATCAACAATGGCTGGCCACAAGCCGGCCCAGCAAGAACAGCCATGAGAGAGCACCCCAGCAAGTCAGCCGCCCTCCAAACTGAGTGGGCAGGACAGGACTGGGGGCTGCTGTGGGGGTGCCAGGGCTGGGAGCCTCTCGTCCCTGGCCCACGTGCCAAGAAGGCTGTGGCCAGGGCACCCCTCCCCCTCAGGCACTGACCTGTAAGGCAGGCCCAGCCGCTCCACAGAAGCCTGTCTGGGGAGATATTGGCCCAACTCTGAGACTCTCCCCAGGCCGGGAAGGAGACAGCCCGCCAAAGGGGAGGCCCAGGCTGCTGTGCGGACAGTTCGGTGAAGGGTGAGGACTCAGAGCCGGGGAGCTGCAGGTGTGGAATTGCCCATGGGGCAGCCAAAGCAATGATGGAGAGTGACCAGCACATTTACCCTTCGCCTGTGCTACGGTCTTCCCTCTCCCTTTGGGGACTTCTCCCCGCTCCCGCAGCCTGGAGGAGTGAGGCACATGCAGCGCCGTGGGGACCCCATCCTCATGCACGGACTGGGTGCACTCAGGACCCAGTGTGGCCGGCAGAGTGCTCTGAGGACCGCCCCGGGAGCACCAGGGACTGGCCTTCCCCTGACATGTTCGCTCAGCAGCAAGGCGGCTGGCTCTGGGGGAGACTGGCAGAACCACGGCCCGCACAGCCAGCAAGCTCACTCCCCGCTCAGGACCAGCCTTTCTGGGACCCCTTTTGGCCAAAGCCGAGTGGGCGGAGCCCGTGCCATGGACTTGGGGGAGGCCTGGCTGGATTCATGTAGGAAGCTTGCTGCTCCCTCCCAGGTCAGAGTCCACCTGCCATAGGAGCCCCATGATGATGCCCATCCATCAGCCACAGGGTGCCTCCCGCCCTTAAGCTCAGCTCCACCCTGACAGTCCAGCGGAAGGACCTCTCTGTCCAGGACCCTCGGGCCCCAAGGCCCTTCCTGGGTGAGCTCAGCTCTGTCCTCTGCTGCTCTGCAGTCCTCGCCTTATCCTGGCCGCCTCCTCCCCCCGCCTGCCCGACCGGTTCCGGGGCTCCTCAGTCCCTGCACACAACGGGGCAGCCCAGTGAGCACAGTCAGCATCCCGTCCTCTTTAACGCACGCGAACACCTGGCAGCAGGTGCTGTGCTTCCCCCTCCGTGTGAATGAGAAGAGTGAAGCTCAGGAGTTTAAGCAAGTTACTCAAGGTCACAAACTCCACCGCCACGGTATCTCAACCCCATCCCCCATGAGGCAGGGCAGACAGGGGACAGGGCGCCCAGGGGGCAGGGGGCTGCACGTGCCTGCCACATCCACCACCCCCCAGCACCCGCCCAGCGGCTGGCCCCGACAGGACACAGTGGCCGTCCATGAAGGGACAGATGTCCTCAGTGGCACCAGAAGCCCTGCCCTCCAGAAAAGCCCGGGAGGAGCTGCAGGGAGGCAGGGTAGAAGGCAGGAGGCAGGCAGGGGCTGGGCGCTGGCACCACAGAGCCCCACGCGGGGACGGTGCCTGCGAGGGGGGACTCGGGCCATCAGGGCTGGTCCAGTAAGTAGCCCGAGGCTCCGGGCTCCGGGGGGCCAGGCGAGCAGAGCTGCGCTGCGGGCACACGGGGAAGCTCTCCGCTGGGGAGGCAGGCGGGGCTGGCCCTCGGGGGCCACCGAGCACCCAGCGGGCAGTGCTGAGGCCGGCCACCCCACACCGAGGAGCCCGGGACAACGCAGAGGAAAGCAGAGGCTGGAGTCAGCACACGGAGGCCTGGGGGGAGGGGGGGACTCAGGATAGCGCCCTGCGCCAGAGCCTGTGGCCAGCCCAGTGGCTTCCCATCGCTCACGCAAGCGGCACTGACCGGCACCTGCCATGTGCCAGACCCTGTGCCAGGGGTGGGGACCCAAAGGACAGTGATCCCGCGCCCTGAAGCCTCCCCTGGGCTGCGAGTGAACAAATGTCCGGACAACCGGCACTCCGGACCCAGAAAAGCGGGCCCGAGCACCAGGGAGTGGCCCAGGGGGCAGGGCGCTCAGGGGGCAGGGCACCCAGGGGGCAGGGCGCCCAGGGGGCAGGGCGCCCAGGGGACAGGGCAGCCAGGGGGCAGGGCGGCCAGGGGGCAGGGCGGCCAGGGGACAGGGTGGCCAGGGGACAGGGCGGCCAGGGGACAGGGCACCCAGGGGGCAGGGCGCCCAGGGGACAGGGCGGCCAGGGGGCAGGGCGCTCAGGGGGCAGGGCGCCCAGGGGGCAGGGCGGCCAGGGGGCAGGGCGGCCAGGGGGCAGGGCGGCCAGGGGACAGGGCGGCCAGGGGACAGGGCGCCCAGGGGGCAGGGCGCCCAGGGGGCAGGGCAGCCAGGGGGCAGGGCGCCCAGGGGGCAGAGCGGCCAGGGGACAGGGCGGCCAGGGGACAGGGCGCCCAGGGGCAGGGCGCCCAGGGGGCAGGGCGCCCAGGGGGCAGGGCGCCCAGGGGGCAGGGCAGCCAGGGGGCAGGGCGCCCAGGGGGCAGGGCGCCCAGGGGGCAGGGCGGCCCAGGGGGCAGGGCGCCCAGGGGGCAGGGGGCAGGGCGCCCAGGGGGCAGGGGGCAGGGGGCAGGGCGCCCAGGGGGCAGGGGGCAGGGCGCCCAGGGGGCAGGGGGCAGGGCGCCCAGGGGGCAGGGGACAGGGCGCCCAGTGGGCAGGGGACAGGGCGCCCAGGGGGCAGGGCGGCGGTGCATCCTGAGCAGAACGGGAGGAATGGGAGGAGTGCCTGCAGCAGGGGGAGGCTCAGGTCGGGCCATGAGGTGACTGAAACCACAGCCACCGGGAACCAGCTAAGCAGCATGGAGTGCGGAGGACTGGCTCCCAGCACGGGGTAAGTCAGTGAGAGAGGCAGGGAAAGCACAGCCCCAATCCACCCAGAGCCAGTCACTGCCATGGCGGCGGGGGTGGGGGGACAAGGCGAACGTGCCCGGCCTGGCTCCGAGGGGCGCCGCGGAGGGCCTGCCGGGGATCCCACGTGCAGATCCCCCGTCCAGAGGGGGACCGGGGTCTGCCACGGGATTCTGAGCCTGGGGTGCCGCCAGGCCTTCTACGCATTCACTCCAGAAGTCCTGAGCGGGAGGGTCTGTGCTGGGACACTCCGGGCCTCCAGCGGAGGCGGCAGGGGCCAGGCACACGGGGCTCAGCCCCCCACCTGCGCCCTCTGACCCTAGGAGACTGGCCTCTTCCCAAGCCCCTGTTCGGCCCTTCCCCAGTGCTCCAGAAGCCAGACGAGAGGTGGGCGCTGGGCAGGCCGCGTCCCAAGCTCTCACACTGATGTCCCGCCTCCTGGCGCCTGCGGGAGGCGCCCCTGACCCGCTGCCATGGGAACAGAGGGCTGCGGGCCACCCAGGCCACACAGCACCCCGGCCAGCCGGGCCCATCTGGGCGCCGCCCAGGGAACCAAGGAGCCCTAGTCCCACCCGCTCCGCACACAAGGCACTCGTCAGTAGCAATGACCTCGGACCCGGACTCTTTTCTGACTGAGGCAGCAGCACCCAGTTCAGAGGTGCTGACCAAGCCAGGGCCCTCAGAGACACCAAAGGGGTGCAGAGACAGGCCCGGGCCCCACGCAGAATGGGAGGCAGCGGAGAGGCACTGTGGAGGGCAGGAAGCCCAGGCAGCCCACCGGCTCCCTGGCTGGGCACAGCCCTCGGCGCCCATCCTCAGCAGAGGTTCAGTCTGCAGCTTGTTTCTCTGGGAAGCACCGCGCTTTGAGATAAAGATCAGGGCTCGCATCCCCAAGTTCAGGGCCAAGCCCACACAGGTGCTCAGGAGACGGACGGATGGATGGATGGATGGACGGACGATTTCCTTTCTCACATCCTCACTGAGAGACCAACAGAGAAACTCAAGCAAACAAAGGTCCTCCCCGCTGCAGCTGAGGTCCGGGCACTGGGGCCAGCAGCTGGTCCGGAGACAGCAACCCGAATCCCGCCAGGAGCCGGCTGGGCCTCCGCAGGCACTGACCTGCCTCTTCCAACCTAGCAGAACCTCCCACACTCACCTGCAGCCAGATCAGAGCTAATTTTCTGAGTCTCTGTATACAATAAATCACTTAAAAACCTGTATCTACAGGGTATGCAACAAAGGGAGATCTCAAAGCCCATTAGCTCCCAGAGATGCTGTGTTGCCGGAGAATGTGGGCTGTGCAATTAAAGCAATTTAGGTCTGATCACAGAGACCGTGGGCCTCACTGCTGCCACGCCTCGCTGTGAAGAAAGCCGGCATCTTGTTTCACCCTGTGACGTGCCGCGGAGCCGCCCCCCTGCGGAGCCTCCTCCGCGGAGCTCTCGGTGCGGAGGCGGCTCTGAACCACGTCTCCCTGTCGGTGACGCCTGGTTGTCCCTGTCCTCGGTCTCCTGAGCTCCAGCACCCAGAGTCTGGGGAGGGGCAGCCGGGGGCCCGGACGGGGCTCATTCCCAGCCCTCCGGGAGCGGAAGCCCAGGAGAGCGCGACAGTGAGCTCGCCCCCTGCAGGGCGGCCGCAGGCGGGGGCTGCGCCGACCCCCTGGGTCTCCACATCCCGCGGGCCTCGCCCCTCACAGTGCAAACCTGGACCGGTGTACAGTTCTGGGCCCTGATGTCCTCTCGACGGCCTACAGCCTGCACCCCTTCCCTGCCGGAGGCTCAGTCCCTAGAGACAGGGCCGCTTCTGCCGGGACCGCAGAGAGGGAGCCTAAGACCCAGCAGGTCCCACCGCCACCGGCACCTCCACTGTGCCCAGCAGCCCGGGCAGCTCACGGGTCCCGCCAGCTCCCTCAGAGCCCTCGTTCAAGCTGCCCACCTGGAGGCCCTCTGCCTTTCTCCCCCTGGCCAGCCCCCACCTCCCGCTTCAGACTCGCTCACGGTCCCTCCTCCGGGAGGCCGTCCTGGCGCTCCGGGCCAGGCCAGGTCGGGCACCCGCTGTGCCACAGCCTGAGCCGACTTCATTCTCTGTAACACGGACCAGCCCACACGTCATCCCTGACACCCAGCTGTTGCCACCGCACAATGTGGGGGGGACTCCCTGCTCCACATGGCCGGCCAGGGTTCCCCCAGAGAACGGTTCTGATCGGCTGGAAACCACCCTGAGCCCCGGCCCCTCACGCCCCGTAAGGAGGCTCAGCTTTCCTCCCGACCCCATGCGGCCTTCTCCAGCGCTGGTTAATAATTTTAAAACAATCAAGTCCAGCAAACCGTAACCGGCTGAGGACTGGCAGCTGGGGAGCCTCCCGCTGCATCGCCTCTGCCTGGGCTGTGCTTAGACAGGGTGACTGGGGGCTCACCAGCCCCTGGCAGAGATAACCTTCCCGGAGCAGCCAGCCGCCTAATGAGGCTATCAGGGGACTCCTTAACGAGATTAGGCAGGGCCAGAGCTCTGCCTCCCGCTGCGGAAGATTCTATTCAATTAGCCCTTCCAACAAGCAGGCGCTGCCGGAGGCGGCCGGGCCTCGGTAAGACAGCC
The DNA here is from genome assembly GCF_014108245.1 of Pipistrellus kuhlii. Lineage (NCBI taxonomy): Eukaryota > Metazoa > Chordata > Mammalia > Chiroptera > Vespertilionidae > Pipistrellus > Pipistrellus kuhlii. The sequence continues at coordinate 4,498,572 of NW_023425535.1, read as the reverse complement.
CCTCCCAGCATCCCTGTGACTGCCCTGTGACTGCCCGGGGGCAGGGTCTCCGCCTCCAGGGACTGCCCAGCAGCTGCCCTGGGGCTGGCCTGGGGCAGGCTCTCCCCCTCCAGGGAAGCAGTCTGCTCACCAGAGGCGCTCATTCCTGCTTCCTCAGTTGCCAGCGTGGCAGGGGTGCTGGCCACATCCTTGCCCTGGCACAGCGTGCCAGCCCCTAGCACCTGCCAGGGGGGCTGCAGTGTAGGCGCTGCCCCTCCGCCAGGCTCACAGTGGCCAGGCTCCCTGGCTCCAGACCTGTGGCTTCTTCTGCCCTATCACCCCCTTCACACGAGGACTCTGGCGGGAGATGAGAGAGAAGCCCAGGTCCTGGCTCACGCCCAGTACCCAGCAGCCACAGCCTCCGAGCCTCCAACAGCCAGCACCTGGACCAGGGGGCTTCTGCCCCGAGGCCCACTCCCCGCACAGGCACGCCCCGGGCCTGTGGACGGCGTGGACAGGCCCGGCAGCAGCTCAGGCGGAGAAACACCTTCTGAAACGGGGCCACGAAGCCCTGCTGCCAGGCCTGTGCCTGCCCCGCCGAAGGCCAAGGGAGACCTCACACCCCGAAGTGGCCCGGAGGGCCGGGCCGGCACGGGTGGCTCCCCCGGCCTTCAGCGGGTGCACCGACGCTCCAGCCCGGGGAGAGACTGGCAGGGGCGGCCCTGGGGCTCCAGGCCCAGACCGGAGCTACAGGAGGCGGGGCAATCCCCCAGGCGCACAGACTGCCCCGAGCAGCAGCTTCGGCAGGGAAGGCAGCAAGGACCCCAGATGCCAAAGCAGGGCCACCTCAGTGCCTGAGTAAGCCAGGGAGCTGCTCAGGGCCCTCCTTCCCACCCCTCCCCTGTGCGCCAGATGAAGGACGAGAAAGCCCCAGCCCAGGCCGGGAGCAGAGCCAAAGCCCCACTCTGCGCAGGGCAGCAGCGCAGAAGGGGCAACGCTGGCCAGGCAGCGCGGGGGGTGAGGCCAGCAGGGGGGCTGGGCCGGAGCTGCCACCGGCGTGGTGGAGGAGGGCACGGTGCCCAGCAGGGGGCTCCATGTCTCTGCCCTCACCTGGGAGTGGTAGCCCCTGGAGTGCCATGTGTGCTTGGCAGGGCCCAGGAAGACAGAGCGAAAGGTGGCCAGGACGCAGGGAAGACGATGCTGGCCACCCCACTCTGAGCCACCCACCCTGCTTCCCAGCCACATCCTTTCTACCCACCACCACCTCACAGGAACAGGCTGAGAACAGGGAGGGGCCGCTCAGCTAACCTGTCACTGAGCCTACCCCTGCCACCAAACAGTTTTGCTGCCCCAGGGCAGGCTCCGGGCGGGGGGGGGGGGGGGGGGGGGGGGGGGGGGGAGGGGACATGCTGGCCAGATTCAGCCACTCTGTGCATTCAGAACAGCAATGCTGAGCAGCGCCAGGCAGGCTCCAGAGCCCCAGCCGGCAGGTGGCTCTAGACCAGCGATCGCAGACGCTCTAGGCCAGAAGTGCAGACTGGTGGTCCGTGGGGACGAAAGGCTGGTGGCCGCTGCTCTAAACAGCCTCCGTGGGTCAGGCCCAGCCTCTTGCCCTGCCCTCCCAGGACCTCCAAGGTGAACTCAGCTCCCAGCTGCCCTGACTGCTGGGGGCTGCAGGAGCCCGCCAGCTCAGCCAGGAAGAGCAGACCAAGAGCCCCTTGGGACGACTCGGGCTGGTCATGTGACAACCATCCTCCCCTCTGCTTGCCCTCAACGGGGCGTCTCAGCCGGTTTCCTCAGCTGACCTTCACGCTGTCCTCTGTGCTGTCACATCTTCCAGGCAAGGAAGCCAAGGTAAGGCGCCCAGAGGCCGGGCAGAGCCCGAGGGAGCCCGTCCTCAGCGGGAGCAGCAGCACTCCTGCCCTCCCCCCGCCCAGCACCTCCTCTGTGCTCCTGGGGAGGCGGAGCCCATGCTGAGCACGGCAGGACGGCCAGGCGTCACAGGGGAGCGTGGCATCGGCTGCCTCTGCCCAGGGCCGGCAGAGGACTGACGGGAGGGAAGCACACTGAGTAGGCCAGCCAGCGCCATGTGTCCCAGGTCTGGCTGGAAGAGTGAGGACCAGACAGCCATATAGTCACCTGGCAGCTACCTGCCGGCACTGCAGGTGGGGAGAACCCTGGGTCTTTCTCTTCCCAGCCCACGGCCATCAGCCAGAACACTGGCTTTTACAGGTCAAGAGCCCAGCTGCTGGGGACTGAACACAGACACAGTGCCCGCTGAGGCTCCACTCCCGGCAGAGACACTCCCCCACCCCACCCCCAGAAAGGGGCTGTCAGGCCAGCCCACAGCAGCGGCAGCAGCGAGATGAGTCTCTGCCCAGAAGAGAAAGGAGCTGCTGTGCAGGGCGGCAGGGGGGAGCAGGCCACAGGAGGGCAGACTTGCTGCACATCAGCTGAGGGGCTCACTGGTGCTGGCGCCGGCACTGGGCAGGCCTGGATGTCAATCTTCGCCTCGTTACTCAGGAAGCATTTAGCCCAAGCCTTCTGGGACAGGATTGGTAAACTCTGAGCAATACCCGGGGAGAACCGGCTTCCTGACCTCCCACCGCACCAAAAGGCAGCCAGCGTTTTCGGGGGCAGAAGGACAAGTAAGAGAGCAGCAAAGGGGGAGGGACAGGAAGCGCAGATTGGACTCAGCAGACTGGACTCAACAGGATCCAATCATCTTCACTTGTTCATGGTTTTGTGTTTCTTTGTTGTTGTTTTCACGAGTCACCAAGGAAATGGAGGGCTGTTTCCAGGAGTAGGGTGTCATTCAGATACTGCTAGTTCTCCCCTTCCCAGGCACATGGCACGACTGTGCTTCCTGGATCCCGCATGCTAGCTGGGGCCACAGGACTAGTTTCGGCCCACGAGTGTTTAGCAGAAGTGACATGGATGTGTCACGTCCAGACAGTCTCCCCAGGGCTCTCTCCCTCTGGCACAGCAACTGGCAATATTCAAGCTGAGTGACCGTGAGGAGCCAAGGTGGCCAATGACGAACATGTAACATCGACAAGAAACAGCCTTTTGTTATGTAATGCCACTGAGTTTGGGATTGTTTGTTACTGCAGCATAGCTTAGTCTATCCTGACTAATACAAAAGGAACCACAGAACAAAACCAAAAGGCAGGGACAAATAGGCACTTCCCTGGTATCCACGTCTAAAAAGACTAACACCCAGCCCTAGCCGGTTTGGCTCAGTGGATAGAGCATGGGCCTGCAGACTGAAGGGTCCCAGGTTCAATTCCGGTCAAGCGCACATGCCTGGGTTGTGGGCTTGACACCCAGTGGGGAGCGTGCAGGAGGCAGCTGACCAATGATTCTCTCTCATCATCGATGGTTCTATCTCTCTCTCTCACCTCCTCTCTGAAATCAATAAAAATATATGAAAAAAATAAAAAATAAAAAGACTCACATCCAGGCGTCAGACTGGGTTAGCAATGGTTTGGGAAGAGGAAGTGCAGTGTTGAGGAGACGCACTTTCTGGGTCAGGAGAAGGCCAACTAGAGAGGAAGACTGCTGGAGGGGACGTGGCAACCAGAAGAACACAGGAAGACATCCTGTCTGCCGTGAGGGGGTGTGCGCTGAGTGCCAAGCAGCACCCTGCCCTTCCTCCAGGAGAAGCGGCCCCACGTGCTGACAGGAGGCTGCTAGCGCGCCCAGAACAGCAGCACCGCACACACAGGTCTCCCTGGACGCAGGGCCTCAGGTGTCCACCTCCAATCTGGGACCAAGGTCACCACAATAGGAATGATGAAAGGGAGCCTCCAGAACCCACAAGAAGAGGACATGGATGGGACGGGAGTATCGTCTGTAAGGTGACAGTGCGCAGTGTGTATGCATGTGTATGTGCATGTGTGCACATGTGTGCACACACAGGAAGGGCCCTAGAAGGAAAGAGAACTCTGAAGCCTGGGAGCTCAGTTGAGGGAAATGGCAGTCATTCCTTTGCACAGCCACAGGCTTGTGAGGGATCCAGAGTGAGAACTGGATGGCCCCCTGCCCCAGCCAACCCCAGTGAGGGGCCACCAGTGCCTGCAGCCCCGGCACAGCCATCTTCAGGCTTACAGCGTCGCTGGCAGCAGCCCCTGCGGGGCCAGGAAGAGCAGCTGCGTGTGGCACCCATGCCAGCCTGGCCTCTGGGAGGCCCCGCCCTGGACCCTGGTGGGCGGTGAGAGGACAGGGGAAGAGGGAGGAGTCGGAGGGAAACCTAACCAGGCAGGAAAGGAGGCACGACAGACAAAAGCAGATCCTGTAGGAACTTCCTCAGGCACAAGAGCTTCCAGGCGCAGGGCACGCATGTCGCTGGACAGCGAGCAGGTGAGTCTGCAGAGGCCCGAGGCTCTGTGCGTGTCTCCAGGGAGGCATGCAAACATGGCTGTAGTTCCCGAGTGACTTCAGCAGGTTTGGCTAAGGCAAGAGAATGCCACCCGGTCAGCCACCCGTGAGGAGAGAGGGAAGGCGCTCCGTGTGCACTGGCTACGCTGGGCCGACAGGTGTGCCAACATGGACGCCGTGAACAGCCCACCAGGTTCCGAGGTCCTACCCGGCGCTGGCTGTGCGCGGATGCCCGGAGGGAGGGGGCGTTAGGCTGAGGGGGACCTGCTGACATCATCCTGGGTTATCCAGATGGGCCAGGGCTCAGGGAGAGGGAGCTGTGATGGCAGAGTGAGGCACAGCGGCAGGCTGTGCGGAGGACCCCGCCCACCACAGCTCGCTGGACGACAGAGAAAGGGGCAGGGGCTGAGCAAAGTGGGGCCTCCGGAGCTGGAAAGAGGGAGACGGACCCTCTTCTGCTGAACATCTACGCACCAGCCTGGTGTCAGAGGGCAAGGGGCGACCTAGAAGTGACCGACACAAATTGAACAAGACCAGCACATGCCCCCGAAAGCTCACTGAGGTTTACGTTTCTCTGTTTCAGTCTGTGAACGCCAAGCTATACTTTGGTGAGTTTCACCTCGTCTTCCTAAAATACTTTTGTGCTTATTGTGACTAAAAGGAATATTGCCTCACATACATTCCTTTTTTCTTCTTCTTCCCTAAATTGTTATCTTTCCACTCAATGACATATCTCTAAGGCATAACCTGTAACTCAAGTCTTTCACTCACAGTAAAATAATATGAACAGAGAAGACCAGGACTCAGCCAGTTCTTTTACACATGCATGCATTTATATAATCTTCTGTTTGAGCAGGTACTTTAAAACAATACGGAAATTTTTATTTAACAAACTAGAGGCCCAGTGCATGAAATTCATACAGTAGGTGGGGGGTGGGGATTCCTCTTGTAGTCCAGGAGCCCTTGGGGGATGTCTGACTGATGGCTTAGGCCCACTCGCCATGGGACAATCGGACATCCTTAGTGCTGCCGCAGAGGCGGGAGAGGCTCCCACCACAACCACCACCACCACCACCACCACCGCTGTGCTTACCAGCTGTGAACCTGTCTTCTGAGTGGCACTCCTCCTGGGGGAGTGCAATGACCACCAGGGGGCACTAGCTAAAGAAATGATGCAGCTGAAGATATCAACAGCCTCAAAGCAACTAAGATGAATTCACAGCTGGGCCACGGAGGGGAATGGCGCTCGCTGCACTCCCATCACAGGCCTTCCTCAGACATGTCTGCACATCGCTCAGTGACCCTCACCACAAGCCCACGAGGCAGGAACCATGATTGTCCCCTTTAACCCATGTGGCAACAGCAGCTCCGAGCAGGGCCGGGACCCAGGTCACACTGTAAGAAGGCGAGCAAGATTTGAAGGGAGTTCCTGGGGCTCCAGCAATCCAGCCCTTTATCCACAGGGTGCTGTCTCTTGGACTAAAATGGGGGCAAAACTAGCTCAATCCCCACCCACAGGTCACTGGAAGCTCCCTGACCATGATGGAGACTACACCCCATCTGCCTTTGCCCCCTTCGTCCTTGGCCTCTTCCCCCGCCAATAAGTCCTTTCCTATCCCACGAAGCAGTGTCTGCCACCCTGTCCTGCTGCAAGGAGCATCCAGGCCCAAGAGAGATAAGACAGCCATCAAGTAGGGGCGGACAGCATGCCACAGGGCACAGAAGGAAGGACACCCAGCAGTGGAGAGCAAGCCCCTGAGCCCGAGACCCTGCCCAGGAGCCTGTGAGCGCTGCTCTGCAGCCCCAGGCCCTGGGGGGGCTGGTCCTCCCCCCACCTCACTGGCAAGGTTCCTTGCAAGGGCACAGGATGGCATGGACGGCTGCCCAGACACTGAACGCACCCACCAGCTTTAACCAGCACACGCTCCGGGCAGCAGCAGCTCGGCATGGCCTGGCGAATGCCCTGCACTGGTCCACTGTCAGCCACAGAGTCCCACGCCTCTCGGACACGCACACACGCCCTCCACACCACGAGGAGACCACGGCAGCCACCAGTCACACCAGTGGAGAAACTGAGACTCAAGAAAGCAAGGTCTCTGTCAGAAAAGGTCCCTGGTGGAGCCTGTGTCTGCAGGACAGTCGCACTGGATGGCCCACAGCTCATTTTGTCCGGCTTGTACTCAAGTGGTTGATTAGTTGGCAGCAGTTAAAAATCAAATTTTACATTCAAGTCCAGCCTTGGGACTCCTCAGCACATCCACAACATGAGGACTTCCATTCCCAAACGGCAAACTTGGAAAACCTGGGAGCCCAGGCAGGTCCCAGCACAGCGAGCTCCGGGAGGGACAGGTGCGCCCGCTGTGAACTCAGCGCCCCACCACAGCACGCAGACAGGTGCGGGGCGGTGTGGAGGAGGCACTCTGAAAAGCCGCGTCACCCCGATCCCACTCCAGCTGGGTCACTGCTCCCTGCAGCGGGAGCCCACCACCATGAGGGACCCAGGAGTGGGGAAGTGGAGGCAGGGCTGCTGGTGGGCAGACACCAAGGACGGGCTCCTCCTCCCGCACCGCAGCGGACATCTGACCCCGGGGTCTGCCAAGGCTAACAGGCAACACCCGCCTCACCCACTCACTGCCACCCCCAGGCCAGACATCCTCGGACCTTCAGGCCCAGAGGTGGCCCTTCCTCTCTGCCCACACCCAGAAGACCTCCTGCCAGCTCAGTTCTTCCCGGCGCAAGCTCCCTCCTCCTGGGCGGACCAGAACCGCCATGGAGTCACCCGACCTGCGGCACCCGAGAAACCACCGGCCAACTGAGCATGGCATCCGGAGGACACTGGGCACAGCGGGCTGGAGGGGAGAGGGGGAGGCTGCCTGTGTTCCTCACCCCACCTCCTCCTTACACCCCTGTGCTGCCAGCTGCTCCTGGAATGAACCCCCACATTCTGCACCCCCAGCTTGCTCTCCACCCTCAGCACTCAGAGTCTAGATGAGGAGGAGCCATAGGAGAGGAAAGGGACCAGGGCTGGGCAGATGTCAGGGTAGGGAGAGCTTCAGGCGCTGGCCAGGAAGTGGGTAACAGGGAAGGAACCCCAGTTCCAGAGCCAAGCCTAGAACCAGCTGGGAGAGAAAGAAGGGGCCCAGAGGGGAGGGGAGAGCAAAGGCGGCCAGCTCTGCCCATCCAGCTCCGTGAGCACTGCTGCCCCTGCCCCAGGCTGGGTCTGAGGCAGAGGCTGAGGCCCAGGACCCCGGGCCGGCTAGGGTTTCCCTGCAGCCAGGCCTGGCTCAACGCCACTCCTTTCCCGGTCAAACAGCGCCCACCGGCGGCCCAGGCTGAGTTAGCGGGAGCTGCGACCGCTCTTCCAAACCAGGATAAGCAGATAAGCTCTGCCACCGAAGCCTGGCACCCAGGCACCGAGGGGGCGTCGGGCGCACCGCGTGGGGGAGAGGGGAGAGGACGGCCGCCCGCTCGCCCGGCTGGCTTCCGTTGGCCGTGAGGAAGACACCAGCCATCTATTGTAGGTCAGGGGGGTGCAGGGATACAAGCACGTCCCCCACAAACACTCAAACAAAGGCCGAGCCCGGCACACGCGCACCCCATGGGAAGTGGCCGCAGACTCGCAATGCGCTCCTGGGAGCCCGGCCCCCACTCGCCAGCTCCCGGCTGCCCAGCGCCCAGGCCCCCGCCAGGCCCCCGCAGCCCACAGCCCCTCTCTGCGCAGCCCCCAGGGCGGGCCCATGGAGCCGGGGCGCCGCCACTCACCCTCCTGCACCGCCTGGAACGGGTTGTTGGCCTCGATGACCTTGATGGAGTAGGTGATCTTCTCGCTCTGCAGAATGTCATCGTTGAGGCTCAGGTCAGATATGGCCAGCTGGAACACCCGGTCGTCCTTGGCTGCATTCTCCTCGAAGATGGCACCTGGAGGGGAGAGGGGTCAGGACGGCCTAGAGGACCCCTGCCCCCCTGGGGATCCGACTGGCTTTCCTAAGACAGCCAGCAAGGATGCCCACACAGAGCCATGCACACGCTGCCACCCAGGCCACACAGGTGTCCCACAGCCAAGCCGCCTCCGGACCCAGCCTGCCCCACACAACTGCCTGCGCCCCCTGGAGTGGCCTCAGGCAGCCGCGGGCTCCCGGCAGGGCAGTCCCAAACGGAGGATGCCTTCCTCCTGCCCTGCAGCCAGTCCCCACCGTGTGGAGGCCAGCAGCAGGTCCCCGTCTTTCCCACACGGAGCATTTCAGTCCAGTCCAGCTCCGCGCAGCTCTGCCCAGGGGGCCCTGCTCCCGTCCCTCCCAGCTTCCTCCGCCCCAATGCTGAGGGGACGGACTGCCCCTTAGACCCCCGCCTCCTGGCGAGGGCTGAGGCGCCCGGAGCCTCCCGGAACCACCCAGCTCCCTCCAGGTGGCCCTGCTGGCCTCCTCCCCGCTGAGCTCCCCCTGGCCCCTCTGACTCCCCTCGCCCTGGTCTGGCCCTGCAGCCTGGGCATCGCCGGGTGGGCAACGCCGGGCCCTCCCGCCCGGGCCAGGCCCCCAGCCCCCACAGCCCCAGATCTGGGCCCGATGACCTCCTGGAGCTGCGGGGGTTAGGGGAGGGAGGCTCCCGTCCCACAAACACCAGAGCCGCAGTGCTGACCGGCCCCCTCCCCCGCGGGAAGCTGGTTTGACACCCTCTCCCCCCTACCCCCCGCCCCAGGGTGATGCAGCTCGGTCCCTCCATCCCCATCACCCCCTTCCCGCCTGCCCCACCTTCTCCCCACTCCGAAGCCCCAGTGGCGTTCACTGGTCTTCCCCAACTTCCGGAGAGACAGCTGCGGGGGGGGGGGGGGGGGGGGGGGAGAGGGCATCCAATAACCGCTGTCAGCCCCCAACCCGGCCGGAGTCCGGCATTCTGTCCCACACTCCCCTCGGCCGCCCCTCCTCCCTCGCTCCCCGCTCCCCATCCGCCTCCCCATCCGCCTCCCGGGCTCCCCAGCCGCCTCCCCGCTCAGCGCACCCGCCGCCTCCGCTCCTCCCCGGCTCCCGCCCGGGGCGGCGGGCGGCCCCGAGGCGGCGGGGAACCCCGGGGCGGGGGCTGCGGCGCCGGGACCAGACACACCCGCACCCGCCACGCGGAGGAACGGGCAGCCGCGGCCACGCTCACCGCTGGAGGCCGATGGCCCCGCACAGGCTCGGACCCCGCACCTGGCCCTCGCAGCGACACAGCGGGAGCCGGGCGCACACGGCCCCGCGGGCAGCACCCACCCGCGCCCGGGGACCGCCGGGGCCTCGTCTGCTCGTGCCCGCAACTTGGCGAGCCCTGGGCCGCCCGCCCCCGGGGCCGGCCGAGGGGCTGGCCGGCCGCCGACGGCTCCTGGGGCGCGGGTCCGGGCGCGGGTCCAGCACCGGTCCCCGCAGCCGCGGCCTCCGTGTCGGCAGAGGCCGCGGGCCCGCGGGGACCGGAGCCGGGGGAGCGGGGCCCGGGAGCGCGGCGCGGCCCTTCGGTGGAGCAGCGCCCGCCGGGCCTCGGACCGGGAACCGCCAAGTTCGGACGCCGCGCACCCCCGCCGCCCAGGCCCCCGCCCGGCCCCCGCCCGCTCACCGATGTGGATGATGGAGTCGGCCCGCACCGACACGCACTGGCAGATCCAGGGGAGCAGCCACAGCGCCAGCGCTTCCATGTCCCCCGGGCGCGCGGCTCATCCGCCCGGGCCCGGGGCGAGGCCGAGGCAGCGCGGAGCGGAGCGGAGGCGCCGTCCGGGTGCAGCCCCGGCCGCCCGGAGCCCCGCCGCGTCCCCCGCCGCCCGCCCGCGCCGGCACCCCGAGCCCAGCCCCGCTCCGGCTCCCGCTCCGGCGGCGGCGGCGGCGCGATGCAGGCCGGGGGCGGGGCGGCTCCGCGGCTCGGCGGCTTCGGGCGGCTTCGGGGCGGCGGGCGGCGGGCGGCGGCTCCGGGACGCGGCGTGTCTGACCGGCCGGGAGCGAACTGCGGAGGACGCCCCCTCCCCTCCCCGCCCCTGGCTCCCGCTCCCCCTCCGCCCCCTCCCCGCGGCCACGTGACTGCGGAGCCTCCGCCCGCGCGGCGCTCCCGCTGGCGGCTCGGAGGGCGCCGGGCGCTCCGCTCCCGCTCCGGGGGCGCTCGGAGGCCCTGCCGCGCGCCCCACTGGCCAGGGGCGCGGGGATGGCGCGGGGTCGGCACCTGACCGGCCTCGGAGGCTCCGGAGCGCCCGGCACCCTCACCGCAGCCGCCGAGTGTCTCGGGCATCCCCCGGCTTGGGGCCGAGAGCCCCGCACACCGGACTGGGGAGCCGGCGGAGGGCCGGCGGGCACGGGGACGCCGGGGAGTCACGGGGACCGGCCTCGGCGCGCCCCCGGGCCGAGCGGGGACCGCTGGCTGGAGCCTAGCCGGCCGCGCGGCCCTGCGGCGCCCCTCCCCCGCCGCGGGGCGCACTCGGCCGGGAGGCTCGGGCTCTGAAGCCCAATTCATGGCCGGAAACCAGCGCGGCCGTGACCGCGGCGCCTGGACGTGAGGAGCCTCCCAAGCGGCGGCTCGGCGCCGGTCTGCATGGATGCTGCGCGGGGACCCGGCGGAGCCGCTCCGCGCGGCCGGCCCCGGGCCCTCTCCGGGCGGCGAACGCCAGCCCAGCCGCCGCGGCCAGCCGTGGCGCCCGCTGTTTGGGCTCCAGCCTGGGAAGGGGTGCAGCGGGCGCGTAGCTTCACACCCGCCCAAGTGCCAAGCAGGCTGGGCTCCACGCGGCACCCCGAGATTCCGGGGAGGCAGCTGAGCCTCCCAGACCCGGATTCCGCGGAAACTCGGCCGGGGCGCCCCTGGCAGAGCTACCTGCAAGGGGCCGCGCCCAGAGCCGGGGAGCCCCTTGGCCCCTGCCCTGCTCCAAGCCATGCGTGCAACACCCCGTACCTGGAACTCCCCGCGCAGTGGGAAAGGCGAACACACATACACACACACACAAAAAAAAATCATTAAAAGATTGGCAAGGACCTTGACCGGGCTGCGTATGCACAAGCGCATCTTGGGCTCTGAGACAGCCTGGGAGGGCTTCCTGGAGGAGGTGACATTCTAAAGGTTGAGTGGGAGCTACCCAGGGAGAGGAAGAGAGGCTTCCAGGCATTGGGTGCTAATTAGCCAGCCAAGGCAGGAAGAAAGCAGGTGTGTGTGTGTGTGTGTGTGTGTGTGTGTGTGTGTGTGTCCAGCTGTGAGGAGCCATTGGCATATTTTACTTTGGAAAGGTAGGGAAGAGCCTGTGCAGATGGGAGCAGGCTCTGCAGTGGGCTGATGGGCAGGGCAGCCTGGTGAAGGGAAGCTGGATGGGAGAACCAGCAAGGAGCCACGTGGCAGGCAAGGTGAGGAGGCTGTGGGTGAGGGGAGGAGCCTGTGCCTGTGGGAGGTTGGCTACCAGGCTGAGGGCGGTACCCACACAAAACCTGCCTTAGGGGCCCTGAATTGTAAAACATGCCCAGCCTCTCCAGTCCCACAAGCCTCCATTCTCATCCCCTCACAATCTGACCATTCACGGCTGTAGGGAGCCGGGAAATCGAGGGCTTTATTATGTAACAGTTTGGTTCCTGTGGTGACTGTTTCCACTTTGGGAGGATGGCGGGTGTGGCCGGGGACTCAAACCTGAGTTGAGCCACACTGACAAGGAGCCCCCCACCCTGTGTGAGCCCTGCAGGTGTTAGCAGGGGAGGCGTGTGACAGGTAGGAGTTCCTCTTCATGTATGTTATGCCAGGTAGGGGAAGCATGATTGCAGCGGGTCGAGCCTCAGACCCATACTAAGAAGGCAGCTCACCAACACACGCAGTTTGGGGAAGACTTCTGTCCGTTTCTGGTTTGGATGATGAAGTAGATTATGAGGTCCCTCTGGCTGGGGCCTGAGGCTAGGACTCAGGTTGGAAGCTGTTGGCCTGGGCAGCCTCACCTCCTATCCTGAGTACCCCATTCCCTCCGTCTCCCACAGTGTGGGTCCTTTGCCACCCCCAGATGCTCATTCTCTGCTCCCAAGCCAGGCCAGTTTCCTCTGCCAGACTGGACCGCTGGCCACGAGGGGCGCTCTGCATGGGCCCTGGTTCCCCTGAGGGGAGAGGGGGCAGGCCCAGAGACACTGGCCCTCTGCACACCATCCCCAGCAAGGCGCTGGGAAGCCGCTGCACACTGAAGTTGGGATTGTTAGATTCAGAGACCTTATCGGGGCTCTATCAGCTCATCAAGCCCCTAATTGCTTATTGATCCTGGCCAGCCCGGTCCCTTTAAGCCCTGATAACCTCTGGGACTGCAAAAGCTGCCTGCCCAAAATCAAGCTTCTGGGGAAGCAACTCTACTCAGTGAACAAAGTCACCCCAACTCACAGCCTGGCCGGAGAAGACGCATTAGCAATCTGCATCACACGATGCGTGCCCATTTCACAGAGGGGAAGCCTGAGGTTCAGACAAAGGGGCTTGCCCAAAGCAACAGGTGAGTTGCTGGCAGACTCAGGACTCAGTCCTGTTGGTTTTGCTCCTCACTACACAAAGGTGAACCCACGGAAATTGGAACTCAGTCAATAAATCCTTCTTTGGCACAGAGTTCAGCCAGCACAGATGCTTGCTTTTCCTAAAGAGATCTTCAGTTAGAGTGATTCCACACAAGGAAACTGAAAGGGGGTGCAAAACCACCTGGGGCCCATGGGAACCTCAGCGGGGGCGGCTGGAGGCCAGGAGCTGCCGCCACCGGGCAGGTGAGCTATGGAGGCAGAGAGGCTGCGGTGGCTGCTGGGAGCCACACGATGGCACTTACAGCTTGGTCCTCGCCCGCTTCGAAGGTGGGCGGGCAGGACCTGCTGCTGGTTTGGTCAGAGTGAGGACATGAGCGTGAACATGGACGAGTGGGGGCGCTGCTCACTGCGGTGCAGCAGAGCTCACTGGGAAGGAAAGGGAGCGTTCTGGCTGGCTGTGTTCTGGATGAGGTGCCACTAAGCCATCCAAGTGATAGCAAAGAGATGAGGGTTGGATACGATGAGATTGCAGAAGTATTATAGCTAAAGCTATGACATCCGGACTCAGTGGTCACATGAAGAATACGGACATTAGTTTAATGTTATAAAATATCAAGAACGTCTTTTTAAATGCTTTGTCATCCCAGATGGCAGACCTCTCCTTTCTCCGTCACCCTCCTTTCATCCACCAATGAGAGCTGGTCACTAAGGGAGGGCCAGCTGGAGTCCTGACCCTCCCCGAGACTGCTGCCCTGGCACAGCCCCTCCCCTCACTTCCTCCGGGAGGGCCCCGACTAGACATGCTCCGCACCCGACTCGCCCTCCCTCCAGCTGGAGCCAACCCAGGATTCCTAAGACCGTTTGGCCCAGGCCCTGGAGAAGGTGGTCAGCACAGGGGCGGAGGGGGGTGTTCTCTGCAGGAATGGGGATGGAGCCCACCAGCCCTCCCAACCAGTCAGGAGGACAATGCACGTCTTGGAGTCAAGGCCCGGGAGCAGCCAGCCAGCACCTTAGAAGAAGTCGGGCTGAGAGCCTGCAGCAGAGCCCCAGGCTGGGCCTGCCGGGCTCCGGGGACCGCCCGCCAGGACTGAGCTCAGGAAGCCCCTCTGAGCCCACCAATGGCACTCTGTTGCTTGCTTAACTCTGCTGTGCTGCGTGTTAGGTGCCCAGCTCTCTTTGTCTTCCTTCCCTGTTGTCAGACTCTTGCATCTCACATCTGCTGTTTCCCAGCTTGTATTTACTCCATTTGAGCTTCTTGTATATTATCTTAGTTTTTATTTTACTTTTACTGGGCTCGCCTCATAGTTTTTATTTGAATTTCCCAGGCTGGCAATCGTTTGCATCACTATTCATTCGGTTTTTTATTTCCCCCAGGTTGGGGGGGGGGGGTGACCTGAGTGTGTCCTTCCTGAACCCACCTTGCAGGAGCCACCAGAGCAGGACCCATGGATGTGCCCCACCCCTGCCCACAGCCAGCCTTTGTACCTTTGCACGGCACTGCCCACGGCACAGGCCAGCGCCACACGCCACGCGCCACACGCCACACGCCACACGCCACGCGCCACACGCCACGCGCCACGCGCCACGCGCCACGCGCCACAGCCCTTGAGGAGGAAGGAAGCCACACAGGGATTTCTGGATGTCCCGTCCAGAGCAGCCCGGGCTGGGGCGCTCCACTGCTGAGAACAAAGGTATCCCAAGAGTGCCTGGTGACGGTGCTGCCTTCACAAAGCAGGTGGGAGCTGCAGAGGTGGCTCCCTGGACCCATGTCCCCGGGCGGGGGGCGGGGGGGCAGGATCGGACACCAGCCCAGGCCACCGAGGCCCTCAGACAGAAGGATGAGGCACCAGCATGCTCACAGGAGACTGGCCCATCCTGGTTCTGAACAGCACATCTGTGCCAGCCAGAGGCCCTCTGCCCTCTGCCCTCTGCAGGTGCCCACTCCACGTCTGTGATGGGAACCACGTGTCAGCTGCACACCAGGCTCGGAGCTGCGCAGTGGAGACCCCCGACACTTGGCTAAATGACTGAGAGGCCCACCCATCCCCCTCTTCCCTCCTAAGTCAAGCACAGCCCGCAGCTCCCACCGCCTGGGCCTGCAGCCCCTCACAGCTGAGCCCCACTTTCCCAGGGGTGGGCAGAGAAAGGGGAGCTACTAGAACATCTGCCTGGAGCCCTGGATCATCGTCAAAGCCCTCCCCAGCCCCAGCCCCAGCCCCATGCTTTTCTTTCTGATGTTTCTCTTCCTGTCCTTGTTTCTACTCAGGTATAATTTTTCTTTTCTTTTTTAAATATATTTTTATTGACTTCAGAGAGGAGGGGAGAGGGAGATATAGAAACATCAATGATGAGAGAGAACCAGTGATCGGCTGCCTCCTGCACTCCACTGAGCCACACTGGCCAGGTGACTCAGGGATAATTTTTCAATCACAGGGGACAAAAGTGTCACTACCTCAATTAACTTATTTTCACTTGCTTATTGTCTGTTTCTATAGAAGATAAGCCTCATGAGAAGAAAGATGTTATCTATCTTCTTCAAAGTTTTATCCCCTTACCTAAAACAATGCCTGGCCTGTCTATATGTTCAATAAATGTTAGTTAAATCAATGAACTAATTAATGAGCAAATGAACATTTTAATGTACTTCCCCCTGCCAAGAAATTGTTTCCTGAAAACATTATTTTTAACAGCCACTTACAGTTCTATCTCATGAATCTATCAAACTTTATTCAACCAGTCATTTGCTCTGGGACATTTTTCTTCCAATTTTCACCATTGTAAACAATGCCACTGTAAAAATACTTACACAGGCATTTTCAGCTCTTGTGCAATTATTTTCTTAGGATAAATGCCTAGAATAGTTATGCATAGTTTAAATCTCTTAATGCATATTTTCAAAATTGCTCTCCAAAGCTGCTCTTTAAAGCCAATTTGCATTTTCATGAGCAATTCGTGAAAGCGTTTGTTTCTTTGCACCTCCACCAACACTGGGCATTACTAATTTCTAATATTTTTGTTTCGAAAAGTCGTACTCCCAGTTGCTCTCATGTACGTTTCATGGCGGATTGCTCGGTTCCTGCCAGTGTATGGCTTTGGGCGGGTCTTTGGGCTGGGGATGACCTGCATCTGCCATCATCTACCGGCAGTGTGTGACCCCGCATGGTGGAGGTGGGGTCCCCTTGGCCAGGGTGCAAGCTCCTCCAGGAAGTGTAGGGGAACAGCCGAGAGGTAGGCCGGTGGAGTCCCTGAGGTTTCAGGACTGGAGTCTGAGAGGGACCTCCCTTGACAGGAAGCTGAAGCTGAAGCCAGGCCCTGAGCAGCTCAGGACTTCTGAGCGGGCTAGAAGGGAGGGGGGCGGGGGGCAGAAAACACGATAGCACAAGCAAAGACCCTGATCAGCCCTCGCTTCAGAATCACACAGCCAGCAGGGACCCGCACTTCACCACCGGTTCGCAGATGGGGGTTGTGCCCTGGCTGAGGGCAGGGCGCAGCGCCCCTGCGCCGAGGGGTAGCGGGAAGGCCATGGGGCGCCCGGGCCCCGAGGAGCCCGGGGCGGGCAGAGACGGCCACCGGCCACCGCCTCCCCGCTCCAGTGCCACCCCTCCTGGCCCGGGGACCACGCAAAAGACGCAGCCCACCCCCACCCCACCTCCCACCCCCCATCCTCCTCTCTCCACCCTCCGCCCCCACCACCACCCTGGGCTTCCGAGGCGGGGCCAGGGCAACTGTGGTGCAATGCTGCCCCCGTCTGGCGGCCTGGGGGATGGCCCCGGCTGCAGCTGCCTCCAGAGCAGAGAGAGGGCTGGGCTCAAGGACACAGGTGCCTTGACCTGGAAGGGGAGAGCTTAGTTGGAATCCAGACAGGGCCTGATCTCCAAGGAAAACAGTGTAAATATTTGTCTCTTTACCGCGTCCAGCGCGGCTAGAGAGAGGACAGGAGTCCTGAGTAGGGGTGATGGGGGATTGAGAAAATGAAAGAGATGATGTCACTCATCTAGGGGAAATGGTGAACAACATAGACTGATGAACAAGAACAGACCCAGAGATAAGGAGGCATGCGTCAGACTGTTGGACCTCAGAGGGAGGGTGGGGATGAAAGGGAGAGATCAACCAAAGGACTTGTGTGCACACATATGAGCCTCACCAGTGGTCGAGGACAATAGGGGGGCAGGAAGGGGCATGAGTGGGGGATTGGAATGGGGGCTTGAGGACAAATATGTGATTCCTTAATCAATAAAGAAATTAATTTTAAAAAATAAAAGAAGAAAGAGTTTTTAACTGAATGAAAAAGAGAGAGAATGAGAGAGACAGACACAGAGACAGTAGAGGAAGCGGGACAGGGTGGATAGCTGGCCCTCTGATGGGGACCCAGTGACCAGAGCCTGCGCAGTGCGTTTATTTTATAGGGTGTGATTCCAGGGAGTTTTACTAAAATTTAAAACAAAGGGGATTATGAGAAATCATGGTTAAAGAACAAGCTGTAACTTTTCATGCTTGTGGCTTCTTTGTAATTGTCACTCCTGGCTTAGCCCAGATCATTGCATCTGTTCCTTGCACTGAACTTAGATAGTGAAACCCACCCCCTGGCACCTGAGGTGAGGGTCAGGCTGACGACGCACTTGCCTTTGGCACGGTGGGTTTCAGGAGGTGGCTCTGCCAATGCCACCAGGCTCAGCTGACAATAATTAAGGAAATGCTCATGTGCCTTCCCAGGCGCTCTACAAACAGCAGCAATAATGGCAACGTTTATTATGAGCCAAGCGCCGTCCGAATGCTCTGCATCATTAACTCACTCACCCTTAACAAGGGAGGCATGCTAATCATTCCCACACACCAGAGGGGAAACTGAGGTACAAAGAGGTCTGTAACGTGCCCAGCTATTAAGTGGCAGATTTTACTTTGGAAAGGTGGGGAAGAGCCTGTGCAGATGGGCTTGAACCCAGGCAGTCTGGCTGCAGCATCTGACAACCTTCAAACACCTGAGAGTCAGAAAGGGAAAGGAAGCCTTTGCCTTGAGGTATCCCAACACAGCCCTCTAAAGCAAGCATGTCAAACTCGCAGTCCACAGGCCGCATGCAGTAAGAAATGTTTTAATAAAAATTTCATAACTTATAACATTCTCTTATACATAATCCTACCTAATAAAAGAGTAATATGCAAGTTAACCATCACTCTGCTCCATAAGCCACACCCACAAGCTAATCAGAGCAAGTATACAAATAAACCCAACCAAGATGGCTACAGCCACAGAGAGCAGGAGGAAGGCGTTTCCCCAGCAACGGGAAGCCAAGCTTTCTGCCTGCCCCAGCCAGCCTAAGCCTCCACTCGAGGCTATAAAGTTTCAAGTATAGAAGGTAAACAAATCCAAACAGAAACGGCTGCTGCCATTGAGTGAGCAGGAGGCTTGGCTCTGCTCCAGGCTACAAAGTTTTAATTGTAGAAGGTAAATATATCTCAGAAACCAGGGCCTCCGCTTGGGTCACTAGGGGGTGTGGCTGGCCTGAAAACCACCACAGGCCCCTCACTCAGGCTGCCCCCACCCCAAGGGAACCCCCACCCTGATCCGGGATACCCTTCAGGGCAAACCAACTGTCTCTGACCCATGTACCAGGCCTCTATCCTATCTAATAAAAGAGTAATATGCAGATTAACAATCACTCCAATACACAAAGATCCTGGCCCTATGTGGACTCAAGATGGCCAGCAGGGGAGGGCAGTTGGGAGGGACCAGACCTGCAAGAAAGGGCAGTTGAAGGCCATCAACCCTGCAGGGGAGGGCAGTTAGGGGTGACCAGGCTGGCAGAGGAGGGAAGTTGGGGGCAAACGGGCTGGCAGGGGAGCAGTTAGACATCAATCAGGCTGGCATGAGAGTGGTTAGGGGGTGATCAGGCTGGCAAACAGAAACTGTTAGGGGCAATCAGGAAAGCAGGCATGTGAGCAGTTGGGAGCCAGCAGTCCTGGATTGTGAAAGGGATGTCCGACTGCCAGTTTAGGCCCGATCCCACTGGGAAAATAGATTTATTTGCGTTACACTTAATAACTATTCAGTGTCTGTAGGTTAATGTTAAAGAAAAAAACACTCATATTTATTAAAATGGCCTGTTATTTTATGTTAACAATGACTCATTTACATCAGCCCTTTGTGTTCAGCATGTCTCTATCGAAATAAACCTATGTTTCTATGAAAATTGAAGCTTTTGTTTTGTTTTTTGCAGCCACATAAACTTACACCTTGTTTATTTGGCCCATGTGGGCCTTTGAGTTTGACATGCTTGCTCTACAATCTCTAGAGCTGGGCTCTATGGCCGGGCCACTGCTGCCAAGGGCAGACAAGTGTCCTCCATCCCAGTTACAAACCATTCTCTGCATGGGCCTAATCGGGGCTGCCCTGAGCCTTCCCTGGGTCCACACAGACCCCAAAACCCAAAGAACTTACCTGGGCGGCCTTTGTCAGACCAACCGGGACCCCGAGCAGGAAGAGGACCCGGGGCCTCAGTGAGGCCTCTGTGCATGGCGTCTGTGCTGCCCAGCGTGGCCTCCTCTCCTCTCCCCGTGTCGCTGCAGACTTTTCAGGCTCCGTTTTCTCCAAACCACACGTCCAAGTCTGACACCCTGTCAACAGCAACAAGATTTTAAAATGGCAAAATGAACCTCTCTCTAAAGAGGATATGCACATGGCCAATGAGCACAGGAAAGGTGTTCAAAGCCACTGGTCATCACTGAAATGCAAGTCAAAGCCACAATGATCTACTCCTTCACATCCACAAGGATAAAAACGCCTACACGATAGGAGGAACCAGGGCTGGTTACAGCATGGATGAGCCCTGAGGACATTATGCTAATTGAATAAACCAGTCACAGAAAGACAAAGACCCTCTGTTTTCCTCATAGCTGGTATCTAAAGAAGTCAAAGTCATAGACAGAAGGTGGAGTGGGGGTGCCAGGGGCTGGGGAAGGGGAGGGCAGTGGACACTCAATGGAAGAGGAGTTTCCATGTGGAAAGATCAACAAGCTCTGGGGAAAGTTGCACAACAATATGAATGTACTTAATGCCACTAAATTATACTCTTAACAATGGTTAAGATGGTAAATTGTATGTTCTGTGTATTTGTCACAGAAAAAGTAAACTAGGGATGGGTTTGGGGACTGGATGGAAGGGTCAAGGGATTAGAAAGTATAAATTGGTGGTTATAGAACAGTCACTAGTGTTGTAATTGAAATAGGATGAATTCAAATTCTAAGCAAGGTTACAGGCAGAACTTACTTTTTTTTATTAAAGAGCCAGCCCTATATACACTTAGTGGTTATCTTGATGCTGGCCTTGAAAAACAATGCTGTTCTTGCCAAGACCGGTTTGGCTCAATGGATAGAGCGTTGGCTTGGGGACTGAAGGGTCCCGGGTTCGATTCCGGTCAAGGGCATGTACCTTGGTTGCGGGCATATCCCCAGTAGGTCGATGACTCTCTCTCATCGATGTTTCTAACTCTCTATCTCTCTCCCTTCCTCTCTGTACAAAATCAATAAAATATATTTTAAAAAAAAGAAAGAAAGAAAGAAAAACAACGCTGTTCTATCCAATAAAAATTTAAAAAATGCACCTGGCATGGTATTGAAATTGTGGGCATATCTGGTCTCTGGCCTACAAGGTCAGACAGCTAAGTTTATCTTCATCATTCTTTAAATGGGCTAAAGCAAACTAGAAAGCAACATTTTATTTAGGAAGAACAGCAGAAAATTCCAAACAACAGTTTGTTGCAGAATGGGGGTTTTCCTTCTCAGAACCTTTAAAAATAACTACCTGCCCTTAAAGTGGCGCAGTCATGTAGGGTCCGCCTGCGTGTGGTGCTCTTGTGGCTGCTCTGGCCAGATATTTCAATAAATTCTTGCCTGCTTTTTTTAATAAATCATCAGCCTCCAGTGGTCTTATTTTGAACACAGGGTTTGACCCCACAACATTTGGAGGCCCCAGCGAAATACCCGAGAGAGAGGAAAGAGGGACCCCCCAGTAGGGGCAGAAGGCTCTCCCTCCCGAGAGAGGAGAGAGGGACCCCCCAGAAGGGGCAGGAGACTTTCCCTCCTCTCGGGGACCTTAGCTGGAGACAGAAGCCGCAAGGATTTATTGAAATCAAGAAGACCGGTCTCAGGAGGTAAGGCGCCCAGGTTGAGATCTCAAAAGGGTAAGAGTCCTTGGAGGGCTGGACCAGGCTTAACCTCCAGGCTCTGGCCGGAGGACACGATGGTGTCCTTGGCCCGGGAGGAAAATATGGTGTATGTATTCGGCCCCAGGTGTCCGGACGGGTTGTCTTGTGTTTTGTCATGTTTGTGTCAGGCCTATTTGTTTTGTGTTTTGTGTTTTGGTCTCCGTCAAAATGGGTCAAGGTCTGTCAGTGTCTCTGTGTTCCCCTCTACAGTGTTTTTTGAAAAATTTCCAGGACTTCAAGAAACGGGCGGACGACTACGGCTCTGATGTTAATGCTTTTGATTTAACCACTCTTTTTCCCAGGTCAACGCCGGTCTGTAGGATAACTTTCCTCTCACCGGTCCTAGAGTATTAGTCTTATTTCCTTTGTCCAACGTGAGTGCCATTTCTGTTTTGCTGAAACATTGTGATAGTACTTGTTTACTGAAAGGGTGTAAGTACAGACGTTTGTCTGATGTTTTGTTTGTCTGCTTGGGTATAATTATTTGTTCATATAAGTGTGAAAATCTGTGAAAAAGAAAAAAAGAGAGAGAAAGAAAGAAAGAAACCTTTTATTTGTTTAAAGCTGAGTGCTCTGACAGCTAGCAAACTGCCCAGAGTGGCCACTGGTTTTCCTTTTTTTCCAGGGGTGCTTGCTTTCTGCCAGAGGGGAATCGGCCCACCTAACAGGATTTATATGTTTATTAATTTAAAGGTATAAAATTGTAACAATTGTGGTACAAAAAGTTAAAAGCAGAGACCAAATTCTAAAGTTAACTATTTACAAGAAGGAAGCTTGAGCTGGCAAAGTCGCCAAGTCTGCCCAGCAAACTCAAAAAACTAAATGAATCTTATTTCTTCTGCCACCCAGTCTTGATCAGTGATGGAGGAATGGTCTCAGAACTGTTTGTTTCAATTGATCAATTTAAATTTGATATAATTAATGATTATAGTACATTGTAAAATCTTTCAAAGAAAAGGAAAATATTTTGAGGGCAGCTTGGTCCTTATGTGTGTGTGTCAACTCTTAAGTTATAGTTTTAAAATCAGTAATATTAATGAAAACACACGCAGGGGAGCTTTTCAAAAAGTCCAGGGAGTCTGATTACAGTGTGGGGTCACCGGTTTCCCCAGGGCACCTTTGCTAACAGGAGGCAAGCGTTTTTTTCCCAGTGGGAGAAGAGTGGACTGCCAGATGAAAATGCCTGGCCTGGGTGGGAGCTCCTCCTTCACCACCTGGGACCCCTGAGCTCCCTGCCTCCGCCCACCTGGTGTCTATTCCCTCCAGGAGTTGTTTAGAGTAGCTGAAGGTGGCAGCTGCTTCGAGGAGAGAAATTCCTTTGTGACCCCTTGCACCCCAATGAAACCCAAAACCCCCTGTGACGGCTTGGACACTTTTCACCGTGCTCTGTTAGGGGGCTTAAAGGCGCAGTTAGAAATTCTCCCATTCCCCTTTTCAGGCCTATCAGAATCTGAGATCTATATCTGTAGGAAAAATATGGCATTTTAAATTTCAAGCGGCTGGAGCCTGGGAACAGAGTACTGGCCATACTCCCTCCTCCCTCTGCTTTTTCTAAATATTTTAAAATAATAGGAGGTTTAAGGCATGGTTATACATTTTTGAAGGACATAGAAAGAAGGTTTAAAGGCTAATGTAAAATAGTGAAAGTTTTTGTGAAGGTGGTACATGTGATGAGAAGGAGAAGCAGGGAGAGAGGGAAAGAATGAGACAGAGACTTAAGAAAGAGACTCTGGGAGTTCGAGAGGAAAGGATTTTGACAGAAACAGAAACAAAGATTGGGAGAGAAAGTGATATGGATATGTATGTGAGAAAGGGAGGGAAAGAGACATGAGCAAGAGACGGGAAGGGACAGAGATTAGAGAGGGAGAGAGACAGAAGGTGAGGCCGGAAGAGACAGAGACGGTCTGAAAGAAAGGGAGACTTAGACTCCAAGGGTTTTTTAACTTAGAGGAAGAAGACTGACAGGACCGGGGCTCCTTTCAATTAAGCCCCCAAGGGTAACCTTACAAGTGGAGGGCAAACCTGTTACACTGAAGCAGTCTATTCAGTCTTGACAGAGCCAATGGGACCCATACATCAGTCCAAGGAGCCACCGGACAAACTGCCTGTCTTCCTTGGACATCAAAAAGGACTGTGGACCTACGAAGAAACACGTACTGGAGGAACACAACTGCTGAACTAGACCAAAGTGGAACAACGGGCCTTTGAGAAGCTAAAGAAGGCTCTCACCTCAGCACCTGCCCTAGCCTTGCCAAATGTCATGAAGTGAGTGAGGTAAGGGGCATTGCCAAAGGGGTTCTCACTCAGACTCTAGGTCCCTGGAAGAGACCTGTTGCCTATCTGTCTAAGAGACTAGACCCTGTGACAGCAGGGTGGCCAGTGTGCCTCTGGGCAGTGGCCACCACAGCATTGCTGGTAAAGGAGGCAGATAAGCAAACTCTGAGCCAGGAGCTAGCCCTGACAACACCCCATGCCGTTGAGGTCCTCCTTTGAGGTGCTCCAGAGAGATGGATGTCAAACACCAAAATCACCCAGGGCCAAGCTCTTCTCCTGGACCAGTCCTGCATCAGGTTCCATAAGACACTGGCCACCAACCCTGCCAGCCTGCTTCCAGATGATCCAGAGGAACCCATTCATGACTGCATAGAGGTAACAGACGCAGTACTGACAGATGTCCTGCCATCATCACCAGATGAGATACTGTACACTGATGGGAGCAATTACGATCAGGATGGGATCTGATATACAGGGGCAGCAGTAGTCACCATGGACCACACCATTTGGGCACAGTTCCTGAACTTTTGGCCTTAATCCAGGCCCTTTGACGGGGACACAGTGCCATCCCCTGGGAAAGAGGGTTACCAACTCCAGCCAGAAAGGACATTATTTTAGCCTTATTTGAGGCCATCTGACTCCCAATGGCAGTTGCAATAGTGCACTGCAAAAGACATCAGAAAGGGGAGACAATTAAAGACAGAGGAAATAGACCAAACTGCTAAGGAAGATGCCCAAAAACCAGTGGGGCTTTTACAAGTCTTAGTAGCCCTGCCGGACTCCCACCTTTACCAAACTAGAGGAGGAATTGGCTGAACAGAAGCAAGCCATCAAAGGACCAGATGGTTGGTGGACCCTACCAGATGACAGACTGTTGGTCCCAGAGGCTCTAGGTTAGACGTTAGTTGCCCAGTTACACCAGGTTACCCACTTAGGTGTCACCAAGACTTCTGAACTTCTGTGAGGCAGATACTACCAAGCTTAGATAAGATAATTAAAAGCATAGTCACTAGAAGTACTATCTGTACACAGGTAAATGCTAAGGCAGGAGGGTCCCCCTGGGAATTTGGGCTCCCAGAGAAATTCCCCAGGAGAGCATTGGGAAGTAGATTTTGCAGAGATTAAGCCACCAGCATTGAGGTACAAGTACATGCTAGTTTTTATAGACACCTTCTCAGTTTGGGTTAAAGCATATCCCACTAGGACAGGAACTGCCTCTATAGTAGTTAAGAAATTACTCCAGGAGATTATACTTATTCAGATTCGGGCTGCCAGTAGTCATAGGATCAGATAACAGCCCAGCCTGTGCTTTCCCCTCTCCCCTCCCTTCCAGGCGTCACCCTTCCCCTTCCCTTTCCTCAGCCCAAGGGCCCTTCTTTGGCCTCCATAACTTTCAACTTCACTGGGTGCATTTCCCAGTCAGTATCCCCAGCAGCGTCTTAGGTTCTGTGACTCAGGGTGTTTTTGCCATCACATTCCTGCTTGTTTGTTCACACCACATAGGTCTCACTGTGGAAGCCCAGTCAAGGCACATGCCTTGGTTTCAGGCTCAGTCAATGTTGAGGCAGCCAATCAATGTTGATGTTTCTCTCTCAATGATGTTTCTATCTCTCCCTTCCTCTCTCTCTAAAAATTAATAAAACACGAGAGAGAGAGAGAGAGAGAGAGAGAGAGAGAGAGAGAGAGAGAGAGAGAGAAGAAGGAAGGAAGGAAGGAAGGAAGGAAGGAAGGAAAGAAGGAAGGAAAGAAGGAAAAAAGGAAGGAAGGAAGGAAGGAAGGAAGGAAGGAAGGAAGGAAGGAAGGAAGGAAGGAAGATGGAGCAGTCTATAAACTTGGCTTTTGGAATGATACAATAATTCCTTATCGGGAGGCAATGCTCGGGGTTTCCAGCCCACCCGACTGGAAGGTTCAGTAACAGCCTCTCTGTTCCAGTCTCACATCCCATCCCCTGGCCCCCCTTGGGTCACACAAGGAGAGACCTTCACACCCTACATAGGCAAGGACCACAGCCCTGGTCAGCAGGAAGCAGCTACTGGAGACAGAAATCCTCCCTCAACACTCCCAGAAGATTTCAGAAATGAAAGTTCTCTGAGGGGCATGAGACAGGCTAGTAAACCAGAGCAAGCAGACTAGGGAAACTGAGACCAACAGTTAAACAGCCAAGTAGTTCACAGCCTCCAGCAAATAGAAAACCCTACCTTCCATAACCAAGGACACTTAAAAGTAAATGATGTGCCCTGGCCAGTGGGGCACAGTTGGTTGGAGCATTGTCCCATACACAGAAAGATGGTGGGTTCTATGCCAGGTTATTGCACATACACAGGTTGTGGGCTCGATCAGGGTCAAGATATGTATGGAAAGCGACTGATTGATGTTTCTCTCTCCCTTCCTTGCTCTAAAGTCAATTTTTTAAGTAGTCTTAAAAAAGAGTTAATAGTTTGCACTTCTCCCAAACCAGATGGTAAATAGCTTAAGTCACTCTACTCAGGGAGACAGAGAGCAGAAACCCAACTGGTGCCGTTTGTGCAGCCACACCTCAGACAGAGGAAGTTGAGGGAACACATCTCATTAGGGCACATTCGCACAAAACTGATGAACAGTCCACTGAGCTCTCCCCCTAGACCTCCCCCAAACTCCCACCTTTACTAAAACCCACACGCAAAGGCCCCAGGAGCGCTCTCCCACCCAGGAGCCGCTCCTGCTGTTCCCTCCCCCTCCTTACCCAGCAGGCATGAAGCCTGGCTCCCGAGTATGTTTTGTGTTCTACCAAGACCCCTGAATTGGAGGCTCTTCTTATTTCTAACAATTTGGGGGCTCACCCGGGATACCATCTGTCACCACAGAGAAATTGGACCCCTCTCCTGAGGAGGTGTGCCCCGCTGCCAAGTTGTGGCACCTCTGTGAGCAGGGACAGCCATCACCCCTGGGCCGACTATGAGCTTGAGATCGAGAGTCAGCCAGCAATGCATGAAGGGCCCAAGCAAGAACCTCGGCAATCAGTGACCTCATGCATGCCAAGGCGGGAATTGGACGGAGTATACTTTGGTGACTGGGTGTCCTCGGAGGTCAGGCATATGTGACTGGGATGTGTCTTGGACATAAAGTGAGTGTGGAGTTCTGATCTGTGGTTCCATTCTCCTGCAAGGAAAACAGCCGGAGAGGGACGAAGCAGATCTCGGGTACTATGAGAAACCTCCAACATGGAGGCTGAGTACATAGTCACAGGGGACCTGCTGAGGCTGGGAAACAGAAATTCTAGGCCTAGGAATACATTCCCCTGAATAGTCCATTGGGGAATGTATTCCTAGGGAATACTGAGGTTCTGGGGAGGCAAGTTCCCAAACAGGGACAGGAGATGTTGCTCTGCTTCAGTGGGTTTTTTCAATGCTGTGCATTCTGTGGTGTGTCTGTAATGTAATGTTGGCTTTCTGTCTTTTAGGGACTTTAGTTTGCTCTTCCCTGGGTTATGGATATGGGGAAGTAAGCTAAACAGGCTGGTTTGGGCAACAAGGTTAATGCTCCCATGACAATGGTCAGTTCTTGAATGAGGATGGACTGCAGTCCAAGGATGACTCCCAGGTCCTGGGGCATATGACTCCCAGCCAGGTTGGTATGTCCTTTCTTTGAACAGAAAGGTAAAGCATGGTTAACAGCATAATTAATATTTCCTATAACTATAACTCATCCCAATGTTCTGTCTTTCCCCATAACCCTGGGAGGAGCAAATCTGTAGGAGTGCCCTCTAGCAGTGAAGTGGGGCACTCCTGTTTTTTATAAAGAAAATAAAACAGTACTTTCACATCGCGTTATCCTTCTTTCTTACAAAATTGGTCCAAAAATGCTTTAGGTAATAATTGGCTTTAAAATCTCAAAGTTGTTAAGATATAATAAATAGATGTAACTAAAATGAAGAATTTCTGATAAAGCTTTTCAGTAATAATTATAAATGTGTTAATGACACAAGTCCAGTCACTCAAGAGGAGATTGACTATGCTCTGTGATGGAGAAAGGGGCCAGTTGTACTTCTCCCTGTAAAGGCAGGGAAGCCTAAAAGAGAATAAGGCAGATAGAGGGGGAGATCCCCTGCCTTGCCTTCCCCACCCTGTTACTTGGGGACACTCGGAGGGAACATCCAAGATGAACGTTTACAATCCCAGCCTCCCCTTCGGGAGGAGGCTGTCCTGAAAGGCTCCTACAGACGCCGAGCCTCTGTGCCACCAGGAACCAGCTTCTCTGGGTTGCCAAAGGAGTTGGACCAGTGTAAAAAAAATAGTTAAAGCCTCTGCTGGGGGGCCCACTTGGCTTAGCTGACCAGCCTGACCCAGTTTGGGGCCCACAAGTATATACATAGACCTGAGTTAATGTCTATCTTGGGGGGGAAAAAGGAGGGGGAATGATTTGAAGGTTGGGTATGGCTATCTGGGAAAGGGAGCATATAGGTCTCAGAGAAAAAAGAAGGGACTCCTCACCCTCACTGGGCCTTCAGATCCCAAGGCCACATTCTCACCCCCTTCCCAAAGAACAGTTTCTTTACTGAACAGTCCAGCTACTATCAGAAGTTGAACTCATTATCACCCAAACCTTAGCATGTTATCTCTAAGGGAAAATGTGGCAATTTTGAACCCAAGCAGCTAGAGGCCTGGGAACAGGCTTTGGGGCCTGCTCTCTTCTCCCCTCACCCTTTCCTCCAGCCTTATATGCCTACACATAATTTTCTAAAGTCTTTGATAACTTAAAGGCTTTGGATCATTGCTGGGTTAAATGATAAACATCTAAATATTTTGAAATAACAAGAAACTGAAATATTAATTAGTTTGAATTTGCCTCTTAGGGAAAATATAGAGGGTGGATTTGAATCTATTAATGAATAAGTCTTGTATTTTATTTGAAATATCTCTTAAGATGTGAATGTATTGCTAATCTGAGGAATATTAATGCCACCTAAAGTTAAGGTTTCTAAGGGTTAAGCATTCTAAAATGATGGAAAGAAATTATGGTTTTGGAATAATAGAGAAAACATGAGGCATGAAAATGCATTTTGAAGGTGAAAGAAAGTGGTTTCTAAAGCTGGTCATTTCTGAAACTTGTAAGGTTTCTAAAGAATGATTTGTGAAAGTTATAGAATGTTTGTAAAGAAAAATGTTGAAAGGAAGTTGAGTAAATGACACAGGCCAGTAACCCAGGATTAGTAGAATAGGGAATTTGAAATAAACAGCAATTTGGAGCCATCTAGTAAATCCCATCTTCCCTAAACCAAGGACACTTGCATTTTGCCTCCCCAAAAAGACAGAAAATAGCTTATATCAATGTACTCAGGGAGACCGATAGCAGAAATCCAATTAGCATCATTTGCTGACTGCACTCAAGGACAAATGCAGTTAGAAAATAAACCTTATTTTGGTTAGTCCTTCTGAAACAAAAGTTCTATAAATTATTATATGTTATATTAATCAGGTATTTTAAAAGTAATCTTAGTTGTGAGAACAGGTATATATTTGTGTTTAATACTCTCTTGTCACTTTGAATGCTATATAATCTTTTGGTAGAATGGGTTTGACAACCTTCCTAGGGTTTACATTTTAAGAAAAAGTGTTTTGGTTTTTTTTATTTATTTTTTATTTTTTTTCCTAATCTTACATTTATTTTTTTTTATTTTTAATAAATTTTTATTGTTCATATTATTACAAATGTTCCTTTCCGCCCCCTTCTCACCCCACCCTCTGCCCTTTCCCCACCCCCCATTATCTTCATCCATAGGTGCACAGTTTATGTTCAGTCTCTTCCCACATCCCCCTCTCCCCTTTTCCCCAAGAATAAACAGTTCACTCCCCTTCCATACTTCTGATTCTATTATATTCAACAGTTAATATTGTTCCTCAGATTTTTTTTTTTTTTTAGTTTCCTTGGTTTTTAGATTCACTTGTTGATAGTTACATATTTGTTGTTCATAATTTTTATCTTTATTTACTTTCTCTTCCGAAAGAACCCCCTTCAGCAATTCATATAATTCTGGTTTGGTGGTGATGAACTCCTTTAGCTTTTTTTTATTAGTGAAGCTCTTTATCTGACCTTCGAATCTGAGTGATAGCTTTGCTGGAGAGATTATCTTTGGCTGTAGGTTCTTGCTATTCATCACCTTGAATATTTCTTGCCATTCCCGTCTGGCCTACATGGTTTCTGTTGAGAAATCAGCTGACAATCGTATAGGTGCTCCTTTATAGGTAACTACCTTCTTTGCTCTTGCTTCTTTTAATATTCTCTCTTTGTCTTTTGCTCTTGGAATCTTAATTATGATTTGTCTTGGTGTGGTCCTCTTTGGATTCCTTTTGTTTGGAGTTCTGTGCGCTTCCTGGACTTGTAAGTCTAATTCTTTCACCAGGTGGGGAAAGTTTTCTGTCACTATTTCTTTCAGTATGTTTTCAATATCTTGCTCTCTCTCATCTTCTGGGACCCCCGTAATTCTGATGTTGGTTTGCTTGAAGTTGTCCCAGAGGTTTCTTACATTATCTTCAACTTTCTGGATTCTCTGGCCTTCTTGCGTCTGCGGAGGAGTGTCTTCTGGCTCTTTATGTTCCAAATCTTTGACTTGATTCTTGTGATCTTCCATTCTGTTTTTAGGACTCCATAAAATATTTTTTATTTCAGACAATTTATTCTTTATTTCTTGTTGATCCCTTATTATTTCTAGTTGATCCCTTTTCATATCCTCATAGGTCTTGTTTATTTTATCGGCCTTTTCTAGGAGATTCTTGAACAACCTTATAAGTGTGGTTTTGAACTCTATATCCAGTCGCTTTTTGTCCTCCATTTCTTTCGTTTGTGATCTATTTGGTTTAGGCATTTTCGCAGGCAGCTTTCCTGATGGGGCGGGGTTTCAGGGTGGAGCTTACAACCTTGGCTTCTGTCAGACCCGCCCTATGCGACTCCTGAGACTCGGGGTCCTTCAGTACTTGTTGCGAGCGCCTCTGAGAGAAAGGTGCCCTCAATTTTCGCCTGCTGCCAAACTGTCTATGCTCTCCCCCAATGAGTCCGGTATTGGGGTTCAGTTCAGTTGGTAGTGGGATTGGAGGTGGCGTTCAGAGCAGTCTGGAGCCCCTGTCTCCTTCCCGTCAGGGCAATCCCGCGGCACAGCCGGCCGGGACCTCCTTTCGCCGCTTCCCCGGAGTCCCGGCTTACAGCCCGGCTCCCTATGGATGAGCCTGGGTCCCCGGGGTCTGGCCTAGAATTGGGGTTCAGAGCAGTTGGAGCTGGGCCCAGCACAGTCGGAGCTTTTCTCTCCTTCCCGCTTGGGACTGCCAGCCAGGCACTCGGCCTCCCTCCTCTCCACCTTTGTCCTCTCCGCGCGCACTGCATGTCTCCGTACCTTGGGCTTTTACAGCTCCTCCGCGCTTCCTTCTGGTTTTCTCCTTGCTTCTTGTTGTAGAATTTCCAGTCAGTCGACTTTCCTGTAGTTCTGGGTAATGTCCATTTTATATTTTAGTTGTATTTTGTTGAAATTGTTGTGTGCGGCTGCGGCTAGTTGCCTACCCGAGCAGTCATCTTGGATTCTCCAGTTTTGGTTTTTTTTATCTAGAGGTGGCTATAGGTGATTCTAATAGGCCCTAGAATGTCTCAAGATTTCCTACTGTGGAAAATAGGGACCAAATTTCTTAAGAACTATGTACTGGGTATCTCTTCTACTTTAATCTCTCTCAGGTTAGAAGGCCTCCTGACCAAGTTTCCGGTTGATCACCTCTGACCAGAGAAGACTATGTTTGTTCTAATCAAGACTTGAAAGGGAAACAAGTTAGAACCCTCCTGGGAAGAGCCCTACCCTGTCTTGCTTACACAGAGACTGTTATTCAGACTGCAGAGTGAGGTTAGGACCCATCACACACGGGTGAAGAGCGGACACACATCAACTAGAACAGCCATACCAGGACATATCCCCTTGACACTGACGCTAAAAACTGTCTTAATAACCATCATGTACTGAGTTCTCTTTGTTTTAGAGATCTGACAAATTACAGGGCCTTACAATGTGGGCTGGAGAAAGGTGTTCAATCTGAATCATGATTACCCAGTTAAGTTCTTGATTATGGGTAACTTGGATGACGTGGATATCTCAACCTTTAGTCAAAAGATTGGCTAGGACTAGATTTAGGAACAGATGTCACAGGACAAAATCCCCTAGGCCACTGCCACTACCATACAAATAGAAGTAAGATATGAGGGAATGAATGCCTGGTGGAATGGATTAAATATTCTGTTCATGCCCTGAATAAAGTGACTGTTACACTTGTACAGCAGGAAGTCTAAAGTCCCAAGTGGTCCCTTCCCCATTTGGATGGATCTCAGACAATAACGGGATGGGATGTGTGCTTGCCTTATGCCTGGGAAAATGCTTCCTGTAAGACTCTCACCCTGTTGTTCCCATCCAGCAGAGGTAAAGAGCAAGGACCCACCCAAAATCATCTAGTTCCCATCTGACGTAAACTATACTTCCTGCCTCTCAAGCAGGGGATCAATACTCAGAGTGTATGAGAAATTTATCTGGATGCTCAAATGGACAGGTATCCTCAGAAGCCAGTCACACTGCACTGTTGTACCCCATCTGATGTCTGGGGGTGTTATGGGGGACCCATACTTGTGGCCTTGCCCAGCAAATGGAGTAGAACTTTCCCTCTGATACAATTGGCTACCTCTTTCACATTGTCATATTGTAAACCTTTTTCAATGGACAGACAGGAAAAAGAGAGAGAGTCCACAGTGGTATATGTACACAGATAATAATTTAATTTTAAAAATAATTTTTAAAAAAGAGAGAGAGTCCAGGGGGCTCCTTTGATCCCCACATTTACACAGATTCCATTGGGGTTCCAGGAGGGGTGCCAACGGAATTTAAAGCAAGAAATCAGATTGCTGCAAGATTTGAATCTGTCCTGTTCTGGTGGCCCACTGTAACAAGAATGTGGTTGGATTAATTATCTCTATATATAAAAGCCAAGCGACCAGAACACCGAAACAACCAGAACAACTGGAATGACCAGTCGCTATGATGCAAACTGTGGCTGGCCAACTGGCCCAGTGGGGGTTGGGGGGGAGGAGCCGGCCCCACCCCTAATCACCCCACCAATCCTGATAGGGGGCAGAGCCAGCCAGCCAACCACCTGGAGCCCTTCCCCCCAGCCAGCCCCATGCCTGATGGGCTCCCATCAGGGTAGGCCAGCCAGATCCCATCTGTGCACAAATTCGTGCACCAGGCCTCTAGTATCTATACTAATAAAAGCCTAGGTGGTCCTCACATCCTCGTGTGATGCCCTCAAGTCATCACAAGATGGCCGCCACAAGATGGCCAGCAGGGGAGGGCAGTTGGGGGCTAACAGGCCAGCAGGGGAAGGAAGTTGGGGGTCATTAGACCAGCAGAGGAAAGCAGCTGGGGGTCATAGGGCTGGCAGGGGAGGTCAGTTGGGAGCCATCAGGCCAGTAGGGGAGGGCAGTGGGGGGCATCAGGCCAGCAGGGGAGGGCAGTTGGAGACGATTGGGCCAGGAGGGGAGCAGTTAGGTGTCAATCAGGCCAGCAGGGGAGTGGTTAAGGGGTGATTAGGTTGGCAGGCAAAAGCAGTTAGGGGCAATCAGGCAGGCAGACCAGCAGTTAGGAGCTAGCAGTCCCAGATAGTGAGAGGGATGTCCAAAGGGTCCTAGGTTGTAGAGGGTGCAGGCCAGGCTGAGGGACACTGTCCCACCCAGGCATGAATTTCATGCCCTGGGCCTCTAGTCCTATATAATAAAAGCCCAGCAACTGAATGGTGGAACGAGCAGAACCACTAGTCAACCAGTCACTAGGACACACACTAACCACCAGGGGGCAGACATTCAACACAGGAGCTGTCCCTTGGTGGTCAGTGCGCTCCCACAGCGGGAGCACCACTCAGCTGACTGGGATGAGTGGCTACTCCCACAGGGGGCGTATCCCCATTGGCCACGCCGCCCACCAGTGCACAAATACCATGCACTGGGGCCTCTAGTATTTACTATAACCAGCAAAGGCTTGTTAACTATACTCAAGATGCAGCTAAAGGGATAGCTAAACAGCTAGATGCCACCAGCAGAATGACCTGGGAGCACAGGTTGGCCTTGGATATGATTCTGGCAGCAAAAGGAGGAACATGTGTAATGAGTGCTGCACATTCATCCCTGACAACATAGCAGACGGGCCCTCACTGAGGCCCTAAGGCACTGGCAGCTTTAGTGACGGGTGAGCTGACACCTGGGATCTAGGCTCCTTTCTCTGATTTACTAGAGCAATGGTTTGAAAGTGGAAGAAGCAACGATGTCCACTTCAACATTTTGATTAGGAGGTACAGTGATGAATGTCACAACATCCCAGTCTTTCCCAAAAACTAATTGAAACCACATTGACCAAACAGCAAAACAGTATTCTCTTAGACACTGCAGAGGAGCATGAAAGTCAATGACTGTCGGCCAAGTTTGAAGAAAAGAGTTTAAGTAAAGAGAAGGGGGGATTGTGAGAATAAAGAAGTCATCTTTTCTATCACAGAACAGATTAAGCAGCTGCCATTTTGGACTGTGTGACTTGGCAGCTGCCATGTTGGCCACATGATTTGGGGCCACCATCTTGAAACTGCAAAGGCCAACCCCTCCCTTTGAATTAACCAATCATGAAAGACTGTGTGCCTGAGCTCCAATCAAGAGTGAGGGGCAGGTCACATACGAAAGGGATTATAAAGCCAAGCAGACCACCCTCTCAGTGTGTGTGTGCTCCCAGACCATCTACTGCACACCCTCCTGCAGGAATAAAGATGTATGCTTTGTGTTCTACCAGGACTCCTGAATTTGGGGGCTCACCTTATTTCTAATAGTTCCACCCTTGGCCCCAGTTGGGGCACATGTGGGAGGCAACCAATCAATGTGTCTCTCTCACATCGATGTTTCCCTCTGTCTCTCTCCCTCCCTTCCACTTCATCTAAAAATCAATGGGAAAATATCCATGGGAGTATTAACAATACATATACAGAATAATAACAAAAATGCTATACATATCAAGAGTTATGTTTTAGTCTAAGTCCTTAGAGTACTTAGGAGGAGAGTTATATAGTCTTGAAGGAAGAAAGGCATAAAATTAATGAGAAAACATCTATTTTAAACATTAGAAAAAGGAAAGTAAATAACTCAAAAAGGTAGAATAAAGAAAATTAGAGTAGAAATTGATGATATATAAAAGAAGTATATAAAAAATACAACAGCAAGATCAAAACAAAAGGCAAAAAAGGGCTCTCTAAAATCTCTGACACTGAAACCCGTGGTGAGACAGCACAAAGGGGCTAATTTTTCCCATTGATTTTTAGAGAGAATGGAAGGGAGGGAGAAGGAAGAGAGAGAAGCATCTCTTTTTATTTTTTATTTAATTGTTTTATTGTCTAGCCGGGACCGGTTTGGCTCAATGGATAGAGCGTCGGCTTGGGGACTGAAGGGTCCCGGGTTCGATTCCAGTCAAGGTCATGTACCTTGGTTGCGGGCATATCCCCAGTAGGGGGTGTGCAAGAGGCAGCTGATCGATGACTCTCTCTCATCGATGTTTCTAACTCTCTATCTCTCTCCCTTCCTCTCTATATAAAATCAATAAAAAATATATTTAATTGTTTTATTGTCTAAGTATTATAAATAGTATATAAATGTCTCCTTTTTCCCCCCATTCACCACCCCCCCACCCCCACCCCAGTGTCTTGAGTCTATTGGTTATGCTTATATGCATGCATACAAGTCATTTGGTTGATCTCTTACCTCCTCCAACCCCTCCTCAGCCTTCCCGCTATAATTTGACAGTCTGTTTGATGGAGAAAGAAACATCTTGCTTGCCCTCCTGCCTGGTCAGTCTGGACCAGGAATCAAGTCTGCAACCCAGGTGTGTGCCCTTGACCATGTGCACCATACGAACCACTGTGCACCATACAAGGCTTTTTTAAAAAAAAAAAATTAAATTCTTTATTGTTTAAATTATTACATGTCTCCTTTCTTCTCCATTGACTTCTCCCTAGCTGTTCCCACCCCCCATACTATGCTTTTTTTAACCCGGTTATGTGGCTTATTATCAATCTCCCCTGCTAGATTGTGGACACCCAACAATAGGGTTGTGAGTTTCTTCAGTGCGGTACCCCCGGGCCTGGAGTACTGCCTGGCACGGAGAGGGGTGGCCACTGTTCATTAAGATAAGACTTTCACTCGTGGGTGTAAGACCGCAGAACTCAGGTGTGCACCCAGGTGTCTCCAAGCAGCCACTGGTACCATCAAGGGCCCTCAGAGGGGCGGCAGGCGGGGTCAGATCGGAAGCCCCCGGTCCTACCGCTCAGCTCAGTGGGATTCCACATGTTAAGCTAGAGGGTGGCGGGAACCCAGGGCACGGCACAACCTCTTCCCATGCAGGTCCTGTGGAGGCACCAGGGGGCGACAGAGCTTCGGGTCCCAGCCTCCTGCCCCTATCTCGTCCCACCACTGGTGCTGAGCAGGAGGGACTGAGGACGCCGGACCCTGGGCCGACGTAGAGGAACCACCAGCCCAGGAGAGAGGGACCTCTAGCATCTGAACTAAAACCTAAAGATGAGTCAGTATCCAGGTGAGGAGCAAAACGGTGTGGGAACGTGGGCCCTTAGCGACTGGGGCAGGGATGTCCGTGGAAGAACAGGCGTGGCTGGACTGCAGAGAGCAAGGCTCGGAGGACTGCTGAGAGGAAGAGGGCTGGCGGGCAGAGTGCCCTGGTTGTCAGGGAGGCGGGCTAAGGTGTCTGATAGGAAGGAGTGAGGGATGGAAAGCGGAGTGGGGCTCAGGGCAGCGCAGTGTGGCCTGGACAGAGCAGAGAGATGTGAAGTGATGGACTTATTGTCCAATTCTATGGGACCTGGGATGAGTGGGTTGCAGATGGGTGAGGCACCCTCTTGCAGTCCAGGATCCTTCAGAGGATGTCCACCTGCCAGCTTAGGCCTGCTCCCAGTTGGAAATCCCTCTCGCAGTCCGGGGCCCCTGGCTCCTTACTGCCCACCTGCTCGTTGCTCCTTAGCACTCAGCTCGCTGCCCCTTAGCGCTCAGCTCGCTGCCCCTTAGCGCTCAGCTCGCTGCCCCTTAGCGCTCAGCTCGCTGCCCCTTAGCGCTCAGCTCTCTGCCCCTTAGCGCTCAGCTCGCTGCCCCTTAGCGCTCAGCTCGCTGCCCCCTAGCGCTGCCATGGAGGCGGGAGAGGCTCCTGCCACTGCTCGCCAGCCGGAGCCCTGTCGCCTGTGTGGTTGTCCGCGGGCCCACCGCTCTCTCCCTTCTCGCTGAGGGCGGCAGCGTGTGAGGGCAGGGCGCTGGTGTGGAACGCAGAGGGCTGCCCGGAGCTGAGGGGAGGGGCCGCCCACGGGTGACCGGTGGGCGCGGAGGACGCCATCTCGCCCAATGTGGGGCAGGCTGGCCGGCCTTCACCTGCCTGACCCCACCCAGGGAGGGACCCAGCATCCTCCATCCTTCCATCTGTCACACCTGTCACCTTGGCCAGGCCTCCTCCAAAGTGAGCTCAGCTCAATCCCTGAATGCAAAAGGGCACGGGGGGGGGGGGGGGGGCCCTACACCCGTGCCCCCGATTCCCAGCGACAGGACCTGGTCTCCGGACGGCGGCCACAGCTGCAGAACACAGATGTTTCCGGAAAAGCTGGGCGTGCAGGCCTCCGTCGCCGGAGGAGCCGCAGGAGTGACCTAAGTGCGTGGAGGCGGCCAAGCCGGCCGTTTCCTCATCCAACCTCTCCGCGGCGCGGGCGGACCCCAGTCCCAGCTCTTCGCAGGACATCGGGGTTTTTAAGCCAAAGGACAGCAGTCTGTCTCCACTCCTGTTCGCTGGGATTTCTTCATCATCGGATAAAAGGACACATACATGGGGCAATCCTCTCGACATACAATATTCCAGTTGCACCCATGTGAGGACGACAGCGCCCCCCAGAGGGCAGGAGCCCACAGACGGGGGCAGGGAATCCTGAAAGCCCCGGCGATGACAGAGACCCCCCTCCTCAGGCGCCTGCAGGCCCGGGCCTGCTGGACCTTTACCACTGATGCCCTGGCGTAGTCCAGGCCGCTCTGGGTGACCCAAACGCCTCGCGGCCAGCAGAACCGCCCCGCCCCTGTCGGTGGCTCCTCAGTGTTTGCTGCTCGGGGCGCGGGAGGTGAGCCCACGTCCTCGTCGAACAGCTCCTTGGCCAGGAGCCTGAAGATGCGCCAGGTGCCGTCGGGGCTGGCACCCACGTGGAGCCTCACCTCCTCCTCCTCACGTCTCCAAACAGTGTCCCGGCGGCTCCTTCGAGGCGAGGTCACTCTGCTCCAGTCTGGACAGCTCCGCCTGGGGAACCGCAGGCAGCACGCCGGGACCTGCGCAGACTGTGGGCCCGTCCTCTGGAAGGGCCTCCAGGGTCTGTCGCACACGGCCTCGGTGACGGAGGGCTCGTCTGGGACAGGTGCTCCGTCCGGAGAAGTGATCCCTCACAGGGAGCCCGGGCCTGCTGGACGTGGCGTGCAGAGCGGGTGGCGGGGCCCAGCACACGCTCT
This sequence comes from Pipistrellus kuhlii, assembly GCF_014108245.1. NCBI lineage: Eukaryota > Metazoa > Chordata > Mammalia > Chiroptera > Vespertilionidae > Pipistrellus > Pipistrellus kuhlii. Next base: position 4,460,711 of record NW_023425535.1, on the reverse strand, counting down.
GCACGCCGGTCCGGCCGGGCAGGCGGAGTGGGCACGGGTAGCGGGCGCTTCCTCGCGGAGCTGGCAGCCCGGCGCCCAGAGCGCCTCTGCCCCCGCGATGCGGACGTCCGCCCGTCCTCATGTCCACACAGCGCGCCCGCCGGGCCTGGGGACGCTCAGAGCCTCTGGACGCCTCGTGACACTGAGGCTGAATTAGCAGCAAACTGAGGCGGAGCCCGAGGACACAGGACATGCCGCACGTGTGCTGTGCGTGTCTCATTCTCATTAAGGCTCCGAACAGGAGGAAGTCCGCGGCTTCTGCTGAGAAAGCCGGGTCCTTCCCCTGCGGCCACACAGCTGCCCACGCCAGCCGTCCCTCAGGAACACCGGGACCGGCCAGCTCCCGGGCTTCGCCCTCTCCCCGTCTCTGAGCCGGACTCTGGGCGTTGGCCGTGGCCTTCTCTTGGTCACCGGTCTTGTTTTCCACTCCATTCCCTCCGTGTGCGGTGCTCACACTTCATCTGGAGCAGGGCCTGGAGGCAGCAGGGACGGCAGGCACTGGCCGCTCCTGGCGCTGGGCGTGTCCTTCCTTCCTGGGGAGCGTCTAGGGAGGGAAGGGCCGCAGTTCCCCAGGCCGAGCTCCAGGAGGCCGCAGTGCTGTCGGGATCCTGCTGGAGGCGCTGGTCCATTGGTGCCTGGCCTGTCCTCTGGAGACTGAACCTGCAGGCCTGCTATGGAAGCCAGTCCCCAGTTCCGCCCACCGCCGCCACCGGAGCCAGGGAGGGACCCAGAGGCCTGAGAGCCGGGATGGACTGGTCCGTTGATCAGCCCCTCCCTCCTCTGGGTTTTATATATTAGGATTCAGAGACCATGATGATGTGGGAGCAATGAGTGCCCTGGACCAGTTCAAGCTGCAGCCACAGGTTTCTTTTAACATCCCAATTTTTCAAGTTTCTTTCCATCACATCTAATGTCCTGAGGCGCCACCAGATGGTGCTGTCGCACTGGTGCTCCGCGAGGGTTCAGGCTGGGAGGCAAACTGGGCAACAGTGGGCCTGGCCATCCGCCTTGGCAGAAGTCCCAAGTGATTCCAGTGCACAGCCAGAGCCCAGAAGCTCTGGTCCAGGGAGGGCAGGCAGAGAGGTTCTGCCAAGGGGGGGGAGGGGTGTCATCATTTGAGAGGCCAGCTGAGGGCCTTGGACTATCTGGCCATGAAGTGTGAGCTTCATCACTGAGAGGAAGGAAGAAACAGGCCATTGAATGGCAGGGTCAGAGGCTTGGGGGGGGGGGGGGGTGTTTGGGGGTGACCTGGGAGGTCCCTAGTGATCAGAGCAGACAGGATGTCGGGTGAAGATAGACTAAACGGACAGTAAAGGCACCCATGAAGATGGGAAGGGGAGGCTGGTGCAAGGCACGTGTGGACAGTTCCGCGTGGACGCCTGCGGGGAAGGGGAAGGCAGCAGGGGCCGGGGGAGGAGATGTGGAGCCAAGGGAAGTCTGACTTGTCAAGGGAAGTTTAGGGTGGGCCTGTTGGGCATGTTGGGGTGGTGAGGGGAAGCCTCCGGGAGAAAGAGGAGTGGGGGAGCAGGCCCCTGAGAGATGAGACAGCCCGGCCTAGCCCTCTAGCCCTGAGAACCCACCTCAGAGTGAGGAGAGGAGGGGGGTGCTGGGCAAGAGGGTAGCGGAGCCAGGAGATGGGGTGCAGGGTCAGGGGCTTACTTAAAGAGAAGGGGATCCTGGAAGGAGAGAAGAGATGCCCCAAAGCAGGAGGAGGACATGGACTCCAGCGTCTCCCAGGCCCAGGGGCTGTGAGAGAAGAAACAGCCTGCATCCCACCTACTGTCCGGAGGTGTGGGGCCCAGTGCCTGCAGCCGGAGAGTGCTGGGAAGAAGGGAGGAGAATGAAGGTGGGCAATTGGAATGGCTACAAGGGGCAAGATGGGGACCAGCGGGGAGCAGGGTCACTGAGGCTTGGACCTCATACCTCCAGCCCCAGCCCCACCCTGCGAGGCCCAGCCAGGCCTCCTCCTGCTGAAGTCTTCCCCAACCTCAGCGGAGCACAGGTCTGCTTCCCTTCGGCCAGAACAAAGATGCACCCTACAGGGCCTGCAGGGAGCACTCTTGGAGTCTGTGCCCCTGCAGCCCAGGTCAGACAGCTCAGCAGGGCTGGGAGGGATGGACAAACATAAATGAAAGGGGCTTGAAAGGTAATGTTAGGGTGTCCCAGGGAATGCACTGAGCAGCATGGGTGAAAGTCCCAAAAACTTCCAAGTCAAATGAAAGGGGAAGACCAAGTCGGAACTCCTGCCAGCCTTCTGCCCCACCTCCTTCCCTGAGTGGGACTGCACAACTGCCCCAGATGGACTGAAGCTACAGAAAAGTGTGCAAGTGAGATGATGGTCAGTGAGTGACACAGCCCCACCCAAGCACTGAGATGGGACCAGGAACATGGACACATCAGAGGAACAAGGCTACTGGGGACGGGCAGTTATCATACTCTGACGGTGAGACTCACTGTGTCTATGGGGTATGCATATACACATGTGAGTTCATTGGTTGATCTCTTCCCCCCTCGCTGGCCTTCCTGCTAAGGTTTGACAGTCTATTCAATATTTCTGTCTCTGGGTCAATTTTTGTTTATCATTAGATTCCACAAATGAGTGAGATCATGTGGTGTTTATCTTTCTCTGACTGGCTTATTTTGCTTAGAATAATGCTCTCTGGGTCCATCATGCAGTTTCAAATGGTAACTTTTTATCTTTCTTTCTTATAGCTGCATATTATTCCATTGTGTAGATGTAGCACTGTTTTTTAACTCATTTATCTGCTGATGAGCAGTTAGGCTGTCTTCAAATCTTATATTGTAAATTGTGCTGCTTTGAACATAGGGGTGCATATAGGCTTTCTAATGTGTGTTTCTGAGTTTTGGGGATATATTCCTAGAAGTAGGGTCACTGGGTCAAATGATAGTTTCATATTTTAAAGTATATTTTATTGATTTGTTTTTTTTTTTTACAGAGAAGAAGGGAGAGGGACAGTTAGCAAAATCAATGAGAGAAACATCCATCGGCTCCCTCGTGCACACCCCCTACTGTGGATGTGCCTGCAGCCAAGGCACATGACATTGACTGGAATAGATCCTGGGACCTATTTCAGTCCATAGTCTGACACTATATCCTCTAAGCCAAACTGGTTAGGGCATGATAGTTTCGTTTTTAATTTTTTTAGGAAACTCCAAACTGTTTTCCAATGAGGCTGCACCAGTTTGCATTCCCACCAGCATTGTGCGAGGGTTCTCTTTTCTCCACATCCTCGCCAGCACTTGTCATTTGCTGATGTGTTGATGGTAGCCATTCTGACAGATGTGAGATAGTACCTCATTGTCGTTTTTATTTGCATCTCTTGGATGATCTGTGACTTTGATCACTTTTTTATATGCCTTTTGGACTTCTGTATGTTCATTTTAGAGAGGTGCCTATTTAGGTCCTTTGCCCATTTTTTAAATTGGATTATTTTATTTTTGTTAAGTTGTATGAATTCCCTATAGACTTTGGAGGTTAACCTCTTATCAGATGTATCATTGGCAAATATGTTCTCTCATGGGAAGGGCATTCTTATTTTACTGAAGATTTCTTTTACAGTGCATGAGCTCTTTATTTTGATGTCATCCCATTTGTTTATTTTCTCCTTAGTTTCCATTGTCCTAGGAGATGAATCTGTAAACACATTGCTATGAGAGATGTCTGAGATTTTGCTGCCAATGGTTTCTTCTAGGGTTTTTATGGTTTCATGTCTTATAGTTAAGTCTTTTATTCATTTTGAGTTTATTCTTGTGTATGGTGTCTTATGTACGGTAAATTAATTTCATTTTTTTGCATGTATCTGTCCAATTTTCCCAGTACCATTTGTTGAAGAGACTGTCTTGACTCCATTGTATGCTCTTGCCTCCTTTGCCAAATATTGAGTATAATGCATTTGGTCAATTTCTGGGGTCTCTGCTTTATTCCATTGGTCTATATGTCTGTTCTTGTGCCAGTACCAGGCTGTTTTGAGTACAGTGGCTTTGTAGTATAACTTAAAATCTGTTATTGTTATTCCAACTTATTTTTTCTTTCTTAAGATAGCTGCAGCTATCCAGGGTATTTTTTAATTACATATAAATTTTTGAAGTATTTGTTCTAGGTCTGTGAAATACTGTTTCTCCAAAAATAAGACAGTGTCTTATATTAATTTTTGCTCCCAAAGATGCGCTAGGTCTTATTTTCAGGGGATGTCTTATTTTTCCATGAAGAAGAATATGGTACACATTTATTGTTCAATGAAAATAAAGGAAATTTATTACCTGTATACGGTACGGTAGTACGGTAGTTGTCAACACAAACCAGACAAACTGTGAATCTTACAGTATCAAGAATTTACTCATTTATTCAATGACAATCATGTCATCATCTTCTGGAACATCATCATAACAATCCAATTCCTGAATTTCCTGGTGAATTTCTTGTGACTCCATTTCTTTCAGAATCAGTGGACCAAATCTCTCATGTTTAGCCTAGGGGGGGCCTTATTGTCGGGGGGATGCCTTATATTTCACTCAGAAGGAAACCTATAAGTAGGTCTTATTTTCGTAGGATGTCTTATTTTTGGGGAAACAAGGTATGGTGTTATTTTAATAGAAATTGCATTAAATCTGGAGATTGCCTTGGGTAATATGGACATTTTAAAAAATATATTCTTATTGATTTCAGAAATAGAAAGAGGAAAAGAGAAAAACATTGATCAGCTGCCTCCTGCTTGCTTTTTACTGGAGATCAAGCCCACAACCTGCACAAGTGCCCTTGACTGGAATTGAAGCCAGGACCCTTCAATGCTCTATCCACTGAGCAAAACTGGTTAGGGCATTTGGACATTTTAATGAAGTTGATTCTACCAATCCATGAACATGGTGTATTCTTCCACTTGCATATATCTTCCTCTATCTCTTTTTTCAATGTTCTATAGTTTTCAGAGTATAGGTCTTTTACCTCCTTGGTTAAGTTTATTACTAGGTATCTTAATTTTTTTTGTTGCAATGGTAAATGGAATTGTTTATTTAGTTTCTCTTTGTGAGTTCATTATTGGTGTATAAAAATGCTGTAGAGCCCTAACCAGTTTGGCTCAGTGGACAGAGCATCGGCTTGCTGACTCAAGGGTCTGAGGTTCAATTCTGGTCAAGGGCATGTACCTTGGTTGCAGCACATCCCCAGTAGGGGGTGTGCAGGAGGCAGCTGGTCAATGTTTCTCTCTCATCGATGTTTCTATCCTTCTCCCTTCCTCTCTGTAAAAAATTAACAAAATACATATATTTTTAAATGCCATAGATTTCTGGGTGTTAATTTTGTATCCTGCTACAATGCCATATTCATAGATTAAATATAATAGTTTTTTAAATATATTTTTATTGATTTCAGAGAGGGAGAGAGATAGAAACATCAACGATGAGAGAATCATTTATTGGCTACCTCCTGCACACCCCTCAATGGGGATTGAGCCCGCAACCTGGGCATATGCCCTGACCAGAAATTGAACTGGTGACTTCTTGGTTCCTAGGTTAACACTCAACCGCTGAGCTACACCCAGCTGGACTCTAATAGTTTTTTGGTGGAGTCTTTAGGGTTTTTTATGTAAAATATCATGTCATTTTTTAATAATGACAGTTTTACTTCTTTTTCAATGTGGATACCTTTTATATCTGCTTGTCTGATCACTTCCAGTACTATGTAGAACAGGAGTGGTGAAAGTGGGCATCCCTACCTTATTCCTGTTCTTTGGGGAAATGGTTTTAGTATTTTCCCATTGAGTATGATGTTGGCTATAGGCTTTTCATATAAGGCATTTATTATGTTTAGGTATGATCCCCTTATTCTCACTTTGATAAGAATTTTTATCAAAAAAGGGTGTTTAATTTTGTCAAATGTTTTTTCTACATCAATTGATATGATCATGTGATTTTTGTCTTTCAATTTGTTTATGTGATGTGTCACATTTATTCATTTGCAGGTATTGCACCAGCCTTGTACCCCCAGAATAAATCTCACTGGGTCATGGTGTATGATCTTTTTAATGCATTGCTAGATGCGATTTGCTAATATTTTGTTAAGGATTTTAGCATCTTTGTTCATCAGAGATATTGGCCTGTAATTCTCTAACTTTGTAGTGTCTTTATTTGGTTTTGGGTTTAGGTTAATGATGGATACATAGAAAGATCTTGGAAATGTTCCTTGCTTTTGAATTTTTGAATAGTCTGATGAGGATCAGTGTTAGTTCTTTGAATGTTTGGTAAAACTCCCCTGTGAAGCCGAGGTCCAGAGCTTTAGTTTACTGTAAGTTTCTTTTATTACTGCTTCAATTTCATCGGTAGTTGTAGGCCTATTCCGGTTGTCTGATTCTTCCTGGTTGAGTTTTGGAAGATTGTATTTTTCTAGGAATATGTCCATTTCATCTAGGATGTCCAGTTTGTTGGAACAGAGTTGTTCATAGTATTGTTTTATAATCCTTTGTATGTCTGTGGGGTCTGTTGTTATTTCACCTCTTTCATTTTTTATTTTACTTATTTGGGTCCTCTCAATTTGTTTGTTATTGAGCCTGGCTAGAGGTTCATAAATCTTGTTTATCCTTTAAAATAACCAGCTCTTGGTTCTATGGTTCTTTTGTATTGCTTTTTGTTTTTTTCTGGGTTTTTGGGTTGTTTTTTGTTTTTGTTTTTGTTGTGTTGTGTGTTTTTTTTTGTCTCTATGTCATTTATTTCCACTCTGATCTTTATTATTTCCTTCCTTCTTCTTACCCTGGGCTTTTCTTGTTGCTCTCTTTCTAGTTCTTTAAGTTGTACAGTTAGATATCATTACCAGCTTTTGTTGTTTTTTGAGGTAGGCCTGTAGTGCTATAAATTTCCCTCTCTCTCGCCGAAACTGGTTTGGATCAGTGGATAGAGTGTCGGTCTGCAGACTGAAGGGTCTCAGGTTCGATTCCGGTCAAGGGCACATACCTTGGTTGTGGGCACATCCCCAGTAGGGGGTGTGTAAGAGGCAGCTGATTGATGATTCTCTCATCGATATTTCTAGCTCTCTATCCCTCTCTCTTCCTCGCTGTAAAAAGTCAATAAAATAAAAAAGAACTGGCCATTTAGCAAAATTTAAAAAAAACAAAAACATTTCCCTCTCAGGACTGCTTTCATTGTGTCCCATAGATTTTGGATTGTTGTTTTTCATTTTCTTTTGTTTCCAGAATATTTTTTCATTTCTATTTTGATCTCTTTGGTAAGCCATTCATTGTTGAATGTCATGCTGTTTGGTTGTTTTTATTTTAGTCGATAAATAGCCTCCGTGTGTTTGTTTTTATTATAATTGACTTCTAAATTTAAGCCATTGTGATCTTAGAAGATGCTTGATATGATTTCAATCTTTTAGAATTTGTAGAGACTTATATCCTAATATATAACCTATCTTTGAAAATGTCTCATGTGCACTTGAGAAGAATACATATTCCATAGTTTTGGGGTGGAATGTTCTGAAGATGTCAGTTAATTCCATCTAACCTAGTGAGTCATTTAGGGTTACTGTTTCTTTGCTGATATATATATATATATATATATATATATATATATATATATATATATAGTCTAGAGGATTTATCCAGTGGTGTTACTGAAGTATTAAAATCCCCTATTATGACTGTATTGCTGTCAATCTTCCCCTTGATATCTTCCAGAAGGTTTTTTTTTTTATGTATTTGGGCACTCTTGTATTGGATGCATATATGTTTACAAAGCTTATATCCTTTGGAGAAACCAAGATGGCGACATAGGTAAACATCTAAACTGCTCCTTGCACAACAATTTCAAAACTACAACTAAAAGGCAAAACGGACATCATCCAGAACCACAGGAAGGCTGGCTGAGTAGAAACTCTACAACTAGAAGGAAAGAGAAAAGCACACTGAGACTCAGAAGATCTGTAGAAGGCAGAGGTACCGAAGCGCATGTGGAAAGGGCTGGCAATTGAGTATGCAGCTTTCTCAATTAGGAGGGGGACAAAAGCTCCAATGGCTCTGAACTCTAGACTCTGGGGACCCAGACTCATTCGAGGAGAAACTGGACTGTCAGGAAAGAGAAAGCACACTGAGACTCAGAGGAACTGCAGAAGGCAGAGGTACAGAGGCATGTGCACACATGTGTGTAGAGAGGGCTGGCAACTGAGTACGTGACTGGCTTTCTCAACAAGGAGCAAGACAAAAGCTCCCAACAGCTCTGAACTCCTGTTCCAGGTGAGACTCTGGGGACCCAGTCACATTTGGGGAGAAACTGCACTGTCTGGCAGCGGATGAAACTTGAGGGCGATTTTCTCTCAAAGGTGCTTGCAGTGATTACTACAGGACACTTAAGACCCAGGGGCCTCTTAGGGAAGGGCTGATGGAAAGCCATTGCTGTCTGCTCCACCCTGAGACTCCGCCCCATCCAAGCTGAGCACAGAGGCTTTTGCAAGTCTTGTCTCATAAGGGTGTCTCTAGCACAGAAGTTCTCCCAGCATAGATACAGCTGATCCTCACAGCCAATTGGCCTGGAGGTCAATTACTCTCAGTGATACCAGCAACAATCAAGGCTTAACTACAAACAAGACTGTGCACACAGCCCACAAAGGGGTGCACCAAGAGTGTCCACCTCAGGTAACTGGGGAGGCTGAGCCACTGGGCCCTGCTAGGACACCTAGCACACAAAGCAACCCATCTACTCAGTGAAATAGCTAGAATGTGGAGACAGAGGCAGGCCACAAAGGAAGGAAGTGGATGAAAGCAAAAGACTGGATATAGAGTTTAAAACCATGGTTTAAGATTTTTCAAAAATTTCCTAGGAAAGTCTGATAAATTTAACAAGACTCTTGAGTATATGAGAAAGGATCAACTAGAAATTAAGCATACACTAATTGAAATAAAAATTATGCAGAGACCTAAAAGCAGACTAGAAGGCTCCACCCTGAAACTCTGCCCCACCCAAGCTGCACACACTTTTTTTTTTAATATATTTTTTTGCCCCCCTCCCTCCCTCCCACCCATCCCCTCCCTCCCCAGAGTTTTGTGTCCATTGGTTGTACTTATATGCATGTATAAAAGTCCTCTGTTGATCTATTATCTCCCCCAGATTTTCCTCCCCTCCCCGCTGTAATTTGACAGTCTACTTGTTGATATACTGTCTCTATATCTATCTTTTGGTTCATCAGTTTATAATGCTCTTTATTATCCACAAATGAGTGAGGTCATGTGGTGTTTCTCTTTCATTGATTGGCTTATTTCACTCAGCATGATGTTCTCCAATTCCATCCAGGTTGCTGCAAATGATGAGAATTCCTTCTTTTTTATGGCAGCATAGTATTCCATTGTGTAGATGTACCATAGTTTTTGGATCCAATCATCTGCTGACGGACACTTAGGCTGTTTCCAAATTCTGGCTATTGTAGATTGTGCTGCTATGAACATAGGGGTGCATATATACTTTCTGATTGGTGTTTCTAGTTTCTTGGGATATATTCCTAGAAGTGGGATTACTAGGTCAAATAGGAGTTCCATTTTCAGTTTTTTGAGGAAACTCCACACTGTTCTCCACAGTGGTTGCACCAGTCTGCATTCCCACCAGCAGTGCACGAGGTGAACACAGAAACTTTTAAGGCTACCAACTCAGAGAAACTGCGAAAATGCCAAGACAAGGAAATAGATCACAAACGAAAGAAATGGAGGACAAAAAGCAACTGGATATAGAGTTCAAAACCAAGCTTATAAGGTTTTTTAAGAATTTCCTAGAAAAGATTGATAAGACCTATGAGGATATGAAAAGGGATCAACTAGACATAATAAGGGATCAACAAGAAATAAAGAATACATTGTCTGAAATAAAAAATATTAAACAGAGTCTTAAAAACAGAATGGAAGATCACAAGAATCAAGTCAAAGATTTGTAACATAAAGAGCCAGAAGAAACTCCTCCGCAGAAGCAAGAAGGCAAGAGAATTCAGAAAGTTGAAGATAATGTAAGAAACCTCTGAGACAACTTCAAGTGAACCAACATCAGAATTATGGGGGTCCCAGAAGAAGAGAGAGAGCAAGATACCGAAAACATACTGAAAGAAATAATGACAGAAAACTTCCCCCACCTGGTGAAAGAATTAGACCTACAAGTCCAGGAAGCGCACAGAACCCCAAACAAAAGGAATCCAAAGAGGACCACATCAAGACACATCATAATTAAAATTCCAAGGGCAAAAGACAAAGAGAAAATATTAAAAGCAGCAAGAGAGAAACAGGTAGTTACCTATAAAGGAGCACCCATATGATTGTCAGCTGATTTCTCAACAGAAACCATGCAGGCCAGACGGGAATGGCAAGAAATATTCAAGGTGATGAATAGCAAGAACCTACAGCCAAAAATAATCTACCCAGCAAAGCTATCACTCAGAATCGAAGGTCAGATAAAGAGCTTCACTAATAAAAAAAAAAGCTAAAGGAGTTCATCACCGCCAAACCAGAATTATATGAATTGCTGATGGGGGTTCTTTCGGAAGAGAAGTAAATAAAGATAAAAACTATGAACAACAAATACGTGACTATCAACAAGTGAATCTAAAAACCAAGGAGCCGAAACCGGTTTGGCTCAGTGGATAGAGCGTTGGTCTGCGGACTGAAAGATCCCGGGTTTGATTCCGGTAAAGGGCATGTACCTTGGTTGGGGGCACATCCCCGGTGAGTTGTGTGCAAGTGGCAGCTGGTTGATGATTCTCTGTCATCAATGTTTCTAGCTCTCTGTCCCTCTCTCTTCCTCTCTGCAAAATATCAATAAAATATATTTTTTTAAAATTTTTAAAAATTAAAATAAAAATAAATAAAAACCAAGGAAATTTTTTTTTTAAATCTGATGAACAATATTAACTGTTGAATATAATAGAATCAGAGGTATGGAAGGGGAGTGAACTGACAATTCTCAGGGAAAAGGGGAGAGAGGGGTGTAGGAAGAGACTGAACATAAACTGTGCACCTATGGATGAGGACAATGAGAAGTTCGGAGAGGGCAGAGGGTGGGGTGGGAACCTGGTGGAGGGGAGCAATGGAGGGGGGGGAGAGAAAAATTTGTAATAATATGAACAATAAAGATTTATTTTTTAAAAAAAAAAAAAGACTGTTCACAGCTCACAAAGGCTGGGAGCTCTAGGTGACTGGGGAGGCTGAGCCACTGGGCCCTATAGAATACTTACTACACAAGGCCACTTAACCAACTCAAGAAAACATAGCAGCTCTACCCATACATAGGAACAAACACAGGGAAGCAGCCAAAATGTGGAAACAAAGAGATATGTCACAAATTAACAAATGGAAGGAAGCAAACTACTGATATAGAGTTCAAAACCACGGTTATAAGATTACTCAAGAATCTTCTAGAAACCTCCCCCCAAATGGGAAAAGACCAGTCAGAAATTAAGAATACACTGACTAAAATAAAGAATAATATACAGGGATTCAAAGTAGAATAAAGGATTCTCAGAAATCAACGATTTGAGTATGAGGAAACAAAAAAACCAAACAAACAAACAAAAACACCCAAATAGAAGAGCAAAAAGGAAAAAGAATCCAAAAATATGAAAATAGTGTAAATGGCCTCTGGGACAACTTCAAGCATACCAACATTTACATTAAGGGGGTGCCAGAAGAAGAAAGAGAGCAAGATCTTGAAAAACTAATTGAAGAAATAATGACAAAAATTCTGCTACCTGGTGAAAAAATAGACTTATAAGTCCAGGAAGCACAGAGAACCCCAAACAAGAGGAATCCAAAGAGGACCACACAAAGACACATCATAATTAAAATGCCAAGGGCTAAAGACAAAGAGAGACTCTTAAAAGCAGCAAGAAAAAAAAGCATTAGTTACTTACTAGGGAGTACCCATATAACTGTCAGCAGATTTCTCAACAGAAATCATGCAGGCCAGAAGGAAGTGACAAGAAATATTCAAAGTGATGAATAACAAGAACCTACAATCAAGATTACTTTACACAGCAAAGCTATCATTCAAAATTGGTCAGATAAAGAGCTTCACAGATGAGAAAAAGCTAAAGGAATTCATCACTGCCAAACCAATATTATATGAAATGTTGAAGGGTATCCTTAAAAAGAGGAAGAATAAGAAAAAGAAAAAGATAAAAAATATGAACAACAAAATGGCAACAAATTCATACCTATCAACAACTGAATCCAAAAAGCAAAATAAACAAATAAGAAATCTAATTAACAGAATAAACTGGTGAATAAAATAGAATCAGAGGCATGGAAATGGAACAGACTGATGATTCTCAGAGGGAAGGGGGCGGAGGGCAGGAAGAAATTAAATAAAGATCTTATATGTTATTATGCATTACCTATGGACACAGACAATAGGATGGTGAAGGCCTGGGACAGGGTAGGAAGCAGGTGAATGAGGGTAATGGGGAAAAAAAAGGACATCTGTAATAATCTCAACAATAAAGATTTAAAAAATAAAAAATAAAAATTAAAATAAATTATTTATTTATTGAAAAGGAGACTAGAGAAGAGAACAGATTGGCTTGAATTTAGGAAGTGAAACTAATTAAAAAATTAGGAGAAGAAAAAAGCAAGAGAGGTGAAGGAAAAAACTGTGTAGCAAAGAAAAAGGGAAGGGAAATGGAGTAGGAGCAGGAAATTTTACATATGAATAAGCCAACAGAGATTACAATATTAATAACACATCAATAAAGCAGATAAAGATTAATTTTTAACAAGGGGTAAAAAAGAAAGAGATAAGCTAAGCCAGGGGAAGGAGAAGAAAAACAGGATGGAAAAAGATGGAAAAGAAAAAAGAAAAGAATAATAAAAGTCAAAAAAGGTTTTTAAATTAAAAATACTACATTTTCTAAATAAAAAGTGTTGTTTGCTTCATCTGCATTTTATTATTTTTTAAATTTCTTTATTGATTAAGATATCATATATTTGTCCTCAACCCTCCATTCCAATCCCCCACCCATCCCCACTCAGGCCCCCACCCCCATATTATCCTTGACCACGGGTTAGGCTCATATACAGTGGTGCCTCACACAACGAACTTAATTCGTTCCAGGAGCAAGTTTGTTATGCGAAAAGTTCGTTATGTGAAACGCGTTTTCCCATAACAATACATGTTAAAAAAAATAATTCGTTCTGTAGCATAAAATATGCTAAGATGACATAAAAAAGATAAATTTTTTGTTATTATTTTTATTTAGATACATCTAAAAACATAATTTAAAAAAAAAAAAAAACACACATTTTTTTAATTTTAAGACAGACTAAGTAGAGTCTACCGAATCTTGCACATCTTCATTTTCTGCTTTTTGGCTGATGGTTTCATGAAAAACCTGTCCAAAGTCGTTTGTTTTTCTCTTTTCTCCAACATCTGCCGGAAATAACAGACAAGAGTATCGGAGTAAAGATCGTTGATCCTGTTTGCTTCAGCTGAATCCGGATAGTGGGCATTGGTAAACTCCTGAACTGCTTTCCATTTGACCAGGATGTTCTTGATGTCAGCAGTTGGGATTGGTTGATTGTTTGATTGTTGCTCCTCGTTATCAGATGACACTTCCCTTTGAGCATTGTCCTGTTGCTGGACCAGAAGGGCTTGGAGCTCTTCAGTTGTCAGCTCTTCTTCGTGTTCCTCAATAAGCTCCTCTACATCCTCTTCCTCTACCTCTAATTCCAACCTTTGGGCCACTGTGATGATGTCCTTCACCACTTAATGTTTTTCATGAAATAGTTTTGATACTCCTTTGGCTACTTTGGCTGATTTGATTGCATCCTTATTTGTCAAAATGGTGAAAATGGTGGTCTTGCTGAGGCCAAACTCTTTGACGAGGTCACACTGTTTTACCCCACATTCACTCCTTCTAATTATTTCCTGTTTCATTTCAACAGAAATCACCTTCCTGCTTTTTTTAGAAGCCATGATATAAAAAAAATATTGAGTTTAACTTAAAAGGACGACTGCCGTGATACGTGCGTGATTTAATTCGTAATGAAGAACGATTGCCGCGATACGTGCTTAAGTTAAGCGCAGTGACTAACGACTGCCTGCAGTGCCTGCGCGGAAGGATGCAATACATCGGCAGCGATCGTGGAAGCTCGGGCGAAGCAGTCGTGGAAGCTCGGGCAAAGCGGTCGTGGAAGCTCGGGCGACTTCGTTGTGTGAAACGAAGTTCGTTGTATGAATCATGAAATGAAGTTCGTTGTGTGCAGCGTTCGCTGTGCGAGGCGTTCTTTATGCGAGGCACCACTGTATATGCACACAAGTCCTTTGGTTGATCTCTCCCTTTTATCCCCACCCTCCCTTTGAGGTACAACAGTCTGACCCATGGCTCCTTATCTCTGGGTCTGTTCTTGTTCATCAGTCTATGTTGTTCACCATTTCCCCTAACTGAGTGAGATCATGTCCTACTGAAAATATACTTAGAAGAATAAAAAATGAGACAAGCAATAATGGTTATGCTGAAAGGCATATGAATCACTCTGTGGTGAGTTTCTTTCTGGGCCATAAGTTCTTTTGAGACCCAATTTCAATGTCAGACAGTTCCTTATGTGAATATGTCAGCAATGATATTTCAGTTCTAGATGGTGGAAAAATTGTGGTAATACAGGTCCAACCCTCTCTGGTTTGGTCCTGGGCAACCTGCAGTGATACACAGCTGCTGACTGCTATTATGGCAAGGCGTCATCAGCGTCTTCCATCTCTGGACTGCTTCTCTTCTGTCTTCATGGCTGGAGTAGTCCTGTCAATTCCTCTCTGTTGCCAGAGTCCACATGGTCTCAGAGTTGTTTTCTGAAAATATACAAACATATTCTCAACCAAAAGTTAATAAAGGAATATTTTCTATAAATTTGACTTGGGACCCTTTTTCATTTTTTGCCCAAATGATTATCCTCTGGCTTGTTTTGACACCATTTGTGTTTTTCATGGGTGTCTTGCTGTTAGCATTACAATTAATTTTCTAAAGTACAAAATTTTCTAGATGTAATTTACTTACAGGATATTTTTCCTTACATGATATTCTTCTACTTTCTCCCTTTTTTGATTTTAATATTAGGAGGCTTTTGAATATTTTATAATATTGTCTTGATAGCTTTTAAATTTTAAATTTTTGCACTATAATATGATTGCGTTAGGTTCATTTCCTGTTGTGAGATTTTATTATGAAATGAACTACCAATAAAAATTTTAGTTAACACTTTAGGAACAGCTTTATGTCCAGAGCAATTATTTTTCTAGAATATTCGTTTTGTTTTATTTTGTTTTTTTAAACATTGAATTTGCTGTTCCATCTATCCATTCACTGGTTGTTGTTTTTTTGTTGTTGTTGTTGTTATTGTTGTTTTTAATATATTTTATTGATTTTTTACAGAGAGGAAAAGAGAAGGATAGAGAGTTAGAAACATAGATGAGAGAATCATTGATCAGCTGCCTCTTGCACACCCCCTACTGGGGATGTGCCTGCAACCAAGGTATTATACATACCCTTGACCAGAATCGAACCTGGGACCCTTCAGTCTGCAGGCTGATGCTCTATCCACTGAGCCAAACCGGTTTCGGCTAGAATATTCACTTATTTTAATTAGCCAATTTAAATTAGCCTGAAAACTTGTCTACTATTTTACTGTCAAATTTATTCTAAAACAATCTTATTTTACCCTGAAAATATTAGTGGAAAGGATTATTTGTCTTCTTGAGTAGGCCCTGAGCATTCCTGGTGATAGGCTGGATTTAGATATAAAAAACCCACTTTCCCACACCATGGGTACAAGACAACTCAAACAAGTCTTGTTGTAGTGAGAGGGCAGCTGCTGTCAGCTAAGTCTCTGTCTTTTACCCGGGTCCCGATTTGAGCTAGGCATGGGAAGTTAAGCAGCCATGGGGGCAGGAGACTCCCTCAGCAGGGGTGAGGGTTCAGGCTCCTGCAAAGTTGGGGGGGGGGGGTCATCTGCGTTTTAATGCCCCTTCGGGGCTGGATTAGGGCACCACTGGTCTGTTCTGTCTGCCAGTCTGGGCTTCCTGTGAGGTAACAGGTGCTGAGCACTGTCAGGCATTGTCTTTGGCAGTCAGCACCTATTGAAGACCCAAGTGATCCAGCAGGCAGGACTCAACTGCCGGCTTTGTCTGCCAGCTGTCAATCATAATCACTCAAGCGTCTATTTCTGATAGGGCTTTTTTTTGGGGGGGGGGGGTGCTATTTTACTTTCCAGAAATCAGATTGTGTGGAGTGCCTAGCTCAGGTGACTGGGGAGGCTGAGCTACTGGGCCCTATAGGACACCTACTACACAAGGCCACTCTACCAATTCCTGGAGACATAGCAGCTCTACCAAATATATTGAACAAACACAGGGAAGCAGCAAAAATATAGAGACAAACATGTCACAAATGAATGAACAGAAGAAATCTCCAGAAAAAGAACTAAATGAAATGGAAGCAAGCAAACTACCAGATATAGAGTTCAAAACAATGGTTATAAGGTTGCTCAAGGATCTTAATGAGATCTTCAAGGAGTTTAGTGGAATGTCAAGGAACTTAGAGACATTACAAGGATCTTAGTGAGAACATCAAAGATATAAAAAAGGACCAGTAAGAAATGAAGGATACACTAACTGAAATAAAGAATTTACAGGAAATCAACAGTAGAGCAGAGGATGCCTAGAATCAAATCAGCAATTTGGAATATGAGGAAGCAAAAAACAAAACAAAACAAAAAACAAATCAGAAAAGAAAAAAGAATTTTAAAAAATATGAAGATAGTGCAAGGAACCTCTGAGACAATTTCAAGAGTACCAACATTCGAATTATGGGGGTACCAGAAAAAAAGGAAGCAAGAAATTGAAAACCTTTTTCTGAAAAAAAAATGACAGAAAGCTTCCCCTACCTGGTGAAAGAAATAGACTTACAAGTCCTAGAAACACAGTCTCAAACAAGAGGAGCCCACCAAGCCACACCGTAATTAAAATGCCAAAGGTTAAAGAAAAAGAGAGCATCTTAAAAGCAGCAAAGAGAAAAGTAATTAGTTACCTACCAGGGAGTGCCCATTTGACTGTCAGCTGATTTCTCAACAGAAACTCAAAGTGATGAATATCAAGGAACTACAACCAGGATTACTCTACCCAGCAAAGCTATCATTTAGAATTGAAGGTCATATAAAGAGCTTCACAGACAAGAAAAAGTTAAAGGAGTCTACCACCACCAAACCAGTATTACATGAACTGTTAAAGCGTCTTCTTTAAGAAGAAGATGAGCCCTAGCTGGTTTGGCTCAGTCGATAGAGCATCAACCTGCAGACCAAAGAGTCCCAGGTTCGATTCCGGTCAGGGGATTGAACCTGGGACTTTCAATAAGAGGCTAACCCTATCTAATAAAAGACTAATATGCTAATTGACCATCACTCCAACACAGAAGATGGCCGCCCCCTTGTGGACACAAGATGGCTGCCATAAGATGGCTGGCAGGGTAGGGCAGTTGTGGATGATCAGGCCATCAGGGGAGGGCAGTTAGGGGGAACCAGGCCTGCAGGGGAGGGCAGTTGAGGGGAACCAGGCTGGCAGGGGAGGGCAGTTGGGGGCAACTAGGCCTACAGGGGAAGACAGGGGAGACCAGGCCAGAAGGGGAGGGCAGTTAAGGACAATCGGGCCAGCAAGGGAGCAGTTAAGCATCGATCGGGCGGGCAGGGGAGTGGTTAGGGGTGATTAGACTGGCAGGCAGAAGTGGTTAGGGGCAATCAGGCAGGCAGGCAGGCAAGTGGTTGGTAGCCAGCAGTCCTAGATTGTGAGAGAGATGTCTGACTGCCCATTTAGGCCTGATCTCATCTCTTAAGGGGTCCCAGATTGGAGAGAAATGCCGTGGCCTTGGTGGCATATCAACAAGAGAAGTGTGTTTCTCAAAGTTTGGGGGTTGGGGGTCTGAGATTAGGGGGCCTATGCATCCAAACCCGAGGGCCACTTTCTGGTTCGTAGCCAGCATCTGTCACCGTCCTCAGAGGTTTGGGGGGCAAGGGTCCTCTCACGGGGGCACAAATCCCTCCGGACCTAATCACCTCCCAAAGGCCCCACCTCCAGTTTCAACAGGAGTTGGGGGAGGGAGCATATTAGTCCATTAGCAGAGGCCTGAGGGCTTTTTCCCGGGGAGAGCCTTTTCTTCCTCACTCAGAGCCCCAGTGAAGCTCCTCCGGGAGGAGAGGAGGGCACAGTCTAGTGAACCTTCTATTAGGGCCGGTCCACCAGGGCCCGGCTCGGTGTGTCTGACCCTATTCCCCGCTCGCTTCCTGTCACAGACAAGTCAGTGAAGCCTCGCTCCGTGGACCAATAATAGGACCCACCCCCCTTCACTCAGAGCCTATCTCTTCTCACCGCAGCCAGGCTGCCAAGGCTGTGCAGGCAGCGCAGGTGCCGGGCCTGCCTGGGCCGGAGCTGTTACATGGCTGGCAGCCGATGGAGTGGAGATGAGCAGAGCAGGAGAGCCGCCTCCTGGTGCCTATGTATTTATTCAACAGACACTTTTGAACTTCTGCCATGTGCAGGCATGGTGCAAAGTTCCCCTGAAGAGGTCTGGCATCCTCTACAACGGAACTGGCTTGATCTTCCCCTTCCGAGTGACCCCGTTTCCCTCTGCACCGGCCGCACTTGCTCACCTCTCACCCTTTTCTCTGTGGACCCGGTGTCTCATGAGTTTAACTTACTTAGATTCCATCTTGGTTCTTCCTAATTAACATCATTCTCTGTCAGCTCTAGCTGTGTATCAAAGTGCACCAAAACTTAGTGGTTTAAAACAGCACTCACTTTGTCCCCATGACTGAGCAGGAATTTGAGCAGGGCTGGGCTCTGCCACATGGTGTCACCTGGGGCAGCTCACTAGGGCTTCCCTCTATGAGCAGGTTCGGAAGGACTGTATTTCTCTCTAAGTCTGATAACACAGTGGAATGGCTGCCACAATCCCTAAAACAAACACAAATATGTTAATCCTGGCTGGGCTCTGTACCTGCACCAGTTGTCCTCTGTGTTTGGAAAAAAACATGCTTTAGGAAATGCCAAAGATATTGTCCACTCTCCGATGAGGAGAGTAATTCTGGCCTAAAACATTTCCTTTCTTAAGAAAGATGAGAAAACGGTATTTAGGTAGCCTCTTGTACCCTTCTCTTGGCACTGTCTCCACTACACCCAGATGCTGTCCGGAGTTCTCTTTCAGGCTGGGTCTTTGTGAAACCAAAGCATCAGCACAAATGTAGGTGCAACAAAACAGAAATCAGCGTCTAAGGCTGCACAGATCCAAGCAGGCGCAGTCTCTGGCCCAGCGGATTGTTTCAGGAAACCCGTGCAGCTCAGACACGGTTCCTGTGTGGCTGGGGGCCGCGAGGCAGCCCTTCTCTGCTCGCTGTGGCCTGGCCTTCTGGAGGCCACGGTCCCGGTCCCGGTCCCGGGGTGTTGCTGGGACGTTGGAGGAGACAGTGCACACAACGCCCCTCGCACCATCACAGCCTGGTAGGCGTTTGGGGGCATCAGCTTCTATGGGTGAGAAGCAGCCAGCCTGCAGACAGCCGGCGGCCCGCTCACTGGCCCAACCATCACGGACCATGGGCCGAGGCCCCAGGAGGCTGTCCCCCTCGGCAGGCCCCGCGAAGGGCTGCCCTCTTCCTGCCCAGCGAGGCTGTGCACCCAGGGCCGGCCCTGTAAGCACATCCGGGTCAGGTCACCCCACAGGCAGGGGTTCGACTGAATGCCGGGTTACCTGTTTCATTTCCTGCGCACTTCACACGGCCTTGAACCAGTAGGAGTCAGCTGTTCCGCCAAGGAATCTCCCAGCGCCCACCTGGCCCCGCGCTGCGCGCCGGCTCTCCGCGGGCACGTCGGGCGGGCGGCGCTGAGGAAGCCGTTGCGGCCCTCCA
Organism: Pipistrellus kuhlii; assembly: GCF_014108245.1. Taxonomy (NCBI): domain Eukaryota; kingdom Metazoa; phylum Chordata; class Mammalia; order Chiroptera; family Vespertilionidae; genus Pipistrellus; species Pipistrellus kuhlii. The sequence continues at coordinate 4,440,759 of NW_023425535.1, read as the reverse complement.
TTCCGCTCTCCCTGCAGCGGGGTCTGCCGCGTCGCCCGCTCCTGGGCCCTGAGGAGGAGGGTGGGAACCGCCTCGGGAGGCTGTGGGCGCGCCTCCGCGCCTCGCTCAGCGCTGCCAGCCGCTGGGGAGGGCGCGGCCGGCGCCTGCGCTCCGGGCCCGCCGGGCCGTCGGGGCGAGCCCGCCATGTGCTAAGCCAGAGCCTGGCGAGACCTGCAGCCCGGCCTCCGCCTCCCCCGCCACCGCGGCCGCCCCGCACGCACGGCCCGCTTCATTCTCCAGTTTTACTCTCCCACAGTAATGTGTACTGAAGGGTAAAGCGTGTCGTGCCGGCGTGCTCAGTGGGTAGAGCTGGGCCTGCGGCCAGGGCCCGGCCCCGCCCTGGCCAAAGCGCCCTCCGGCGGGCGCCCCCTGCCGGGCCGGAGGCGGCGGCCATGCTCCTCCGGGACGGTCCCTGCGCGCTCAGTCTGTGGGAAGCAGCCTCCAGCGAGGACTAGACAGAGTCCCCAGTTTCAGTGAAAAGTCTGAATGGAGACCATGGCCCCTCGGTCTCCCCGCTGCCCTGCCCGAGGCGCCGCCAGCGCCGCCCCTTTCCGGGCTCGGGCGCCTTTCTCCCGCCTCCGCCGGACCTCAGGCGTGAGGAGCCGTCCGTCCGCTTCTCCGTCCGCCCGCTTCTCCCGTCCGCCCGCTTCTCCCGTCCGCCCGCTTCTCCCGTCCGCCCGCTTCTCCCGTCCGCCCGCCTCTGCCCGTCCGCCCGCTTCTCCCCGTCCGCCCGCTTCTCCCGTCCGCCCGCTTCTCCCCGTCCGTCCGCTTCTCCCGTCCGCCCGCCTCTGCCGTCCGCCCGCTTCTCCCGTCCGCCCGCTTCTGCCCGTCCGCCCGCTTCTCCCCGTCCGCCCGCTTCTCCCCGTCCGCCCGCCTCTGCCCCTCCGCCCGCTTCTCCCCGTCCGTCCGCTTCTCCCGTCCGCCCGCTTCTCCCGTCCGCCCGCTTCTCCCCGTCCGCCCGCCTCTGCCCGTCCGCCCGCTTCTCCCCGTCCGCCCGCTTCTCCCGTCCGCCCGCTTCTCCCCATCCGTCCGCTTCTCCCGTCCGCCCGCTTCTCCCGTCCGCCCGCCTCTGCCCGTCCGCCCGCTTTTCCCCGTCTGCCCGCTTCTCCCCGTCCGCCCGCTTCTCCCGTCCGCCCGCTTCTGCCCGTCCGTCCGCTTCTCCCCGTCCGCCCGCTTCTGCCCGTCCGCCCGCTTCTCCCCGTCCGCCCGCTTCTCCCGTCCGCCCGCTTCTCCCCGTCCGCCCGCTTCTCCCCGTCCGCCCGCCTCTGCCCGTCCGCTTCTCCCGTCCGCCCGCTTCTCCCCGTCCGCCCGCTTCTCCCGTCCGCCCGCCTCTGCCCGTCCGCCCGCCTCTGCCCGTCCGCCCGCTTCTGCCCGTCCGCCCGCTTCTGCCCGTCCGCCCGCTTCTCCCGTCCGCCCGCTTCTCCCCGTCCGCCTGCTTCTCCCCGTCCGCCCGCTTCTCCCCGTCCGCCCGCTTCTGCCCGTCCGTCCGCTTCTCCCCATCCGCCCGCTTCTGCCCGTCCGCCCGCTTCTCCCGTCCGCCCGCTTCTGCCCGTCCGCCCGCTTCTCCCGTCCGCCCGCTTCTCCCGTCCGCCCGCTTCTCCCGTCCGCCCGCTTCTCCCGTCCTCCCGGTGCCCCGCCGCCTCCCGCGCGTTAGAGGCTCTTCCTGCGGCGGGGCCCCGGCCCCCGGCCCGCGGCTCCCGGCCCCGGCCCCGGGTGCGGGGACCCCGCACGGGCCCTGTCACCCACACGGAGCGCGGATGCGGCGGGAATGGAGAGACACAGCAACAAAAGTTACAGATGACACTGCCCGGCTGTGCTGGTGGTAAATAAAGAATAGAAAGAAAGCACACATGGCAGGTCGAAATGCGTGGGAGATGGCAACGTAGCCACTGAGTCCGATGTAACCCGAGGACTGCCTGCATTTTAGAAGTCGGTTTAGATAAAAAGTAGGTTCCCACCCTCCTACTTTCATCAGGACCGAAGCTTTCACACAGGAGCGAGGCCTCCTGCCCTCAGCCCAGGCCGGGGCGGCGGCGGGGCGGCGGCGGACCCTCCGGGGCCGCGGGCTGCCGCCCTGGAGCCGGGCGGCCTGGCTTCACCTGATTTCCTCCGGGGCCGCCGGCCGCCCGCTGCCCTCCCCCGGGGCTGGAGCTGGGCTTACTGCTCCGGGAAGGGCAGGCATCTCCCTCCTGAAGCCCAGGCAGAGCGAGGCCGGCGGGCGGACGCACTCGGGGTGTCCAGCCTCCGTGCAGTCACCCACCGCTTCCCCGGAAAACCCGAGGGTCGCATACATCACCCTGCCAACAGGGTTTCATGCGCAGCCATCCTCCTGGAAAGCATGGTGCATTTTTTGGAAGTTACAGTTTTGTAACAAGGGGAGTAAAAAGCTCGATTTTTCTGGAAGGTAATAACTTTATTTCAGCCGAAATCGGTTTGGCTCAGTGGATAGAGTGTTGGCCTGTGGTCTGAAAGGACCCAGGTTCAATTCCGGTCAAAGGGCATGTACTTTGATTGCGGGCACATCCCCGGTGGGAGGTGTGCAGGAGGCAGCTGATCCATGTTTCTCTCTCATCAATGTTTCTAACTCTCTATCCCTCTCCCTTCCTCTCTCTCTCTCTATATATATATAAAAAATCAATAAAATATATTTTAAAATAAAAATAAATAAAACAGAAATGTTGATTGTCTCAAATTCTGCCACTGGACTTTATTAAAAAAATTAAATAAAATAAAAAACCTTTCAGTTCATGCCCATTTCAGAGCTCTACTCAAGTTTCCATGACAGAATTCTTTGCAGTGGTTGTGAGAGAAATCCCCTCAGTAAAAATTCTGATGCTTCGCATTCTCAGAAAAATATACACTTCCAACTGTCATCACAAGTATCACTGAAGAGCTAAAGAAGCAGTTTTAATATTTTTTTATTGATTTTTTACAGAGAGGAAGAGAGAGAGAGAGAGAGAGAGAGAGAGAGAGAGAGAGAGAGAGAGAGAGAGAGAGAGAGAGAGAGAGAGAGAAATGTCGATGAGAGAGAAACATCGACCAGCTGCCTCTTGAACACTCCCTTCCGGGGATGTGCCCGCAACCAATGTATATGCCCTTGACCGGAATCGAACCTACCGCTGAGCCAAACAGGTTTTGGCTAAAGAAGCAGTTTTAAATGCTCAGGCCTGGTCCCGCCCTCGCTGGCCTGGTCCGGCCTCCACTGGCCTGGCCCCATCCCAGCGGCCTTCTTTAGAAACTGGGCCCAAGGTCTCACTGTTCATCCACAAATGGTGGCCAAGTTCTTTTTTTTTTTTTAATTTAATAAATCTTTATTGTTTAGATTATTACAATTGTTCCTCTTTTTTTCCCCCATAGCACCTCTCCACCAGGTTCCTCTCCCTCCCTCTGACCTTATCCCTCCCACTGTCCTCATCCATAAGTGTACACTTTTTGTTCAGTCTCTTCCCACACTGCCCACACCCCTTTCCCCCGAGAATTGTCGGTCCACTACCTTTCTATGCCTCTGATTCTATTATATTCACCAGTTTATTCTGTTCATCAGATTTTTTATTCCCTTGGTTTTTAGATTCACTTGTTGATAAATACATATTTGTTGGTCATAATTTTTATCTTTATCTTTTTTTTCTTCCTTTTCTTCTTAAAGAATACCTTTCAGCATTTCATATAATACTGGTTTGGCGGTGATAAACTCCTTAGCTTTTTCTTATCTGTGAAGCTCTTTATCTGACCTTCAATTCTGAATGATAGCTTTGCTGGGTAGAGTAATCTTGGTTGTAGTTTCTTGCTGTTCATCACTTTGAATATTTCTTGCCACTCCCGTCTGGCCTGCATAGTTTCTGTTGAGAAATCAGCTGACAATCATATGGGTGCTCCTTTGTAGGTAACTGGTTTTTTTCTTGCTGCTTTTAATATTCTCTCTTTGTCTTTTGCTCTTGGCATTTTAATTATGATGTTTCTTGGTGTGGTCCTCTTTGGATTCCTTTTGTTTGGGGTTCTGTGCATTTTCTGGACTTGAAAGTCTATTTCTTTCACCAGGTGGGGGAAATTTTCAGTCATTATTTCTTCACATAGGTTTTCAGTATTTTGCCCTCATTCTTCTTCTGGCACTGTTTGAAGTTGTCCCAAAGGCTCCTTACCTTATCTTCATATTTTTGGATTCTTTTTGCTTTTTGCTTTTCCAGTTGGGTGTTTTTTAATCCTTTGTATTTCAAATCTTTGACTTGATTCTTGTGATCCTCTAGTCTGCTTTTGGATCTCTGTATATATTTTTTTTTCAGTCAGTGTACACTTAATTTTTAGTTGGTCCTTTTTCATATCCTCAAGGGTCTCGCTAAATTTATCAGCCTTTTCTAGAAAATTCTTGAAAAACCTTATAATCATGGTTTTGAACTCTACATCCAGTCTTTTGCTTTCCTCCATTTCCTTCATTTGTGGCCTGTCTCTTTGTCTCCACATTTTAGCTGCTTCCCTGAGTGGATGGAGTTGCTTTGGGTACTAGGTGTCCTAGCAGTGCCCAGTAGCTCAGCCTCCTCAGTTTCCTGAGGTGGACACTCTTGGTGCACCCCTTTGTGGGCTGTGTGTGCAGTCTTGTAGTTAAACCTTTTGTTGTTGGTATCACTGGGGGGAGTTGATCACCAGCCAATTGGTTGTGAGGATCAGCTGTGTCTCTGCTGGGAGAGGCACACTTGGATGGGGCGGAGTCTCAGGATGGAGCAGACAGCCTTGGTTTCCCGTCATCCCCACCCTATGAGGGCTCTGGGTCTCAGTGTCACTCAGCCATGGCTGCATGCACCTCTGAGAGAAGGCTGCTCTCGAGTTTTGCCTGTTGCCAGACAGTCCAGTTTCTCCCTGAATGAGTCTGATATCCAAAATCTCACCCGGAGCTGGATTTCAGTGCAGTCGGGAAGTTTTGTTTTCCTCCCAAATGAGAAAGATAGCCACGTGTTTGCTGCCCACCCTCTCCAAGTGCTGAGAGTAAGCCAGCCACGTATTCAGCTGCCCACCATTTCTGCGTGCACGGGTCTCCGTACCTCCATAGCTCCTCTGAGTCTGTCCTTTTCTCTTTCCTTCTAGCTGTAGAATTTCCACTCAGCCAGCTTTCCGGTGGCTCTGGACGATGTCCACTCTGTCTTCCAATTGCAGTTTTGAAATTGTTGTGCAAGGCAGCAGTATATGCCGCCATCTTAGCTTCTCGGTGTCCAAGTTCTCATCACAGCTTTGCTCAAAGTTACTTTGAGTTATACCCTGTTCCGATGTTTTAAAACACTTTACCTTAAACTTCAGAAATTGACCCTATTTTTAATAGTATTGACTTTCCCATGGTAGTTTTAGAGTAGGGGTGTCAAACTCAATCAGAGAAGGGGCCAAAATCTAAAATCCAGCCTAAATCGCGGGCCGAATGGTTTACTGAATAGTCATAAACTGTCATTGTGATGGAAACGCAGCGGAGTGCAGTGATGACAGCGCGGTGCGGGCCACATTGCAAGGCCTGGTGGGACGGATTTGGCCCGCGGGCCTTGTGTTTGACACATGTGTTTTAGAGGATCAAGATATTCAGTAAAAGTTCTAAGAACCAGTTTCAGTTTTGCATTAATCATTCCTATGATGCTTGGTGAAATGTACATACCTGTTAACCCCTCAAGAACTCTTTTTTCCCCTCTCACCTGAGGGGATGTTTATTGCGGGGGGTGGGGGGAGTAAAAGAGAGAGAGAGAGAGAGGTCTAAGTATGTACCCTGACTAGAAATCAACCTGGCAACTTTTGTTGTTGTCAATCCTTACCTAAAGATATTTTTCCATTGATTTTTAGAGAGTGGTATGGAGGGGGAGAGAAAGAGATAGAGATAGAGAAACAATGAGTGAGAGAGACACATGGATTGGTTGGCTCCTGCATGGCCTTCACTTTGAGGGCCAATGCTCTACCCACTGAGGGAAACGGCAGAGCAACTGGAAACCTTGTGCTGCACAGGAGGACACTCCACAGCAGAGTGAGGCTCTTTTTACAGGTGACATGTTACTTACATTCACACCTGCCACTGTCAATAAATAATGATACTCTGCTCCCAGAGAGGGGTTGGTTTCCACTGAGCCATTAAAACTGTTGTAGCTGAGCTCAGTGGGGTTTGCTGAACATTGTTGACTGTACCCAGATCAGCATCAGGCACAGCTACCCTGTGCAGGCAGCACTAAGTAAAAATGCCAATAATGCCAACTTTTGTCTGTTCATTTGATTTTTCTATCCTTTAAAAATTTTTAAGACATATGAACAGAATAACTATATTTTCATTTAAGTGAAATCCAAATCAATACAAACTAAACGAAGTCCACCTTAACATCTCCCTTCATCTTTCCCCGGGCATAATCACTGTTATCAGTTCAATAGGTAGCCTCAAGAGTCTTCCTGTCTGTGCACTCACAAGAACATGTGTGTAATAGAATGCACTCTAGCTGATTATGACACACTGTGCAAGTTACTACACATCTTCAATTGCCCTCTATGCACAGCTCTGCAGGATATTCATACTCAGGCTTGTACAGTGCATGTGCTTTCCTCCAAGTCGATGTCTAGAAATAAAATGTCTGGGTCAAGAGACACCATTAAATTGGTGTCTAATAAGGCTGTAACAACTTATACTCACACCCACAGTGTACCTGTGGCCCAACATCCTTACAAATTGCTATCAACCTTTTAAGCTTTAGTGCTGTGTGAAAAATTACTGTGGGTCATTAATTGTAATAATACTGATTGGTGCCTACTCTGTGTCAGGCAATGTTGTGTTACTACTGAAACTTACTGTAATGAAAGAGAGTGTCCTGCCTTCATGGGGTGTCATGCTAGTGAGGGAAAGATAATACACAGATAAATAATAAAAATACAATACTTGGTAAGGATGTGGTGAGAAGTAATTGGATGGGGATGATGGATGAATTCAATGTAAAGAGGATGAGGAGGGTCACAATCATTCCAAGTTTGGAGCTCAGTAAAAGCAAATGAGCTATGAGAGCCTGATGGGTAAGTACAGGCTGGAGAGCCTGTGGGTGGGAGGGACCCAGGACTCCCTGTAGACATGTTGGGTAGGAGAGGCCTGATAGACAGCCAAGGGGAAAGGGAGTAGGCACCTGGATTGCACACAGGTGACATCCAAAGACATGCGTTTGGAAGACCACTTTGGAGTGAGGGAGGCTGGAGGCTGGAGGCGGGCCACGTCTGAGACCAGGCCTCGGAGTCTTGCACATACACTGGAGCGGTTTTTGTCCTAATGGATGTTTGACTTGGTTGTGAGGTATTCACATTTTTATATATTGCTAGAATCAGCTCACTAATATTTTGCCATTTCACATGTAAATCACAAAACATTGGATTATAATTTTTCTTTTTTATAATGTTCTTACCAGGTTTTGATATGATGGACAAACTGATCCTGTAAAATGGGTTGGCTGGGAAGTGGTTCCCTTTTCCTATCCCCTTAAAGAGTTTGTGCAGGACTGTTTTTATTCTTCTTAAAATGGAAGTCACCAGTAAAGATAAATGGGCCTGGTATTTTCTTTATAGGAAGGTTTATTATTATTATTATCATTTTAAACATATTTTCATTTATTCCAGAGAGGAAGGGAGGAGATAGAAAGATTAGTGATGAAAGAGAATAATTGATCGGCTGCCTCCGGCACATCCCCTGCTGGGGATCCAGCCTGCAACTGCGGCGTGTGCCCTTGAGCGGAATCGAACCCGGCCCTTCATTCTATAGGCCAACACTATCCACTGAGCCACACCGGCAAGGGCAGGGCGGTTTTATTTTTTAACGGATTTATGGAGCTATCATTGACATGCAATAAACTACATACATTTAAAATGTTCAATTTTATGTTTTGACATGGATATAACAAATCAAACCATCACCACAAGCGAGTATATTTTACCCCCAAAAGTTTTCTCATGACCCTTTGAATCCCTCCTTCCTGCAGGAACACCCACTACAAATCCTCATAACCATTATGTGTGTTGTATTTATTTTGGAGAAGTGGCTGTTGAAATCTTTTGCCCATTTGTTATAGAGTTGTTTGCATATTATTGAGCTTGGAGAGTTCTTTATATATATATATTCTGGATACAAGTACTTTACCTGATACAAGCATATTTCCTCTTACTCTATGATTTGTGTGTTCATTCTTTGAGCAGTGTTTTTCTGAGAAGTTCTTAATTAAAAAAAAACATATATATATATTTTTTAATTGATTTTTTTACAGAGAGAAAGACAGAGGGATAGAGTTAGAAACATCGATGAGAGAGAACCATCGATCAGCTGCCTCCTGCATACCCCCTACTGGGGATGTGCCTGCAACCAAGGTACATGCCCTTGACCAGAATTGAACCTTTCAGTCCCCAGGCTGATGCTCTGTCCACTGAGCCAAACTGGTTTTGGCTGAAGTTCTTAATTTTGATAAAGTCCTGCTTTTCAATGTATTTATCATTAGAATTCTGAAATTATTGCTTTATATATTTAAAGTAATATTATTAGATGAAGTCAGTGTTTTAATATTTTTATCTTCCTGGTGAATTGACCATTTTATCATTAGGAAATGAAAGTGTAATGTTTATGCCCAGCTGGTGTGGCTCAGTGGTTGAACATTAACCTATGAACTAGGAGGTCACAGTACAATTCCTGGTCAGGGCATATGTCCAGGTTGTGGGTTCGATGAAGGAGGCAGCTGATGAATGATGTTCTGTCATCATTGATGTTTCTAATTCTCTCCCTTTCCTTCTCTCTCTGAATCAATAAAAAATATTTTTTTAAAAAAAAGAAAGTGTAATGTTTATGATTCATAATACTTTTTGCCTTTAAGTTTCCCTGTTATTTTTTCCAGAGTAGCAAATTCCTCAGGGAAAAAGTGGTTGTGAGTGGCAGGCTCTTCCTTTTCACCTCAGGCCAAATAATACCTCATCCTAAGAGGTTTATTTTTCTATATTTATTTTAAAGTTTTTTCAGCATCTTAATTATTTTCAGCAGAATAGTAGGTCTGCATTCTTTTGCTGGTTCTTTGTTTTCTGAATTTTTGTTAACCTGTCTTTTGATTTCTAACAAATTCTCTATGGCAGTGTTTCCCAAACTTCTCACATGATGAGAATCACCTGGTGGAGTTGTTAAAATACAGATTCCTGAATCCCAGCTAAGAAGTGCTAAACTAGAATTTTGGAGAACATATAGGTAAAATTGTATACTTAACTTGGTGCTCTGTCCTTGAATCTGTAATTTAACAACTCCACCAGGTGATTCTCATCGTGAGAGAGGTTTGGGAAACACTGCTCTATGGTTTTATTTGGATTTGCTTTGTAGACCGTTAGTTTCAGGAGTTCCTTAGCCCTTTCCAGCTTTTATGCCTATAATTATTTGTCTTATTTTATCACGCTACTAAAGTCTAATGCAATGTTAACTAGAAGGACTAATGTTGGGAAATCTTGTTTTGTCCCCGACTTTAAAGCAAATCCTTCTAAGAATTTTACTCTTAAGAGTAATTCCTGGCTTGGTGGAACCAGAGGTTTACTGGTTGATTCCCGGTCAGGCACATGCCTGGGTGCAGGCTCAGTACCCCGTAGGGGGCGTGCAGGAGGCAACCGATCGATGATTCTCTCATCACTGATGTTTCTCTCTCTCTCTCTCTCTCTCTCTCTCTCTCTCTCTCTCTCTCTCTCTCTCTCTCTCTCAAGTAAATAAATAAATAAATAATTGCTGTAGATTTTTACTAGATACCTTTAGCTGTTTCAAGGAAGTTCTTGTCCATTTCTACCTTTTTGAAAGGCTTTTTTCTTTAATATTGTTGAATTTGTTTTACTAGTATTAATGTCAAATGTTCAAATAAAGATCTCAGCTAATATATTTAATATTTCTTTCAATATTAACTGCATTGAATGCTTTTTATGCATCAATTGAGAAGATACCATGCTTTCTTCCTAGAATCTACACTAATAAATGAGAAAGATGAAAATTGTCTGTACCTTTGCAAGGCCACCAGACAATCTGGAGTGAGTATGCAAACCAACCAACAAAGATGGTGGGTTAATTTGCATATGCAAGCGTTGAATGGCTGGAGATGGGGCAGGACACAGGCATCCTGCCCCTCCCCAGCAACTCTGGGCCTCTGGGCAGCGTGGGAAGGCCAAAAGGCAGCTTCGGGCCGGAGGAAAGGCAGAAAGGTGGCTCTGGGCCGGAGTGAAGGTGGAGCCGGCAGCCAGGGGAAGAAAGGCCCATGCTGCACGAATCTTCATGCATCAGGGCTCTAGTAAAGGAATAATAAAATAATGTGTGGTGACTTACTAGAATTACTGATTTTTTAAGAATGTTTTTATTCATATTAGAGAGGGAGAGGGAGAGAGAAACATAGATGTGAGAGAGTAACACTGATATGCTGTCTCCCATACTCATTGAGACTCAGGGTGGAACCCAAAAGCTGGGCATATGCCTGACCAGGAATCAACTGGTAGTGACCTTTTGGTGCACAGGCCAATGCTCAACAACAACCACACCAGCCAGGGCTAGTTACTGATTTTTCTCATGTTAATTTACCATTGCATTCCCATGATAGATCCAGTTTTGGACATCTTGTATTCTCTTTTTATAAATTGCTGCACCCAATTTGCTAAAATTAAAGGAATTTTGTGTCTATGCTTGAGTGGAATAACTCTACAATTTTCTTTTCCCTGTTACCCTTGTATCCATTGTATAGACTTCAGACATGAGACACGTCTCGCTTTTTTTCAGTGCTCTAGAAGAGTTTATGATTGGAATTATTTCTTGAAAATTTAGTGGTTACTTTCAAAACGTTAGTGGAAGTAACTTTGTGTTATGTTAGAGAATTTTTTTCAATACTGAAAATTTTCCATTTCATTTTGTGTCAGTCTTTAATTCATTTTATTTTTCCAGTAAATCCATTAGCATTTATTTATTCAGAGTATTCAGCTAATGTCTTGAGGTCTGTCTCTGTACTTACGTATTTAATTTAAAAAATTATACTTTATTTCTTCCTTCTTAGTCAGTGTTCCCAAAGTTAATCTTGACTAAAGAATCAATTTTTTGCCGAATTATTTTGTTTGTTACCTTCTTTCTACTTGTCAAAGGTTTATTCTGTAACTCTTGATCTACCTTTAAAATGGAGTTTGTGCCGGGACCGGTTTGGCTCGATGGATAGAGCATCGGCTTGGGGACTGAAGGGACCCGGGTTCGATTCCGGTCAAGGGCATGTACCTTGGTTGCGGGCATATCCCCAGTAGGGGGTGTGCAAGAGGCAACTGATCGATGACTCTCTCTCATCGATGTTTCTAACTCTCTATCTCTCTCCCTTCCTCTCTGTACAAAATCAATAAAATATATTTAATAAATAAATAAATAAAAATAAAATGGAGTTTGTATTTTAGAATTTTGTCACTTTGGTATTCAAATATAAACATTAAAGGTTAAACATTTCTCCTTAGGTAGTTTTTATATCCCACAATTTTTATACATTTCATTTTTATCATTTAGCTGTAATTCTTTTTAAAAAATTCCATTATTTCTTTAAAAAAAAAATATATGATTTCAGAGAAGAGAGCTAGATATAGAAACATCAACGTCCACTACGGGGGTGAGTGCTGGAGTCGAGGGGGCGGGGGGAGATCGAGCCTGCAACTCAGGCATGTGCAATTGGCCGGAATCAAACCTGGAACCCTTTAGCTCGTAGGCCAACACTCTATCCACTGAGCCAAACACATTATAATTTTTAAAAAAATATGTTTTATTGATTTTTACAGAGAGGGAGAAAGACAGAGAGCTAGAAATGTCGATGAGAAAGAAACATCGACCAGTTGCCTCTTGCACACCCCTACTGGGGATGTGCCCGCAACCAACATACATGCCCCTGACCGGAATCGAACCTGGGACCTTTCAGTCCACAGACCGCCGCTCTACCACTGAGCCAAACCGGCTTCGGAGCATTATAATTTCTTTAACCCACGATTTACCAGAAGATGTTTTAAAATTTCTAAACGTAATGGACCTTTTCATCTAATTTTTGTTGTCTCTTAAATGAATTGTGCTGGTTTTTCTGTGGTTAGAGCATCAACCCACAACCTGCAAGACCTCAGGTTGGAGGCCCAGTCAAGGGCACGTACCTCATTTGCAGGCTCAATCCCTGGCCCTGGATGGGGCTCAAACAAGCAGCAGCCAATCATCGCGTCTCATGTCCATTTCTCTCTCACCCCTATTCCCCTCCTTTCTACTTTCTCTAAAACCAATGGGAGAAAAATCTCTCTTCCTCTGACTAGTTTCACCTGTTCTACAATTTTTATCAGCTGATTCATGTGATGTTTTTACTTTGCTTGTTCCACGCCGTTGAGAGCCCATTCCTAATTACTGCTAAGTAGCCTTCTATTGCATACATGTATCACAATTTGTTTATCCCATTGCCTGTTGGTAGATGAGACTTGGGTTGTTTCCAGTGTTTGGCTATTGTTAATGGCTATAAACAATTTTCCACAAGTTTTTCAGTTGAATGTTTTAGTTTCTCCTAGGTAAAATGGAAATGTAAACTAAACTCAATGGACTCAGCAATATGAAAGGCATTCTTCCAAGTAGTCACAGTTTAGAATAGGGGTGTCCAACTCAATCAGAGAAGGGGCCAAAATCTAAAATCCAGCCTAAATCGTGGGCCGAATGGTTTACTGAACAGTCATAAACTGTCATTGTGATGGAAACGCAGCGGAGTGCAGTGATGACAGCGCGGTGCGGGCCACATTGCAAGGCCTGGCGGGACGGATTTGGCCCGAGGGCCTTGTGTTTGACACATGTGGTTTAGAACATTAAAAATTCCCAACAGAGTAAAAGCAGAACTGTTTGCTGAAAGCTACCATTTACCATTCTCAGTTGGGAACCTCATGCTAATGCCTCACATGCAGTTTTACTTCATTCACAACCCGAGGCCACACCACGCATTTCCATTGTCTGGTGCGTACACAGGATAACAGTTCAGGAATTCGCTCAGCCAGTAGAACAGGCAGCACTAATACTTGAAATGTCTGTATGCGATTTACGTCTTTTTATATTCAGAGCTTGCCCCCTTAAACATGGCTGTACACTGCTGACATAAGAGGGGAGCAGATAACTCCCAGGAGAGGCCTTCCGACCCAGGTTTGAAGTTAACGAGGTGAGGAGAGGAGAGGCTGAGGCCTCCACTTGTAGTAAAAATGCAGAAAACTAAGGGCTGACAACTAAGAGGCTGAAAAAACTGAAAAGCAGCTATAAAAACTCAAACAAAAAAGAAGTCTTGGGTCATATTCAGAGGCAAAAAGACTAAAGCAAATAAATAAGCATACCAAGGACCCAGCAAATGCAGCCCAGTTGCTGAGTTGGCATTACATTCAGATGAGTATTATTAAACACACGGAGAAGTACATAATGCTTAGCAAACATCGGTTGTAAAATTTTTGTGTGTACGTTGAAAATGTGGAATTCAAGTGAGATATTAGGCAGCAACATCAAGCCCGTAAAGACTTCTTCCTCTAAAACAGTTCAATAGATTTATGTTAAAGACAACATGTGTATTGAAAGTAGCAATTTTATTTGAGTTAAAATTATTTACAAAAAACCCAAAGACATACTTCATGAAACTGGTACAAACTATTTTTTCCTGCCGTTGGCTTTTGCTCCAAAGATCACAGCTGAGAAATACTGTATAAAATAAGATTGGATTCAGAAAAGTATTCTACTGTTCTAATTTCCAACTGGTAGTATTTACAGAGATATTTACAATGGAAAAAAAGGTTACTTTAAAACTTTAATTTGTAAGTCAGCCTCAAGTACCCTAAAATGCAGAGTTCTCTGAGGGTTAAACACACAAATTCGCTGCAGCTGGTGAGGTGATGTCTCCCCCACCCCCCACCAAAATCTGCATTTATCAGTGCTTGACAATTAGTTATTATTTAAATAACAAAACAAAAAACTGTTAAACACCGAGGTAAATCAATTCTCAGATGATTACCAGTGTAACAGAAAAATGTAGTTCGCCCTGATTGTTCTCATTCAAATGTTTTGTATTTCTTACCACCTGCCAGTCAGCTTTACCAAAAAATCTGTTCCTTTTCCTAAATCAATGATTAATAAATATCAATGTATTTTAAAATAATTAAACAAAATATATCTAATTCCATTTTCTGGGTATCATTTCCTGATATGCCTTTAAAATAGTTTGCTAAGCTAGCTTCTGTACTCAGTCAGGGCAAGTACAACCTGTCTTTCCCAAGTTACACTGGCACACTATGCTCTCAGGTGATGGGTGGGGTCAGGGTAGGTAGGAGGGAGAAAACAATTTGTCCAGAACCAGTTACTTATAGATTTCCCAACAATCTGCATTATCAAAAATAGGAAGACATTAGAAGGCAGCCACTGCATTAAAAACATTACAGCTGGCACTGATACAAGAGCCCCGATTTGTCACTTTATACAAGGAAATAACAAAGTCTAAATGACTAAATCTTAGACTTTTAGCTATTTTCCCCAGTACACACCAAACTAATATTTTTATGGCTTCAAGTTTTACAAATCCAATGAAGAAACATGATATGACTACCGGAAAGGTATTTAAAAACATGAATGAAATAGATCTCTAAAAGCCTGTATTCAGGCCTGATCAATTAAAGAAAAAATGTAAAACTGGTGGTCTGAACAATACAAGAAAAATTTGCAGTGTTGTGAAATTAAATGTTTTGTGTGTTCCATGACTGTTTTCCAAACACACTGCTCTGTGAAGTAAGAATCTAAATGGAAAAAAGGGTCTTTTCTACACCAGCAATTTAAGGCTTTGCGTTTATGCATTTGATCCTGTCACTCTATAGAAGAATATACACGTTATCTGGAAACATGAATTCCACATTGGTGTTTTAGCTTCTTATATTTACTGTACTGAGCATTAGAAAATATATCTAGAGAGTTCTCCCTCCAAACTTAAGTGTTTCAGGAGCCTCCCTGACATGAAGCGTAAACTGCCCTGGGTTGTCCATTTTTCTTCAGCCTTTACAGGGCGCATCATCTTAGATAACAGTCCCTTCAACTGTTACTTGTGTCTATAGTTATGACTCACTATGGTATCATAATGAACATGGTCACGATCTGAAAGTGAAAAAGTTTGACAACCTAAATCAAATCAAGAATAAAAAGTATGCTATTAATCCCTTGTGTCTTTGGATTCCATCTAATTTTAAATATAGACAGTAGTTCAGGGAACAACAAGAAAAAATTCACAAAATTATTAAAAGCTTTATTTACGATCGGAATCATTCAACAAAAAAAGCAAAAGCAATGAGCCTGAAAAAGGAACTACGCTGTTGTCTAGAATGTCCTCAGAACATTCGATGCCTCAGTAGCTAAGCTGCCTCTGCACCTGGCTGGCATGACAACAGTGGCTCAACATACACAGCAGTTGCACTAACAGCAGCACAAATTTCCCCCTGAATCTTGCCCAGAGTGAAGCAAGAGAACAGGGGAAGAGTATAAACTCTGCCAAAGGAAGTGTACTTAAATACTGCATGGAATTAGCCTGAACCTTTTCCCTCATTTTTGATAGTTGCAGATTGATGTAGTAACTGTCATTGAGCAAATGCAGAATGCATGACGAAGAAATCAGGAGGCCTTAGAAATCCAACGTGAATGATACTGATGAATGTTCTTGGTATTCTCCAAGGAGATCTGTCTGTCACCACTTCTCTGTCTCAGACCGGCTCCAGCACGGCCGAGCCCCGCAGCAGAGGTAAAGCAGCTAGCAATGTTCCAAGTACTCAATCACTCTAGAGATAGACTTCTGGCCTGTGGTTCCAACAGCACACTGCAAGTAGGATGGGGAGAGAGGAAGCAAGTTACCAGTTCACAAACTTAATGTATCTGGCCATTATAACAATTATCTTCAATAGAGCAAACTTACTAAAAGAAGACCCCTTTTGCCCTGGTTGGGTTGCCCAGTCGGTTGGAACATTGTCCCGTATACCAAAAGGCTCAATTCCGGGCAGGGCACATGCCCAAGATGCGGGCCTGATCCCCAGTCAGGGGCTGCAGGAGGCAGACCCTCCATCTTTCTCATCAAATTGATGTTTCTCTCCCTTTATCCCTCTCCCTTCCTCTCTCTCTCAAATCAATAAAAACACTTAAAAAATAATAATAAAGTCCAGGTTTCTTTCCACTCACTAGGCCACAAAATTTTTAGTTCTGCTGTCATTAATTTACCATACTTATATTTAAAACCACAAAAACTGCACTGGAAGCTACTTACAGTAAGATTCATAAAGCTCAGGAATTTTTTGAGCATCTCTGTCATTATTGAAAAGTCCCCTTCAGGCAGATACTCCCGCACAGTGGTCACATTGATCTGAGGAAACATCAATGAAATACTGATCAGTGTGGCTCAATTGACTGAGCACCATCCTATGCACTGTATGGAAGGTTGCCAGTTTGATCCCAGTCAAGGTGTGTACGGGAGGCAACCAATTAATGTTTCTCACATCAATGTTCCTCTCTCCTCCATCCCCCTCTCTGAAATCAGTTTATATATGCATGTATGTATGTATGTATGTATGTATGTATGTGAGGTGGTAGAAAACACGAGCTTGCACCTTGCACTGTGTTGATGGTTATGGGCACATGTGTTCCAAACCTCCATAGTTCAAGGGCCCCTGAACTCTTGGTTAATATGGCATTTCCTCTCTTTCCTCGCTCAACAGTGCTTGCATGCGTACATTCCCATTCCCTATCCCATCCTTTCCACAAAGAAAGGCTAAGCTGGCACAGGCTACAAAATGAAGTTGTGTGTGCATGTTTACTTTTGTAACTGCACAGAAAATGCTTAAAACAACTAAACATGCCCTAACCGGTTTAGCTCAATGGATAGAGTGTTGGCCTGCGGACTCAAGGGTCCCAGGTTCAATTTTGGTCAAGGGCATGTACCTTGGTTGCAGGCACATCCCTAGGCGGGGGTGTGCGGGAGGCAGCTGATCGATGTTTCTCTCTCATCTCTCATCGCTGTTTCAAGCTCTCCCTTCCTCTCTGTAAGAAAATCAATAAAATATATTAAAAACAAAACAAAAAACAACTACACGTGCTGTTGAGTGTGTGTGTGTGTGTTGGGGTGGTGGGAAAGAGTTAGGAGAGGAGGAAGGAGTGCAGATTTAAAATGTTACACTTCATGGACACAGACAATAAACAGGGTGGTGAAGGCTTGGGGTGGGAAATGAGAACAGACTGGAAGAGATCAATGGGGGAGAAGGGGGACATATGTAATACTTTTAACAATAAAGATTAAAAAAATGTTACACTTTAAAATGTACTCAGAGCTGCTTATGGAATAAAAATAAAAAGATCAAAGAAAATTCCTCGCCTTAGCCGGTTCGGCTGAGTGGATAGTTGTGTCAGCCGGCGGACGGAAAGGTCCCAGGTTCGATTCTGGTCAAGAGCACGTGCCGAAGTTGTGGCTCGAGCCCCAGTAGGTAGTGTACAGGAGACGGCCAGTCAATGATCCTCTGTCATCATGATGTTTCTCTCCCTCTCCCTCTCCCTCTCCCTTTCCGAACTCAATAATAAAAATATATATAAAAAAAAAAAAAGAAAGAAAGAAAGTTCCTTATGTTCCACGAGTGAATCCAACTAATTATGGAGGCTAAGAATTTAAGTAGAGCTTCCCAAAAGGCACCTAGCATAACCTATGTAAAGGAGCATGTCAGAAGCCAGGAGAGATTAAAGTGTTTTCTCCACTGACTGTTAGCGAGACAGCTAAACTACTTATAAGCCCATCTGTTAAGGAAAATGTATGACTTAGGAGCCGAGAAGGAGTGCCCAATCTGCTCCCTAAGACAGACCGGGTGTAAGAGGCACTGGGAAACACTAGTCACCAGAACTCAAGGAACCAAAACCACATTTGATGTCTCAAGGGCCGGGGTTTTGAAGTGAGCCTAGTTGATCTGCAGGAAGACGAAGTTGCATTTAGAAAATCCAAGCTAATTACTGAGGATGTTCTGGGCAAAAACTGCCTAACTTTCATGGTCTGGATCTTACCCAAGACAAAATGGGCTCCGTGGTCAAAAAAACATGGCAGACCGTGATGGAAGCTCATGTTGCAGTCAACACTGCCGATGATTGTATGCTCGTCTATTCTGTGCTTGTTTTACTGAAAAGTGCAACCACCAGATTAGAAGACCTCTTAGGCTCAGCATGGATAGGTCTGCCAAACCCGGAGGATGAAGGAAATCGTGACCCAGAGATACAGACAAATGACTTGAAAGAAGTGTCCATAACAGATTCCAGACCCCATGGGGAAACACATGGAAAAGGCTCGCCACGCTATTCCTCCACTCCACTGTGTCTTTGTTAGAAAAGTCAATGCTGAAGCCCGGTTTGAACTGGGGAAACCTATGGAGATTCAAAAGCTACATGGGTTCGTGTGCCTTTAGATCAGAGCTGGACTGCAATGAAAGCATGGAGAGACAGATAAGAAAGATTCAGAAAAATACACAGAACTTAAGACACATGGACATGGTGGCAGTGGGGGATGGGAGGCGAGCACGATAGCAAAAATGACAAAGTGTTTGTGGGTAGGCAGACCCACAGTATGAATGCTTCTCCTAATTAAGCCCTTCACACTATCACAGATTCTAACCTTCCCACCATGCAACACACCTCCACTTTTTCTTGGCTCCTGAATATCCTGTCTCCTACAGAACCTCCCTTTCATTTGAAAATTGGGCTGTTCTACTTGTCCCTATCCTTAAAAACAAACAAAAAAAATCCAGCCAGGCCAGTGTGGCTCAGTGATTGAGCATTGACCTATGAATTAGAGGAGTTTTTGGTTCAATTCCTGGTTGTGGGCTCAATCCCCAGAAGGAGGTGTGCAGGAAGCAGCTGACCAAGATTCGCTCTCATCATTGATGTTTCTCTCTCTCCCTCTCCCTTCCTCTCTGAAATCAATACAAATATATTTAAAAAAAACAACCACCCCCATGTGTCCTGCTCTAAAAGCAGACTGTCCCAAAGGCCAGAACCATCCACTTCTGTGTTCCCTCAGCACAGAACTGTCTGGACATTCATACTTCTTACAGTTCGATTACAATGATCTCGCTCTCACATAGCAGCCCCATTCACCTGGCCAATGAGTAGTTCAAACAAAAGCACGTGGGCCAATATTGGCCAAGATGAGGGAAAGCCTACTTGGTATAGTGAGTGTGAAGGGGTTTTAGAGGGGGAAGCAATGCTCTTACAGTCCTTGGTGTCACTGAGGCCAGACTCTTCCACCTTGAGCCAGCTGAGCATGGATTTTATATTATGCTCTCTTTTACTTCAACCAAAGGTATGTGAATTGATTTATCATCCATTAGTCAAGAATGTTCTCATCAAACCCAATGTACTATTACTTGGAATGTACCTTTAAAAGTTCACCAAATATTCAAAACAGTCACAGGAATGTAAAGTACAGAATAGGGTCCTAGCTGGTTTGGCTCAGTGGCTTGCGACTGAAGGGTCCCAAGTTCAATTCCAGTCAAGGGCACATATCTGGGTCGAAGGCTTGATCCCCAACCCCAGTCAGGTTACATGTAGGAGGCAACCAATCAATGCATCTCTCACATTGATGTTACTCCTTCTGTAATCAGTAGGGACCTGAGGCTAAGCCCTCCCTTGCCTGTGGGGCTCGAAGGGGACCTCAAGGTGTGCTTCCCATGCTGGTACTTGGCTAGAGGATCTCAGGCTGCTCCCCCAACTCCAGCACCAGGGCAGAGGCCTCAGGCCACGCCCCCGACCTCAGCACCAGGCCAGAGGAGCTAAGGTTGTGCCCCCACCCAGTGGGGCTTGACAGGGAACCTCAAGGGGCACACTCAGTGTTGGGTTGGGGGAACTCAGGCTGCACCCCGGCCCAGCGGGACTTGGTATGGGACCAAAAGGCTGTACCCCCATCCCGGTGCTGGGCTGGGGCATCTGAGGCTGCGCTGTCACCCATCCCCCACTTGGCGGGGCTTGACAGGGGATCTCAGGCAGTGTTCCCCACCAGGCAGGGCTTGGAGGACCTCAAGGCATGCCCCCCACTCTAGTCTGGTCTAGGGGACCTCAGGCCACGACCCCCCCCTGCCCCCCAATCCTAATGTCGACTAGGGGACCTGAAGCTATACCCTTTGCCCAGCAGGGCTTGACAAGGGTGGGACTGGCCAGGTCCGGATCTAGCCCAATTAGGGTGTGTGTGTGTGTGTGTGTGTGTGTGTGTGTGGTGCGGCCAGGTCTGGATCTCACATGATTTCGAGGTGCATGTGGGTGGACAGGGATTTGACTCTGCATCCCCTGGCGCGCCCCAGACTCTCACAGAAGGAAGGTTTTTATATACATTTTACTAATTTTCTTTCACCTCTGACACTTCTATTATAGAGAAAGGGCAAATAGCAATATTAAATTATTTCCTCTAATTAATCCCCTTTTAATGTGCATGAATTTCATGCACTGGGTCACTAATCTCTCTCTCTCTCTCTGAGAGGGAATGCAGTCAATAATATTGAATAACTCTGTACAGTGGCAGAGTTATTAAAAAATATACATATTTTATATATATAAAAGCCTAAGCAACCAAATGACCAGTTGACTAGTCGCTAAGACGTGCACTGACTACCAGGGAACCGATGCTCAATGCAAGAATTGGGCTCTCTCCTGTCTGGATTAGGCTAAAAGTGGCTATCCGACATTCCATTAGGAGTCCCAGATTTTGAGACCCCATCGGTGCACAAATCTGTGCACTGGGTCTCTAGTATAATATAACTGCAAAATAACATTTTAAAAAAAGTTCACCACATATTTGAAAGTTTTTAACATGAGGGGGTTAACAGAGTAGTATATAAGCTAATTAAATAATGGTATGAAGCTGCCACAATGGAATCTTTTCAATACACATAAAACAGTGAACTCTTACTTACGGGACTCTCCTGGCAGAGACAACCAAGAAGCAGTGCTGTGTACGAGGCCACAATGCAATCCTCCATATGTTTGCCAGCATGCTGAAGGGCTAAGAATAAACAAAACACTGTAACAGCATATAAAAAAATAAAACCCCACAAATCCAACAACTCAGTTATCACTTCTTCAAAACTATTAAACAATGATAAATGATGCTAGAAAAATGGGATATCCACACAAATTCACAAAAAATAATAAGTGGAAGATAATGTAAGAGCTAAAACCATAAAACTCTTAGAAGAAAACACAGACTAGTCCTGGCCAATGTGGGTCAGTGCCATCCAGTACACCAAAAGGTCGTAGATTCTGGTTAGGGCACATACAGGTTGAGGATTCCATCCCCAGACAGAGTGCATACAGGAGGCAACCAAGAGATGTCTCTCTCTCTCTCCTTCCTCACTCTCTAAAAATCAATTAAAAACATATCTTCAGGTGAGGATTAAACTCAAACAAAAACCACAGACTACATCATTGTGACATTAGGTTAGCAAATAGTTTTTTCAACACTAAAACCCAAAAATGACAAAGTAAAGAATAGGTACTTTTTGCAGAGACTGGTTTGGCCCAGAGGATAGAGCGTCTGCCTGCGGACTGAAAAGTCCCAGGTTCGATTCTGGTCAAAGGGGATGTACCTTGGTTGTGGACACATCAGCGACTCTCTCTCATCGATGTTTCTAACTATCCCTCTCTCTTCCTCTCTGTAAAAAAATCTATATATATATATAGAATAGGTACTTTGGTATTTCAAGTTACCATATACCATCAAGAAAGTAAAAGACAACCTTCAGAATATATCTGCAAATCATATACCTATAATCAGGGTCAAATATCCAGAATAAAGAATGTGTGCAGCAAATAGACAAACTGATTTAAAACATGGGCATTTGGCTCTACTGGTTTGGCTCAGTGGACAGTGTGTCAGCCTGCGGACTGAAAGGTCCCAGGTTCAATTCTGGTCAAGGGCACATGCCAGAGTTGCAGTCTCGATCCCCAGTAGGGGGGAGGGGAAGGTATGCAGGAGGCAGCCAATCAATGATTCTCTCTCATCACCGATGTTTCTCCCTCTCTCCTTCTCCCTTCCTCTCTGAAATCAATAAAAATGAATTTAAAAAAACAAAACAAAAAAATATGGGTATTTGGATATATATTTCTCCGAATATATTTAAATGATTATTAAGCATGTGAAAAGATGCTCAACACCATTTCTTAACTAGGGAAGAATCAAGTGACATACACCTTTACTCCCACTCGAATAGCTGAAATAAGAGGCACATAACTCTAAGAAACTGAAATCCTTACATGTTGCTGGTAGGAAATTAAAATGGTACAGCCACTTTGGAAAACAATTTGACAGTTTCTTAAAACGCCAAACATAGAATAAACAAATAATGTAGCATTTTCACACTTGGGTACGTACCCAGGAACACTGAAAATATATGTTCACACAAAAACTTGTACATTGATGTTCATAGCAGCATTACTTATGACCAAATATAGACACAAACCCAAATGTCCATCAACTGACTAAACAAAATGTGGTATACACAAAAATGGATTATTTGTCTCTAAAAACAAATTAGGGCCCTAGCAGGTTTGGCTCAGTGAATATAGTATCAGCCTGTGGACTTAAGGGTCCCAGGTTTGATTCTGGTCAAGGGCACGTATTTAAGTTGCAGATTCAATCACCAGACCTGGTCAGGGCGCAGCACATGGGAAAGGCAACCAATTGCTATCTTTCTCTCACATCAATTTTCTCTCTGACTTCCACATTCCTTCCACTCTCTCTAAAAAAATCAGTGGGAAAATATGCTCAGGTGAGGGATGAATGAATGAATGAATACAAAAATAAGAATGAATTAGGTACTGGCACATGCTGTGAGGTGGAAGAAACCAATAACAGAGGGCCATACCAAACGGTGATTCCGTTTATACAAAACTAGAGGCCTGATGCACGGACACTTGTGCCAGAACGGGCCTTCCCTCAGGCCCAGAGCGGCTGGGCCATCCTGCCCGGCCCCAACTGCTCGGTGCCTGTGTATACAAATTAACCTTCCATCTTTGTTGGGTTAATTTGCATACTCACTCCTGATTGGCTGGTGGTCGTCATGAAGGTACGGTCAATTTACATCTTTCTTTTATTAGTGTGGATGTCCAGAATAAGCAAATACAGAGACAAATTAGATTAATAATTTCCAGAGGCTATGGAGTGAAGAGTACGGGGTAATTACTGTTTATAGGTATGGGATTTCTTTGGGGCGGGGGGCGGGGGGGACCAGCGATGAAAATGTTCTGAAGTTAGACAATCTTATGAATATATTGAAAACTACTCAATTGTTTCCTTTAAAAGAATGAATTTTTTAATATCCGCCCCCAATTTATATGTTGATCTCGAGGTATGACTGCACTTGGAAATAGGGTGTTTGGTTTAAAAGGTAGCTAATTTAAATGAGGTCATTAGGGTGGGCCCATCTAATATGACTGTCCACTAAGGAGAAATTAGAATAAAGCACACACAGAGGGAAGATCATAAAAACATAGATCATCTAAAAGCCAGAAAAAAGAGGCCTCAGAAGACGCACTGATCATGGGCTTCAGCCCTCCAGAACTGTGATGAAATAAATCCTGTTATTTAAGACACTGAATTTATGTTACTTTGTTATGGCAGCCCTCACAAACTAATATTTATCCCAAATAAAGCAACTATTTAAAAAGACTGCTGCCGAAACCGGTTTGGCTCAGTGGATAGAGCATTGGTCTGCAGACTGAAAGGTCCCAGGTTTGATTCCGGTCAAGGGCATGTACCTTGGTTGCGGGCACATCCCCGGTAGGGGGTGTGCAAGAGGCAGCTGGTTGATGTTTCTCTCTCATCAATATTTCTAGCTCTCTATCCCTCTCCCTTCCTCTCTATAAAAAAATCAATTATATATATATATATATATATATATATATATTTTTTTTTAAATTAAAATAAACAAACAAACAAATAAATAAAAAGACTGCTAAGTGCCCTATCTGGTTTAGCTCAATGGATAGAGTGTCAGTCTGCAGACTGAAGGGTCCCGGGTTCGATTCCAGTCAAGGGCACATGCCCGGGCTGTGGGGCTCAATCTCTAGGAGGCAGCCAATCGATGCTTCTCTTTCATATGTTTCTCTCTTTCTCTCCCTCCCTCCCTTCTTCTCTCCCTCTTCCTTCCTCTCTGAAATAAATAAAAATGTATTTAAAAAATAAAAAATAAATAAAAGACTGCTAAGCAGTAAAAACTGTTATGCCAAAGGAAACATCAAAATTAGTAAATGAGGAAATAAAACAGATTTCTTACAATATCATAACTAACGACATTAGATTTGGAGAGCATGGGCACAAGAGAAAGTAGACTCAGAATCAACATTGCTGGTGCTTGCATCCTAGCTGGGTGAAGATAAACATATTAAATTTCGAAACTTGAGTGGCATGAATAACAACTGGCTATTTTGCAGAATTTGCATGAATCAAGCATCACAGTTCCTGACAACAGTAGATAATGTTTGATTAGTGAAACCATTACCTTCAGTATATTCTTTACTGTGTTTGCCACCAACTACCTGTACCATTTGAGAATGATAACTGTAATTTATGGCAATAGAAGTCAGTACATAAAGGGAGAACAATAAAAGAATCTCAAAGTTTCAAAACTAAAAACTTTTAGGGGTCAGTGTTCAGCTGCTTCCCATTACAGAGAAGGCTGGCCCGGAAGGAAAGGCACCTTTCCTCACTCACATGTGCTGTCTTCACTGCCAGAGCACCAACCAAAGCCTGTGCACGCTGAGACAGCAAAGCTGTGTGCACTGAACTAGAGAGGCCATGAAGTAGAATAAATAAAAGATCATGACAACACATGACTTAAAAGTATGTTCTGGAGAAAAAATAAGCCATCATTGAATTTAATATGTGAATACACTCAAAATAAATGTACCTTTATTGAGGTCAAGTTCCTCCTCCTCCTCCTCCTTCTTTTGTCTCTCTTCTGCACCATCAGTCTTTTCCGTTGATACCCACTGTATTTCTCCACTTGTTTCTTGCCACTCTCCACTCTTATCATGCTGAGTGGTGGGAGTATCTTTTATCAATTCATCTGTTTTACTTTCTGCCAACTGGGCTGCTCGCTCTCGCTCAAGAAATAGCTGACAAAAATTATTTTTAAAGAGATTAAAAAAGAGATCACCAACCAATATGTATGTAGCCAAATATAAAGTTCTATTTATTTTTAATCATCACTAATCCTGAGAAGCAAGTTGTATGATAAAAAGGTTAAGTATCAATAAAAGCCCTTGTTTGGTAATTCTTGCTCTATATCTTATGAAGGCCAAAATGAAAGTATAAATGCTGTTGGTATTCAATCAAGTAAATTAAGTGTCTACTAATAATGCAGGCAGGCATTGTGTTTGTAAGAATGAAAATCTCAGTACTTCCTTTAATTTGAATAATAATGACAAAAAATTTCAAGTAAAAAAAGCTATAAACTTAAATAATTAAAACAAGCCTGGCTGGGGGAGTGAACCGGAAGTGCAAGCGCCCGGGCTGCTCCTCGGCCAGGCGGAACCTGCTCTGTCGGGCCCGGTGGCTGCAAAAGAACTTTCTCCCGCCCCAACTGTCGCCTGGGCCAAGCGCCTCGCCCTCCTGGCAAGCCTCCCCCGCCGGGCTCCGCTCTCCGCTCGGCGCGGCCCGGCTCCCTCTCGCCCGGCAGGGCCCGCTCGCTCCCGCCGCCGCCACCGCCTCGCCTGCTGCCCGGCCCGGCGGCCCGCCCCGCTGCAGTGATGTGCGACAAGGAGTTCATGTGGGCCCTGAAGAACGGGGACCTGGACGAGGTGAAGGACTACGTGGCCAAGGGAGAAGATGTCAACCGGACGCTAGAAGGTGGAAGGAAACCTCTTCACTATGCGGCAGATTGTGGGCAGCTTGAAATCCTGGAATTTCTGCTGCTGAAAGGAGCAGATATTAATGCTCCAGATAAACATCATATTACTCCTCTTCTGTCTGCTGTCTATGAAGGTCACGTTTCCTGTGTGAAATTGCTTCTGTCAAAGGGTGCTGATAAGACTGTGAAAGGCCCAGATGGACTCACTGCTTTTGAAGCCACTGACAACCAGGCAATCAAAGCCCTACTTCAGTGATGGATGGATGGGCTGACACTCTGGAAGAATGACTCTCCTGTGGCCTCACACTGCTGCCTGTCTGTCTGTCACTCTCTATCTGCCAGCTTCTTCAGCTAAATACTTTAGGAGGGGTGAGGGGAGAGAGAAATTCATAACAAATCGGACTACCAGAAAACAAAAAATAAAAATGTTCTGGAGGAGAGGCAAAAACTACAATCAGGCTTTTACAAAGCCTCCTGATCAAGTCGGCCTCTTTTCCACTTCCAAAAATACACAGTTTATACCCAAGGGAGAGCAAAGACACATACCGTAACATTTGACCTTCTCAGCTCCCTAGCTAATTCAGTAATTAGATTGTGTCGAGGGTCTGATTATACAAAGGCCAACTCTACATAATTGGTAGCCCTAACTGTGCGAGCAGTAGTGGCTGCTGTGGTGTAAACTTAGGGTGCTGAGATAGCGATTAGCTCTAGCCTTCTGCCTTAAGGTGCACTCTGGGGTCTCCCGGTGTGGTGAAGAGCGCGCCGCCTGTGGTTGGTGACCAGATCCTCCCTCGGTGACTGTCAGCTTTACGCGAAAGCTCAGTGACGGGGAGGTGGGCACACCTAAATTGCTAGATGCCTGAACTTTGGATTTCCTCTCCCCTTTCCCATGGATTTCATGTATCTTTAGGTAAAACTGACTAGTTTTATTTATAAAATCTTAAATTTTGGAAGTCTATAGGAGAAACCATTCCAGTATGCATAAATTTTTCTCCTCTAGATTCAAATACTTATATAACATTGAAACACTTTAAAACTTTGCTGGTAGTAAAAGGGGATGTAAAACTAGAATCATAGCCATAAGCCTGTTAGTATCATACAAAGAGACAGTTGTCTTCGTAACTATAGTTGTCTTCATTTGCTATTTGAATGGATTGACCCCGGTTATGTGTGGAGAACAAGGAACATTGTAGGAATGTCTCTTTGACCCATCTTGGATGCTGATTACTTACTTATTGCACCAAAGCTATCACTGGGGTGAGATTTACTATTTGGACAAATTTAACCCCCATCTCTTAAAAAATATGCTTGTTACTAGGTTCCCCCAGCTGTTGATAAACTTCTGCTGAACATAAAAAAAAAAAAAAAAAAAAAAAAAAACAGCCCTAGCCAGTTTGGCTTAGTGGATAGAACATCAGCCTACAAACTGGAAGGGTCCTAGGTTCAATTCTGGTCAAGGATGCATGTTGGGTTGCAGGCTCGATCCCCAAAATAGGGGGCATGCAGGAGGCAACTGATCAATGATTCTCTCTCATCATTGATGTTTCTCTCTCCCCCTCCCTCCCATTTTCTTCCTCTCTGAACTCAATAAAAATATATTAAAAAAACAAACAAACCAAAACAAAACAAAACCACAAGCAGAAAGGATGAATTAACTGAAAAGAAGAACAATGAATAAAACTATATTATACTATGTAAAAGTAACATGGCTTCTTTAAAAGAAAACAAAAACCAGTAAAAAAGTAAAAAGGTTCAGAAAAAAACTCAGAGCTGGAACTCAACTAATCATATTTAAAATGAGGTGCAATTGTCAATGAAAGTGCAGAGGGAACACTCTAAGTGAAAAAGAGAATACCCTGAACCTCCTTGCCTTCACTGACCTGATCTTCCCTGGGTGGGTACAGTGCTGAACATGCAGAGAGCACTGAACATACTGGTATGATTTGGGGAAAACCCAAAGTTACTAAAGACAACTACCTGATAATCAAATGCCAAATAAACCTCAGAGATTTGCTTAATGTATTTAATACAAAGAGTGGTCTATAAAATTTAATGCCTTAAAAAATAAAATTCAGATTTTGTATAAAGCAGCATTTCTTAAAATTGGTTCAAGGATCCCTATATCCTTTCAGGGAGTCCATGAGGTCAATGATCTTAAGAGGTCAGGTGACTTCTTTCATTCTCTCTGAATATACAGTAGTTTTCCAGAATGCACAGCTCATGTACTTATATTATTGCTCTAGTGGCTGATGGTATGTGTGCCCATGTTTCACAATTTTCTTTTTCTTTTTAAATATTTTTATTGATTTCTTACAGAGAAGAAGAGAGAGGGATAGAGAGTCAGAAACGTCGATGAGAATCATCGATCAGCTGCCTCTTGCACAACTGCCACTGGGGATGTGCCCGCAACCAAGGTACATGCCCTTGACCAGAATCGAACCCAAGACCCTTCAGTCCTCAGACCGATGCTCTATCCACTGAGCCAAACTGGTTTCGGCATGTTTCACAATTTTCTAAGTTTGGAAAGATAGAGCACATATAAACAAAATATCTTTAATTTTTAAGAGTTTAAAGATCAAAATGTTTGAGATGAGAATGATGGGCTCCTAACTGTAATTCAGGAAAAAAAGATCAAATTGTCGTGGATTACTTTTGAGGGCACAGTTCAAACATCATTAGTTTCAAATAGGCCAAAAAATTAATAGGTTAGCTAGCAAAGGCTTCAGAAACAATGAAAAGGATAGCTTATCATCACTTCTGCATATATGCAAACTACTATTTAAGGAAATGACAAAGGCAGCTAGGAATCTATGAGTCTGGAAAAAAGTAAAAACTATAATGTCCACCGTTGTCAAGAAACAGGAACTCACAGACATTTTTTTTTAAGGGGGGGATATAAATGGATGGGAGAGGGAGTGTTTGTTTTGGGTGGGAGTTGGAGATACCAATTTTAAATATTCATATTCTAACACAATTCTTAAACCAGGAAATTATTCCACAGACATACTTTAAAGAGCATGACCCAGTATATAGGTATATAAGTCCTGGGCACAGATCAGACCAGTAAGTGCTGGATGAGGTGGGGCTGAAGGCTGATTCCTAATTTGTGATTAAAAATCTATTTTTGACTTATAAACAAATATGCCTTTCACTAACAATGCTTAAGGAGTGATAAGTAAGGGTATTCATTCTGACCCAGTGTACCTCTCACTAAACTGGTGAGACTGGGAGAGAAGCAGAGGGGTTGGGGGAGGAATAAAAAAGAAAGGAGGGGAGGGGAGATAAGACAGAGAGAAGTGCAACTGATAAGGAAATTGGACACATGCAACAAACTGAAGGTGTTTAAGTTATCGCTTACCTGCACTAAAGCCTGAACAGCATGAACTTGTCCAGCTATCCTTAAACTATCATCTGCTTCTCCACTGCAGAAGGAAGAATCGAAGGAGCACGACGTTTCCATGTTGACAAGACAGTGCCGATTCCGAGCACTATATTCTACTAAATTTATCAGTAGACCTAGGCCCTATAAAAATTAAAACTGCATATTACCACAGGTGAGAATTAAAAGCAAACGAACATAATGTACATCACTTTACTGGTAACTAGAAACCTAATCAGTGCCCTACCATCTACAAAATAGTTAAAAACTAGTATGTAAGATAATGGTCTTCCCAAAAAATGATTTAACCACTTTTTAAAGGAATCTTCACCTGAGGATGTTTTCCCATTAACTTAGATAAGTTGAAGGGATGGAGGTAGAAACATGGATGTGAGAGAAACATAAGACTGTTTGCCTCACACACACTGTGCCTGGAGACTATGTGCCCTTGAGGGGGAATCAAACCCTAGAGCCTTTGGTGTGGGGCAGACTCTCTAACCACTCACTGACCCACATCGGCCAGGGCTGATTTCACCACTTTTTTAAATCTCCACTTCTAATTCTTATATTATTTGTACACAGGGCCCTTCACAGCTACTTTGCACAGTAAGATCATGTTCATAAGGAATTTACTGAAACCCACAATGTCTGTGTACTAGAGGCCCCTTGCAATGGGCCTTCCTTCCCTTGGCTTCCTGCACCGGTTTTCCTCCGGCACCCCGGACTCAGGCCTTTGCTCTGGCCGGTTCGTCTTCACTGCTCTGCTGGAGTCTGCCATCTGGAATCTGCATTTTTCGGCTTCACTGCGGCACCCCGCTCCTGCAGATCCCTTTACCCCCTGCCCTCCCTCTCATCATATCAGGTGTCCTGCTCTGCCTGGCCACTCCTCGCCTGGAGCAGCTGGGCGGCCGCCATTTTTTGCCTTCTAATTTGCATACTCACTCTGATTGGCTGTGGGCGTAGCAGAGGTACAGTCAATTTACATGTTTCTCTATTATTAGGTAAGAAGATATAAAAGCCTAAGTGACTGAACGACTGGTCACTACGATGCACACTGACCACCAGGGGGAGACGCTCAATGCAGGAGCTGCCCCCTGGTGGTGAGTGTGCTTCCACCTCTGCAGCAGTGCTACCAATTGGCAGCAGCAGGTGCAGCGGCATTGGGATGAACAGGAGTGGCACCCAGCCAGGGCTTGGGCTCCTCCCCAGCCGCCTGCCACTTCGTACACTACTACATCCCCCGAGGGGTCCTGGATTGTGAGTGCACAGGCCAAGCTGAAGGACCCCACTGGTGCACGAATCCATGCAACTGGGCCTCTTGTATCCAATAATTTGTTCTAACCCCAAAACTAAGATGAAGTTTTCATTATCAACCAAGCACACAACTACTCATTTCTGAAATAGCTGCTTCGACTCACTAGCACTCGAATATCAAATCTCTGCTCCTGAGGTAGGTACTTTGGAACCTGAAGCACACAGTTCATCGCTGTGCCGATCAAGCCATCCTGTTCTCCTGTTTTGGTGCTGCCCCACTCTAAAACAGAAAACAGTGTGAAAGTGTTACTGGTTCTTCTTCATGATACCAACAACCAATATACACTAACAAGAATATGAAAAGTTAGAAATGTATAGTTGTTTTTTTTTGTGGTTTTTTTTTTGTTTGTCTTTTTTTAACACATTAACTGTGCTGACCATCACTCCATCACAAATGCTGAAGAAGTCATTAACTGTAATATTTCCAAGCCAAGATACCAGGCTTGTTCTAAAATGACCAACTCCTAAAGGCAGTCAAATCTACTAGTATACATGAATCAGTGAATTACATGATGGCAATTTAAAAAATCACTATCTCAAGAAAAGAAACAAGGGTGTAAACAGCCTTCCAGGGAGAATCCATGTAACACACGTCGCTCACCATTGTCGTTCGTTAAATTGAGCAGCACCCCGATAATGGCCCGCATGCAGTCTTCCACTGCTTTGCCCACGTGGTTAGTGACATTCTGCTGAGGCAGAGGCTTGCTATCAGGCAAGCATATACTGTTCTCAGCACGGTTATACTGCTGAATCAATTCTTCACAATGTTGCAATGCTCTTAAGAGAAAACAAAATGTAGATTTACTCTAAACAAAAATAATTAAATTTAAAACTTCTTACTTGGGCCTTAATGTTTCAAAATCTGTCATATGCTGTCATATTAACTTACTTTCCTATCCCTATGTTATACTGTATTAGCCTAGTAAATTATGTAATAAGTATGTATGGTATTCCAATGGTATCGCAATAGCTGCTACATTTGATTTATTTTGGGAAAAATCGAGAATTTAAATTTTTTTAGGCCAAGTTAAATTATGAATTCTATACAGAAGTTTTTATCTCTATTACTTAACAGTTGTCCCCCATTTTACCATTCTCTCCAACAGAAATGACTACAATCCTTCTCCAAACAAGCTAAAGTTCTTCAGAGTTAACACTAGACACTTTGGAATTTCACTCAGATCTTTTTTAATGCATGTTCTTAGCAGATAGAGAACATTATTAATACTGCACAATAAAATGATCTTGTATAGATGGGTATTAAATACTTCATAAATATTACAGCAAATGACAGGTCATTTAACTGATGTGTCTCCTGGCAGAATCAAGGTATCAGCTGTACCCAAGGATTCTCAAGATGCTACTCAAAATAACAAGTACATTTAATGCTTAAGTAGGTATAATATTTATGAATACTCTCCTTAAATCACAAAGTCCGTTAAAAAAAAAGTCTATGATGAGATGATGTAAGCGGTCTGTGATGTGACATGCGTTGTATAGATCACACAAGCCCCTTGAAGAAACGGCCCTGTACCTATTCCTCCTGGGCTGCCCTTTGGTTAGGTCGGTGTTCCTCACGCCTGATTTATAACAATGTCTTCCGTAGATGTTTAGGGATGTCAGCCACAACTATTATGCTGTTAAAGTTCACTCAACTGCGTTAAGCAGTACTGAGCTAAATCAGTTTGAATTGAGAGGTGGGTGAAGAAAAGTGAGGTATATTATTTAATTTTTCAATATGTTATCCTTGCATTTATCAGGGTTTTACAGAAAAGTTTAAGAAGCCTGATGAGAGATCGTTCACAAATATCCAACTCTGTCCTCCACCCCTACTTCTAAGACATTTGACACAAAGGTCCTAAATACAACAAAAAAGCTAAAACCTGTCCTTATCAGGAGGCATGAAACATATGAGACATTTTAAAAGTAACATATTTAACTTGCAAGAAGACTCCCTTTTTAACAGAGTAAAAAAACTAGAATACATGCTTTAATGGTATCAAGTGTGACACAAAATGTACAAAATACAAGAACAATGGAGAAGAAATTTACAGATTAAGAAAATCGATTAGAAAATACTGGAAATTGAATGCTAACTGGACATATTAATATTAGGCAAATAATTTTTGGGGTATAAAAATAATGTGGCTATATTTTTAAAGAGTCCTCTTGTATATACTTAAGTACGTATGAATGAAATGATAAATTTGTGGTTTGCTTCCAGATAATCTAGAAGGGGGAATGATAGGGTTACAGCTGGAAACAAGACTGGCTAGGATTGATGATGACTCAATCTGAATGATATGTAAATCAAGGCTTATTATACTATTTTGCCTCCTTTTGTCATGTATGATATTCTCCTGAATAAGAGGTTAAAAAAAAACACAGATAAATTTGAGTCAGGTAGTAAGTGGGACTTTGCTACTATACTAAGGACTTTGAGTATATGTGCAAAATCAGTAAGGAACCACAGAGATTTGCAGTTTGAGATTACTTTTACAAAGCATATACATATATGTTTTAAAATATATATATACATACATTAAAACATATTTTCATTGACTTTAGAGAGAAGGGAGAGGGAGAGAGAGATAGAAACATCAATGAGGAGAGAGAATCATTGATCGGCCGCCTCCTGCACACCCCCTACTGGGGACCAAAACCACGGAACCCAGGAAGGTGCCCTTGTCTGGAATCAAACCTAGGACCCTTCAATCAGACGCTCGGTCCACTTAGCCAAACCAGCCAGGGCAAAAGCAGAGATGTGAGGACAGTTAACCCCTGTGGTGTTGTGCTGGACATGCTAGAATATCAGGAGTTAGGACAGAGAGAGCAGGAAGAGGCTGCTGCACTGGGTGACAGCATTAGCCTAATGTCAGGAATTAGGGCTGAGTGTGTGGGGAATGAGGGAAGAAGCTGCATACAGATCTGGGGGGAAGATAAAAACAAAAAGGAAGAGGAGGGATAGTGATGTTTATTCATAATAAAAATAAGGCTGATATTTAGTGTTTACTCTATGCCAATAATTGTTCTAGGCCAGTGGTCGGCAAACTTGTTAGTCAACAGAGCCAAATATCAACAACACAACGATTGAAATTTCTTTTGAGAACCAAATTTTTTAAACTTAAAACTTCTTTTAATGCTACTTCTTCAAAATAGACTCACCTAGACTGTGGTTATTTGTGGAAGAGCCACACTCACAGGGCCAAAGAGCCGCATGTGGCTCGAGAGCCGCAGTTTCTAGGCTTTATGGATATATACTAACTTTTTAAAAAATATATATTTTATTGATTTTTTACAGAGAGGAAGGGAGAGAGATAGAGAGCTAGAAACGTCGATGAGAGAGAACCATCAACCAGCTGCCTCTTGCACACCCCCTACCGGGGATGTGCCCGCAATCAATGTACATGCCCCCGACCGGAATCGAACCTGGGACCTTTCAGTCCGCAGACCGATGCTCTACCACTGAGCCAAACCAGTTTCGGCCATATATACTAACTTTTAAAAAAATTAATCTTATTGTTGGAAGTATTACAGATATCCCTTTTCCTCTATTGATTCCCCTTCTTCCTCTCCCCTATATTAACTCTTTTAACATATATTGTTCATAACATATATAACATACAAGGGATATTTAAAAATCATTTTTAAAGTTTAGACATATATTTTATACATACTAATATACATTTTAAATGATATAATTTAACATATAACAAGTATATTATTATTTTTATGATAACAACCTTGGGTAAGTAGATACAATTATTAGCCCCCCCATCTGAAGAACTTGTAGCAAATAAAAAGCAAGGATCCACACTCCAGTCGCTCTGGCTCCAGAATCTGCACTCCTAACTTTTCCTAGACTGTACTGCTTCTGGTACACAGAATTTGACAGATGAAGTGTTTTATGGAGGAAGATCATACAACAGTATTTTTTTTTAAGCCAATCTAAATGCTTTAAATAAAATATTTTATTTTTATTCGTGTGGCTGAAACCGGTTTGGCTCAGTGGATAGAGCATCGGCCTGTGGACTGAAAGGTCCCGGGTTCGATTCCAGTCAAGACATGTACCTTGGTTGCAGGCACATCCCCAGTAGGGGGTGTGCAGGAGACAGCTGATCGATGTTTCTCTCTCATCGATGTTTCAAACTCTCTATCCCTCTCCTTTCCTCTATGTAAAAAAAAAAAAAAAAAAAAAAAAAAAAATCAATAAAATATATATATTTTTTAAAAGTGTGATATTTCAGAAAAACTTACTTAGCTGATGAAACAATGAGTTGTGAATCTTTATATGCTATCAAGTAGCCTTGATTGTCTGGATTATGCACTGTTACCTAAAAGAAAAAATTTTAAATGATGTGTCAATCCATAACTTCAGTCATTCATATATAACACACTTATAACTAATGCTGTAAAAGACAAAGATGAGAAAATTCAGCCCTTGTCATGTAAGTAAATAACCCACATGTTCCTACTTTAAAACAATAAAGCTATCGCTTTATTACAAAGTTAAAACATTACTGTTACAATTGCTTGCTCATAATGTATTCTGTGCTCTACATTCACTGTAATGAATTACCAATGAATGTCAGAAAAGAACAGTCTCTAACTTATACAAAAACTAATCAAGTTCTTAAATGGATTCATTTAGAATTTTAAAAAAATATACAGGAGTGGACAAAAGTAGAATTATAGTTGTGAGTATACAAAATAGTTTATTCCTGTATTATTATTAGTTGCATTATTTCCATACAAACAACTGTAAACCTAGTTTTGCCCACATCTGTATATCTCTGTTTATCAAATATACTCTAGAACAGAGTACTTCAATTTTGCCAAAAAATTTTTTTAAAAAGATTTTACTAATTGATGAGAGGAACAATGATTTGTTATTCCACTTATTTATGCATTCATTGGTCAATTCTTGTATGTGCCCTGACCAGAGATCAAATCCAAAACCTTGGTGTATCAGGATGGTGCCCTAACAACTGAACTATCTGGTCAGGGCCAAAAAATTTTAACTACACTAGATTATTTCCCCACAGATGGTTCAAAAGGCACCTGGCTACTCCAATCTAATCAATACACAATCTATGCATACTGCACTTCACTGGCAGCGTAATGTCTCTGAACTGGGTTAAGTTATTCATTAAAGGCCAAGAACAAATATACTT
Organism: Pipistrellus kuhlii; assembly: GCF_014108245.1. Classification (NCBI taxonomy): domain Eukaryota; kingdom Metazoa; phylum Chordata; class Mammalia; order Chiroptera; family Vespertilionidae; genus Pipistrellus; species Pipistrellus kuhlii. The sequence continues at coordinate 4,404,966 of NW_023425535.1, read as the reverse complement.
ATTATGGCACTCAGTTCAATAATACCATTCTTCAACACCAAATATTAAGAAAATTCTTATTAATTAAAAAAACAAATGAACACCTGACTGCTTTTTACTATCATTTTTCCTAAACAAGTTAACATAAAGGGTGTCCCAAAACAATGTGTACACACTTTAATAGCTGATAGTTCTATTTTGAAAATGAAATGTATTTTAACAAACACTGCCTTTATAATTATTCAAAGTGTGTGAATACAGTTTTTTGGACACCCTATATAAGTAGAATTCCACATTAAGGAATATTAACATTCGGCAATATAAACAAAACTGACATACGAGGTTTTGTATGGAGCAGCAATACACATATTTTTAAAAAACTAAACTGCTCATTTAACTTGTTCATTAACAATGGCTGCTCAAAGAATGCATCACAATTACAATTTGGACTTTTTTTAAAAAGTGAAACTCCAGGGATACATAACACGTATTTGGCAATCTCACACAGTCACAATTAAGATTAAACAATTTTCTCCAAACAGTTGTCTATACTTACACTTTCTAGAACTCGTAAACATCTCTCTGCTCCCCATAATGAGGCTACTAGTTTCTCTTCATCCTCATCTCTACTGAGATGATCCACACATTCTTTCACTAGAAGAAAAGAAATGGATGTGTACCAGTTAGCACGTCTCAGCACCTAAGTACCTGGCCCTTCACGAACATTAAAAGCCAATGAACACATGCTGTGGAAATTTTGGAACCTCTTCGGACATGAATTATTCTAAGTTTTATACTATGAGATGTTGAAATGTCTGAGACTCTAATTTATTGTAATTATTTTCTTTCCATTACTTTCAAAGCATTAATGGCATTTCCTGTGAAAGAGATTTGCAAAATCTTTTCAAGTGATGAAATTACTTTTGGAATATGTAAATAAAATATATTTTTCATCCTTTTAAATCTATGAAAATATTGATCATACCTTTATCTACAATATGATCCAGACCACCCAAAAGCCGGAGTTCTTCTTTAAACCAGTCTCCTGCGCGTTTGGAAGTAAGGGATAGTAGCGTCTCCATAGCTAAATGCCCAGTCTAAAAATCAGAAGAACCATTAATGAATCTTTACTTTTAACAAAGATTCTGCAGCAAAAATTCCAGAGGTTTTCTTTAGAAAAGTTCACTACATGCCCATAAAGTTCACTGTATTTTTTCTTTTTTCAGAAACTTTTATTGATCTGAGAAAGGGAGGAGAGAAATATCCATTGGCTGTCTCCCACATGCACCAGACCAGGGACCACACCACAACCTGGCCATGTGCTCTGACAGGAAATGGAACCAGGGCCCTTTAATGTGTGGACGATACTCGACCACTGAACCAGACTGGCCAGGGCCATGGTGTTATTTATAATGCAGCAAGTGCTTTTATAAGTAAAGCTGGAGTGATTTTAATTTTTATGAGAATAGTCATAAGCTGAAGAAATGGTTTTAACCAATGGTTTGCTTTCATGGAAGATGAATCTCATTTATCAGTTGAATAAAGTAGATACTGGTGGCCAAAACTGGTTTGGCTCAGTGGATAGAGCGTTGGTCTGTAGAGTGAAAGGTCCCAGGTTCGATTCCGGTCAAGGGCATGTACATAAGTTGTGGGCACATCCCGGTGGTGCAGGAGGCAGCTGGTGGATGTATCTCTCATCGATTTTTCGTTTTTTTTTAATATATTTTTCTTTTTCTAATATATTTTATTGATTTTTTACAGAGAGGAAGGGAGAGAGATAGAGTTAGAAACAACGAAGAGGATATACATCGATCAGCTGCCTCCTGCACCCCCACACCCCCACTGGGGATGTGCCCACAACCAAGGTACATGCCCTTGACCGGAATCGAACCTGGGACCTTCCAGTCCGCAGGCCAACGCTATATCTACTGAGCCAAACCAGTTTCGACTCATCGATGTTTCTAACTCTCTATCCTTCTCCCTTCCTCTCTGTAAAAAAATTAATAAAATATATTTAAAAAAAGAAATAGATACTGATAGTATTTCCAAGGTACAGATGCTTAAGAGTGGGAGTTTGAATTAAAGGGTGCCTGTACTTTAACTGCAAATCAATTAATACCAGATTAATTTACCACGGAGGCTAAAACAAGCAGCACTCTAAGTGTGGCTGTGTCGGTTGTTCTGAATTCTCAAAATCTTATCACTTTAAATTTTTATCCTGAGGGTAAAAAATTGTATCTTATTGCTTTGGTTTGTATTGTTCTAACTACAGTAAACTTCAGCATCTTTTCACATACTGTTTCTTCTGCAATTCTTCTTTCCTTATTTACCTGCTAGGTTGCTTATCCTTTGCTTATTGTTATAAATATTTTCTTATTAGATTTACCAGGCTTGAACTGTATACTGCAGGGTTAGCAGCTTGGATACACATTGTGTGGCCACCACGACAAAACTATGAATAATTTCAGGACCACCATGAAAGGAAGCACAGAACAGTAAGCCATATTTATAACAAGAATGACGTTTTTCTTAATCTTTATTTGCCTTTAATTATTGTTTTTCTTTTCTACTATATTTTATTCTAAAAGCATATAGCTATCTCCCACCAAAGAGCAGTAGCAGTTTGAATCTTGTTGCAATAGGAACTTCAGCATAAGAAATGGTTTCATTAGCAAAGCTAAAAAGACCTGGTTTTCTTCCCAAACCTTCTTTCCTTTGTAATTTGCAAGTTTACATTAAGTCCTCCTGAACAATTTGGAAATGAATATAAATTGGGAATTTAAAAATGCAAAAAAAACACATCTTACCATCAAATCTCAGGAGTACTGATTTAGGAGAAATCTAGAACATTTTAATCTAATCTCTAACAAAGCTGATGTTAAGGTGGAAATATAGAACTAAATTCAATGCTATAAACACACATTCATTTCCCTCCATTCCCAGTCCCTGAAAGAATAATTTAATGCGATTGGTTCCGGTATATTAAGCTCATAAGCCACATAGTGAACCTGAAGCCTAATGAGACTATTTAGGAAGAAAGGGAACAGTAATTTGATGTTAATATCACAAAAGCTGGTGAGTTTTTATGCTAAAAAAGGACTATCATTTACTTCTATTGGCATAAAAAGGATTGTGGCTATTTCCAATATATTATATGCTAGCATTTTAACACAGCCTACACAATCCAAACATTTTACTTGAAAACGGAAATAGTCCTCAGAGTTAAAGCACAGCCAAATCATTAATCAGAATATTATATTCAGCTACTGTTAGCTCTGTTATTTAAATTATACCTGAAAACATTATAAAATTAATATTTTAAATTATTTTTCCAGGGCACTGCTGGAAACCAAATCAGTTTCACTGAAAAAGAGATACTGACAGGAAGCCAGGAAGGCTGGTCAACAACCTTAATTGCTCTAACCTTTAGTTGAGATTTTGTTAGCTGAAGCAGAATCTACAAGTTTCTATTATTTCCTGCCTAAGGGCTACATGTAAATTTCTGTTTATGTTGCTTAAGATGTCTTCCCCAAAGCCTCAATAAAAGGGGATGGCAGGGCCAGAGCAGTAGTAGTTCTCCCACTAGAGTTGGACTACCGCCTGGCCCCCCAAATCGCCAAATTGAATTTCTTCAAGTCTCTTCATTTGTGTGCGGCCCTTCTCCAGAACCTGAACCCTGAATTGGAACTCTTTCTACGCAGGCCGTGAAAGAGAGTCCTATAGGGCACATCAGGAATAGCAGTATATTTCGAGGAAGAAATTAAGCAATTAATAAAACAAACAAAAATTATGCACAGGGAGACAGTAAATGTACAAAGAATATCTACTTAAGATTTAAGACAAACAGATATTAAGAGAGAAGCAAAGACATTCAAAAATTAGCAATTCTGTTCTGGTTTTAATCATGTGAGTAAACTAGTTAACACAATATAAGAAAATTATTATGCTGGTATTTACCACCCTAATAAATTCAACAAATTCAACAAACCATGGAGGAAAATCAATAAACAAGTTAATCATGTCATTTAACATCAAATATCTGGAAAGAATATTGAATAATATGGGAGATAGAACAAACACATACATGTATGCAGCAAATAAAAATTATAGGCTCAAATTTATTCTTTATTTGATTAAAAATTTGTATATATTATGAAAATATAAAAAACCAATAAAAATTACGAATACATTTTACAAGTAGTATAAAAATAGTTTGGTGAGGTAGAGGGATTTTTTATCCACTATCTGAGCATAAAACAATTCTTTGTCCAACTTTAATACATGAAAGTGCTCTTTAGTAGTACATGTCAATTTTATGTCCCGCCATTTAATGTTAACTTGCTTTTCCTATCAACCCCCACTTTATTCAAATTCCATACTCTACCTTCACAAAATAGAGCAATATCCCTAAGTCATAGCTAGCTCAACAATGTCTGAGGCAATTGCTGCAGTCTTCAGTTTACTAAGCAGTTGGGGGAAAAAAACAATATTATTTATATAGTTTTGATGTTGAAAATACCTAAAAGTCAAGTTACATATAAAGAAGTAATTTTATTTTTTCAAAATGACAAGTCGAATTATTTTCTACTAGCCTGATAATCTTGAGGAGGATTATTGATTATACAAGTAAAAGACAGATAAAAAAAAAAAAAAAACCCACAAAAACTGGAATTAACCAAAAGCAACAGGCATTTTAAACTTGGAAATATGGCCGGGACCGGTTTGGCTCAATGGATAGAGCATCGGCTTGGGGACTGAAGGGTCCCGGGTTCGATTCTGGTCAAGGGCATGTACCTTGGTTGTGGGCAGATCCCCAGTAGGGGGTGTGCAAGAGGCAGCTGATCGATGACTCTCTCTCATCGATGTTTCTAACTCTCTCTCTCCCTTCCTCTCTGTACAAAATCAATAAAATATATTAAAAATAAATAAATAAAATAAAAATAAATAAACTTGGAAATGTGTGTTGAGCATAAGTGTAGCAGTTAATGGGACACCCTGAAACTCTAGAATGAGTGAATGCTCATTGGAAATGATCTGGTGCCGAAACCGGTTTGGCTCAATGGTAGAGCGTTGGTCTGAGGTCTGAAAGGTCCCAGGTTCGATTCCGATCGGGGCATGTACATTGGTTGCGGGCACATCCCCGGTAGGGGGCGTGCAAAAGGCAGCTGATTGGTTTCCCTCTCTCATCGAAGTTTCTAGCTCTCTATCTCTCTCCCTTCCTCTCTGTAACAAATCAATTAAAATATATTTTAAAAAGAAAAAAAAGAAAAGAAAATGACCTTGCAGCTCTAGCCGGTTTGGCTCAGTGGATAGAGTGTCAGCCTGTGGATCACAGGGTCCCGGGTTCAATTCCGGTCAAAGGCACATACCTTGGTTGCAAGCTCCTCCCCGGAACTGGCCCTGGTGAGGGCTCATGCAGGAGGCAACCAAGGAATGTGTTTTTCTTACACCGATGTTTCTCTTTCTGTCTTTCCCTCTCTCTTCCACTCTCCCTAAAAATCAATGAAAAAATATCCTTGGTGAGAATTAACAACAAAATAATAAAAAATAAAAACATTAAAAAAAAGAAAAGAAAAAGAAAATGACCTTGTAAAAATCTCTGAGAAGAAAATGACCTTGTAAATCTCTTTAAAAATATATATTTTTTATTGATTTTTTAGAGAGAGGAAGAGAATTAGAAACATCGATGAGAGACAATCAATCAACCGTCTCTTGCACACATCCCACTGGGGATTTGCCCGCAAACCATGGTACATGCCCTTGACCAGAATTGAACCTGGGACCTTTCAATCCGCAGGCCGACGCTCTATCCACTGAGCCAAACTGGTTTTGGCAATCTCTGAATTCTTATTCCTAAAACCCACAGAGAATAAGTATTCAAATTCCTTATTCAAATTCCTAATAGCTTAAAAGTTATTTTTACATTAAAAAAAAAAAAAAAAAAAAAAAATCGACCCCAACTGGTGTGGCTCAGTGGTTGAGCATTGACCTATGAACTAGCAGGATAGGGTTCGATTCCAGGTCAGGACACATGTCTGGTTGCAGGCTCAGTCCCCAGTGTGGGGCATATAGGAGGCAGCCGATCCATGATTCTCTCTCATCATGGATATTTCTCTCTCTCCCCCCCCTCCCTTCCTCTCTGAAATCAATAAAAATATATTTTTTAAAAAATTGAGAAAAGAATGTGCTGGGCAATGGGAGCGGACGGGGAGAGGTCAAGGGGGAAAAAAGGAGACGACATATGTAAAATTTTAAATAAAGAATTTAAAAAGAGAAAAAAATTAGGCAAAATGCAATAAAAATTTTACTGGTAAAAAAAATATATAGTTTAGGAATTTCAGGCAGGGAACAGAACTATGCTCAGAACTATACCTTCAGAAAATCTGCTGTATTATAAACCAAGAAGCTAAATGATTTGTCCAAAGTCACACACTTGCTGTGTCCAAAAACTTTCTGGAAGTAATTTTCTTTTTATAATGGAAAGAAGAAAGGAACCCACCGTTATATTTTCTAGATCAAGATGCTTGTTGTGTACAGTTTCACAGAGCCTGCGAATTTTTTCCTTGATTTTGTTCATGTCTTTTTCATTCAGTAGCTTAGCTGAAGAAGCATCTTGTTCCAGTTCTAAAAGTCGAATCATTAGGTCTAGACTAGCTCTATCAAGATCCATGTTCAAACGATCTCTACTCAATATGTACATGAGGGCAGCTGTACAAAGGGACAGATTCTTCAATGGACAAAAAGAAAAAGAAAGTAATCAATTACTGGCAATTTCAGGAAATAAGATTATTTTGACATTTATTCACATGGTGGAACCCCCATCCATTAAAATATTCTATAGAAATGTGAATTAAATAAATAAAGTAATGCTGCATCAAGTTGTGCTTTCTGAAGACCTCCCTACACGAATGGTCCAAAGCAAGAATATAAGTGAAAGTACATATTTCTTTAGCTATTCTATATTTAATAAAAAGTTTACAGTACATTTTTCAGCTCACTTCACTATCATTCTTTATGATTAAATAAAGTCAAATTTCAACAAACAGATTTCAATAAGTAAAATCAATAATCTGTGCCCAGATGCTCAGTGGTTGATCATCAACCCAGGAACCAAAGAGGTCACTGGTTAGATTCCCGGTCAGCCAACATGCCAGGCATTTTGAGCTCAATCCTCAGTTGGAAGTCATAATGTTTCTATCTACTTCTCACCCTTCCCCCCTCTCTCTAAAATTCTATAAAAACATTTTTTTAAAGTGAATAATGTGTTTTAAAACCTGTATCAGAAATTTAGCTATGTTTTTCTGTAAAATAAATGCAACCGCATTTGTGTCAATATGTAAAACTAAAATGCCCTAATAAACACATTTAGACTCATTTCTTTGAAATAAACCAATTAGGTCTGGCTGAACCAAGTATTTAAAAATAAAATCATGTGTTCTCAAAATCATTCAAATCAGGTAGCTGGCACACTTCACTTATAATAGGTACTAAAACCTGTAAGTAATGAAAGGGATATAGTTTAGGTCAGCATTATTTCAATATATAAGATATATTGTATTACACTTATTTCAATACATAAAAACACAATTAACTATGTAAACATTTAAACTTTAAATCCCCCAAAGCAAAGAGATTTCAGACTAAGTGACTAATTAAATCCTTACACAAAAAAATTAATTTTGGATATTAGGATGACACAGTATAGGTTTTGGGAGTCCAATGCCCTCAAGAACACACAAATCAATACTTTGGTCCTCTTATCTATCTATCTATCTATCTATCTATCTATCTATCTATCTAAAACCTTAATATGCAAACAGAATGGTGAACCTGTCGCTATGATGTGCACTGACCACCAGAGGGCGTGCACAGAGCATGATGGACATTGGCCACTGAGGGATGGTGGAGCAGGTGAGCTGAGGTGCCAGACCAAAGCAGAGTGCCAGTCGCTGTCATTAAGGAGATCCTCTGGTGGTTACTGAAAATTCTTTGCTCCTGCCTGGCCCTTGCACCCACTGCCAACACTGATCTCGCTAGCACTGGCTGCCAACCTCAATTGCGGTGGCTGTCAGCCCCAATCGCCTCTGAGGGCTTCTCCATCTCCCCTTGTTCTGAAGGGCAATTGGGGCAGCAGCTGCCACTGGCACCTGCCCCAATTGCTCTGTGCTGTCAGTGGATAGGAGCAGGGCCGGTACCGTCAGCGCGTAGGAGCAGTGGTGGCAGGAGTGGGGCTGTTGGCCGATAGGGCACTAGAGGCTAGGCAGGGGTGTGGAGGATGGGCAGAGACAGTTCCTTTCAAGGTGCACAAATTTGTGCGCTGGGCCCCTAATAACTGCGTAACAAAACAAATTAACAGGTCTTTTCTCTTCCTACTCATTCTTTATCTGCTACAATTTGGTAATGGAGTTATCCTCACAGAGGGATAAGTACAATGCTTTCAGTTTCAGACTCAGAGTGTCTCCCTTATTTGCATTTGAAACATAATTTCCCTGAACAAAAATATATAATAAAGTTATCTCAAAAATACCACTATCAATAATAATTAGCAATGATTATTTTTTAATTTAAGAAATGTTAAACCTAACTTTATCACATATTTTTAAAAGGAAATGTCAAAGTCAAAATGAAAATGAGGAATTCTTTTTCACAATGAGTTATGTCCCAATTCAACATATAGACAAAATGCTTTTTTAAAAAGTTCAAAACCTTTTTTTTGTCATGCTACTGATATCAAAGATTAGTAAAATATTTTTTTCTAGCACTTTCTGGTTAGAAGAAATCAATGTTTATAGAATTAAATACATTGGAACTTGGTTTTCAAACTTAATTCGTTCCGGAAGGCTATTTTAAAAGTGATTTGTTTGAAAAATGAATCTTTATTTTTTTCATTAGAAACAAATGATTCCCTGCTTTAACCTTTCTTATATACAGTGATGGCTAATGTACTGTTTAATTTATAAATAATAGTAATTTTTTTTTTTAATCCTCACATCCGAGGATATTTTTTCATTGATTTTTACAGAGAGTGGAAGAGAGAGGGAAAGACAGAAAGAAATATCAGTGTGAGAGAACAACAACACTTGGTTGCTTCCTGCATAAGCCCTAGCAGTTCTTGCCCTTGACCGGAATCAAACCTAGGACCCTTCAGTCTTCAGGCCGATGCTTTATCCATTAAGCAAAACCGGCTTGAGCAACACTTCTTTTTTTAAATTTATTGAACCACCTTAAACGAATCACTTTTAGCATTCGGTCCAGGAATGTCTTTCAGGTCTGTATGAATCTTTGCTTGTTTATATGCTACTGCCAAAACGACTAACTGCTTTTCATTTTTCATTTTGCCAAACCAACAAATTTTTCTACTTCTTCAATTGTCTGTGATCATTGTTTCTTTCATACCTTTAACAATATTAGGAATTGTGATGGCCTTTGTTTTAAAATTGTGCTAATCATTGGTTTGATTTTGCCAGCAACAAAAGCATTCTCTCCTTTGTTGCCTGAGAGACACTTTTTGTCATTCTGTGGCAGCAGCCTGAAAGGGTTGTCAGGTTGAAAACCAAAGTTTGGTTGACAGCTGAGACATTTTTTCTGTGAACAACTTGACAGAGAACTGAATTGTTTGAGATGGGGTATCCAGTATGCTATGATAATGTTTTATTTTTGTTAATCTTCACCGGAGGATATTTTCCCCCCATTAATTCTTGGGGGGAGGGGAGGGGAGGAGAGGGAGAGAAGGAGAAAGGGAGAGAGAAACATCAATGTGAAAGAGACATCCATTGGTAGCCTCCTACAGGCATCTGGGTCTCAGGATCTGGCCTGCAACCAAGGTACATGCCCCTGACCAGAATAGAGTCTGCGACCCTCCAGTGTTGGTAGGCCAATGCTCTAACCACTGAGCAAAACAGGCGAGGGCTTGAATAAGTGTAAACAGTACAAACTGACCAGAGGAAAAAATGTCCTGAGAAAATAATCTTAAATGATTAAGCAAAAACTTCTAGCATGAAACTCTATATTTAGCAAATAAAACTCAACCCATTTAGGAAATATTTATATCTGAATATACATAAATATATTTGTCAATAACTAAACAGGCTAGAATTTTTAAATAATGCTTCTTAAACCCAGAAACTTAAAAATACCTGATGGTGCTGGGAATCATCCAAGGTTTTAAAGACCATTGCTACCATTCCATGTGCTCTCAGGTGCATTCGAAAACTGGGCATGGCACATTTAGTAGCCAAGCTAATAACACTAGAAGAAAATAGACTAGTTAGGGAGACTAAAAATAGCTAGTGCATTACTATTTTGTTTGCACAGTACCAAAACAAGGGCATGGGGTGAGATGTCAAAGCGTACAGATCACAATATAAAAAGCATGGGCAAACCAAATTATTAAAGATTTACTAATACATATGTGATTAGATATGTTATATTAAACTATATAAATAACAAATGATCATCCTTACTTCTTACAGTACTTACTACCATGAAAAGCAAAAAGTTTTAGCTACTTTTGATAATGCCTCTAATACATGAATTTTATATTTGATTGAATATATTCTCATTGACTGGATAATTAATCAAATCAAAATATTCAATCCTATATAATAAAAGCATAGTATGCAAATTGTCCCCTCAGCTGGGAGGTATCTGGGAGTTCGACCAGGGGGCGAGGCCGGCCAGAAGAAGGGAGTAACTGGCCGGCAGCCAGCAGCTGCTAGGTACCCTACCAGTCTATACAAATGAAAGGTGGGCCTCTAGTCTATACAAATAAAAGGGTAATATGCTAACTAGATTGGATAGACCAGACGTCTTCCAAACATCATTTCAGAGGTCCTTCCTGACAAAGCCAGGTCCTGGGCAAAGCTGCCCAGGGTCCTGGGTGCCTGTGGCTGGCCCCGGTGAAGCCACCTGGAGGTCCGGTGCCGCAGGCGTCGGGAGAGGGGGCTGCACAGTCTCGCCCCTTCATGGAGTCAGTAGCATGGGCCCGGTCCTGGCACCATGCCTCCGCAGAGGTGTGTGCCGGGGGAAAAGGGGGGGGGGGGCTTAGAGGGGGGCCGGGAGGGAAGGGTGTGTGACCGTGGTTCCTCAACCTCCCACAGCCCCTCCCCCAACCAGCCTGGTTCCGGATCAGGCCTCCCCACCAGTGGGCGGGGTCAGTGCTTAGAAGCCACACGCCCTCGCATCCCTGCACCTCAACCAGAAGCCGGGCTCATGGCTGGTGAGCACAGCAGAGGTGATGTGAGCCTCTCCTGCCTCTGAGGCAGGTGGGCAGTAAGAAGCAAGGGGCCCTGGACTGCGAAAGCCCCGGACTGTGAGAGGGATGTTGGAGTTCCAGCTTAGGCCCAAACCCTGGGAAGTCTTGCATGGTGAGAGGACACAGGCCAGGCTGAGCCCTGTGCACTGGGCCTCTAGTATATACATATATACACACATATATACACACATATACACACATATACACACATATACATACATACATATATACACATATACATACATACATATATACACATACACACACAGATATATTGTATATATATATAAAAGCCTAAGTGACCACTCAAGTCGCTATGACATGCACTGACCACCAGGGGACAGATGCCTAATGCAGGAGCTGTTCCCTGGTGGTCAGTGCACTCCCACAGTGGGAGTGCCACTCAGCTGACTGACGGGTGCCAGACACTGGGCTCACGGCTGGCAAGGGCAGCTGCGGTGGCGCAAGCCTCTCCCGCCTCCACAGCAATGCTACCAAGCAGTGGCAGGTGCAGTGGGAATGGTGTGGCACCTGGCCCAGGCTCGGTCCTGCCATTTCTTGCACTACTACATCGCCCGAGGGGTCCTGGATTACGAGAGGATACAGGCCAGGTTGAGGGACCCCAACAGTGCATGAATCCGTGCACTGGGCCTCTAGTATAGTATGCAGACTATCCAAATTAAAAGATGCTTGAATTTATCAAATTTTCTACTTGCACATTTAAAACATTGGGCTGTAAAAGAACGTAGGGCTTCTTTGGCATAACACTTTCAAGAATCTGGAAATTGAAGTCTAGATTATGCTAAAAATATATAAACATCCAACTTTCCTTCCTCTATAGAATAAAATCCCTTATAAGAAACCAATCACATTTTAACATTATCATCACTGACTATAAACTATATCCATGATAACAAGATCACAAATGTTTAGCTCCATCCATTTGAAAAACTTTAATGGGCTATGTAGCATGTATACAATTTTCAAAAGTAAAAGAAAGAGCTTACCTAAGGCAACGTGTGTTTAGAGGCTGAGTGCTCTTTAAGCCACTTAACAAATACTCTATGTCATCAGTGAACTCTTGATTTTCACCAAATTCCACCACATCATTGAAGTGCTTCACGTGCTGAACAACTGTATATAACTGCCAAGAAAATAAGTCCAACTCTTTTGTAACTGTGAATTGGTATATTTAGTTAAATGTAAAGGCTTGCTGCACTGACAGTTGCTTTTAAAACACTGGTAGTACTAGGACAAGGTAAGTTCATGACTCAGCTGTATCAGTGTACTGTATTTGTTCAAGACACTAAATTGCTAAATGTTAGACACAAAAACCTATCCATACATAGGAAAATGACAGGACTTCTTACTTCTTTGTCTTCTTTTCTGCATTTTAGTGCGGTAACTATATCTTGGTAGGGCTGAGTAGGTATTGTCACAGTTTTTATCACTTTGGGTGGTGGTGCAGGAGCCTTAAAAACTCCATCATCTTTTTGATTTGGTTCCTTTGAAGACAGCCTCACCTATTAAAAAGGGTATTAGTTACTCTAAAAAATATTCTATCTAATAAAAGAGTAATATGCAAATTAACCATCACTCCACTACACCCATAAACCACGCCCTCCAACAACACCCACCACCAATAAGGAGCGAATATACAAATAAACACAACCAAGATGGCTACAGCCACAGATAGCAGGAGGGAGATTGGGTTACCCAGACAATGGAGGAAGCCACGCTTTCCACCTGCCAACCTAGGCCTCCACTCAAGGCTACAAAGTTTCAATTGTATAAGATAAATAAACCCCAGATACCAGGGCCTCGCTTGGGTGGCCAGGGGGGCGAGGCCAGCCTGCAAACCACCACAGGCCCCTTGCCCAGGCTGACCCCTGCTCCAAGGGAACCACCACACTGATCCGGAACATCCTCCAGGGCAAACCAGCTGGCCCCCATCTGTGCACCAGGCCTCTATCCTATCTAATAAGAGAGTAAGCTGCAGATTGACCATCACTCCAACACACAATAGCTGCCCCCACGTGGTCAAAGATCCTGCCCCTATCTGGAAACAAAGTGAGCACCAGGCCAGCAGAGGGAAGTTGGGGGTGACTGTGCATGCAGGGAAGGGCAGTTTGGGGGGGCAGGCACAGGCCTGCAGAGGAGAGCAGTTGGGGGGGACCAGGCCTGCAGGGGAGGGTAGATAGGGGTGACCAGACCTGCAGGGGATGGCAATTAGGAGCAAACAGGCTGGAAGGGGAGCAGTTAGGCAGCATCCAGGCTGGCAGGGGAGTGGTTAGGGGGTCAGGGGCAATCAGGAAGGCAGGCAGGCAAGTACTTAGGAGCCAGCAGTCCTGGATTATGAGAGGGATGTCCAATTGCCCATTTAGGCCCGATTCCACAGTCGGACATCTCTTGAGGGATCCCTGATTGGAGAGGGTGCAGGCTGGGCTGAGGGACCCCTCACCCCCTGCACAAATTTCGTCCACCGGGCCTTTAGTATATACACACACATAAAAATAGTAAAATGTCCTCTATCTAGCAAATGTAGCTTATGAAAAAAAGATGGGAAGCGGCCTCTGAAAGGTCATAAGGGACATTTAAAAATTCCATTTACTACAAGGTAAAATTAATAATGTGTTTTACTTACAAAAGAACCACTCAGGAATTCCCACTGCTTTCTTAAACTGAGATTTCACACAATTTTTTTATTTTATTTTATATTTATTGATTTTTACAGAGAGGAAGGAAGAGGGAAAGAGAGTTAGAAACGTCAATGAGAGAGAAACATCGACCAGGGATGTGCCCGCAGCCAAGGTACATGACCTTGACAGGAATCGAACCAGGGACCATTCAGTCCACAGGCTGACGCTCTATCCACTGAGCCAAACCGGTTTTGGCAAGATTTCACACAATTTGCTATTTTGTTTTTAGGACTATTAGAAAGAATAAAGAACCACAATTCCATATATAAGCAGTATTGATAAGAAGCTAGGGATGGGATAGAAAAACTACAACCGATAGACAAAAGAATTTTTAAGAACAGAAAACTGTACTTCAGGGTAGAAATAAATAGCTAAAGTAAGGGCATAGCATATAATTACTAATACGTACAATGATGATATTATGCTACTAAAAGAAGTTTAATGTATTCAACTTAAGAAGATAGAGAACTAATTATACATTATATTTTACAAAGATCTAACTTTTGTTGTTATAAAAAACTCACTCCTTAAAAACAAAAAAGAACTCACTCCTTGATAACTCCAGATGCCTGAGGAGTTACCGTTATCTACAACAGCCATGCCCATCTAAGCATCTCTAAATTCCTGATGCCCTTGTAACATAGAATTCTTGTTATTCAAAAAGTGAACTCCTATACACCTGGGGGAAGCCTAAAATGTCATTAACTTGGTCAAAACACACTTTCAAAGAACCTGGCATCAATGAAAGAGAAAAATAAAAGAATGAAAGGATTAAAGTACTGAGGAAGAAATCACAAAGAAATTGTTAAAATAATAATAATAATAATAATAATAATATGAAGTGATATAAAAAAAAATCAAGTTTCAAAACAATAGAGAACTGAAATGCATAAATGCCATAATATATATTTATATCCTGTATATGAGGCCCCTAGAATCATAAAAAATGCAAAAAATTCACTATTAATAACTCATTCTTAAATTGCTCCCTTAAAAATCAAACTGCCCCTCTGTTGGAAACCACTGATCTAGAAATATTACTGTATATAGTCCTAGCAGTTATTCTGAATAAATTTATTTGATAAGAATGTTTTTCAAATGTGTTCTGAATTGAATTACTGGAATGCAGGAAAAGTTCTCTAAAAAATGAATTAACCACTCAAAGCCACTTTATCATCTATGTAGGATATAATGTATAACACAATTCTAAATACAAATTTCAATGACAGACTAATTTGCCCTTTAAAATGGAACACTATCCTATACAATAAAAGCCTAAAATGCAAAATGTCCACTTGACCGAGAGTTTGACTGGGAGTTCAACAGCTTGCTATGACGTGCGCTGGCCACAAGGGTGTGGCATGGAACATGGTGGGCGTAGGCAATGCCACGCTGGCATTGCCGGCCCCGAAGGGTCCTAATGAGCGCAGGATGGTAGAGCAGTTAAGTGGGCGGCGCCAAGCCAAAAGCGGTTCAAACGGGGCCCAATCACCCTGCAGACAGCAACCAGCAGCAGCAGGACAGCCACCTGGCTCCCAGGTGATGAGGGAGCTGGGCTGGGGGGCTCATGACTCAGGGGGAGGTGGGTGTGCAGGGGTTGGGGCAGGTGCTGCCTAGTGCCCAGAGGTTAGCTGGGACCTGCCCTTCCACGCCGGATGCTCACACTTTGATTGTTGACCAGGCCTAGGGACCACACCTGTGCACGAATTTTGTGCACCAGGCCTCTAGTAATTCCACAAATGTGGGTCCGAAGTAAAAAAAAAAAAAATTAAGGCTTTTATTTATAACGTGGTAAGACCCAAATTTCTGTAATCCCATCCACAATCCTCACTTTTCCAATGAATTAAACTAAATTTTTATTAGGAAGCCACTAATTTTAGTTAAGAAGTTCAAAATAAACTGGTAAAGAGGAAAGTCAGAGACATGCAAATTATGAATAAAGATAACAAATAAACAAATATGAAATTAAAAAGTACAGTTCACTTACTGCAACACTCTGAGGTTTTACTACTGGTGGCCCAGGTAGTTCTTCTGAGTCTGGATGGTTCCAATGTCTGGCATTATACACAGCTTTTGTAGGAGACTATAGAAATGAGAAAAAGGTCAACTGTTTCCATATTTTGCATCCTTATGAAACTGTCTTATTTCATAAAATAAAAGTCATAATGAATAATTTAAATGCATAAACATATACCCTAGACCAGCTGTCACCAACTTTTTGGACCTCACGGACAATCAGTGGTCCACGGACTACTGGTTGGCAACCACTGCCTTTGAGCAGATAAACAGTATCTAGCTCATATTCCCACTATGTACCCATGCCTATGGCAGACATGGAGTCACTGTGACATTCTCCCATGAAACTGATCATCAGTGCTCTAGAGGACAACTATTAACAATCAAGATAATCCTACCTAATAAAATGAAAATATGCAAATTAACAATCAAGACAAGGAGAAGTAAACCTCTTGTCAGGCTTGTGCTAACTTATTAATCAATGTAATTAATTCAATATGTTCTTTATTCCTCATGCTACTGATTCATGCCCCACATTCTTCCAACCATAGAAATGGGACAGGATAAGTGATAAAGGCCTATATTCATTTAAGTGAAACTCAGGGTCAGATGAGTGCCATCATTCAAAAGTTTTCAAATTTTATAAAGGTAAATATTGTACATACGCCTGGTATAAAAACAGAGAGAGGTCTAAAGCAGTACTATGTAATAACATCCATGATTTCTACTGCAAAATTTATACATATTTACACTAAATAGGATATTGCCCCAACTCAGTTTAGGGTACTTTACTGGCAAATCAATTTACTATAAACAAGGAAAAAAAAACTTTCAGTTTAACATTCTTTATTTCAGAATTGAGAATAAAGAACTGTGAACCTGTATAATCAAATCCAAAGGATAAAACCTGTATAAAATGAACATATCAATTATTCCAAAGGAAACTGATTAAAGACCAACATTTTGTTCATCCTTTATAAATGTTAAATTTTGATCTTTAACCTTCAAATAAGTGGTTTTAATTTCGTTAGAGATTAAAGGATTATGATGATTTATGTGTTTATAGTACTAATACAAAAATAAGAGTACAAGAGGAGAAACATACAAGATTGGCCAAAAATCTACATAAAAATATTACCCATCTTCCCTTACAAGCTGCAATGAACTAACATAATTGAAATTAAGCATCAGACAAAGTTATCATTTTATACAAATACTAGAGGCCCAGTGCACGAAATTCATGCAGCGGGGGAAAGGGGATGGTGGTGTCCCTCAGCCCAGTCTGCACCTTCTCCAATCTGGGATCCCTCTCACAACCCAGGACTGCTGGCTCCCAACTGCCTGCCTTCCTGCCTTCCTGATTGCCCCTAACCACTTCTGCCTGCCAGCCTGATCACCCCCTAACCACTCTCCTGTCAGCCTGATTGATACCTAACTGCTCCCCTGCCAGCATGTTTGCCCTTAACTGCCCGCCCTTGCAGGCCTGGGTCCCTCCCAACTGCCCTTCCCTACAGGCCTGGTCCCTCTCAACTGCTCTCCCTTGCAGGTCTGGTCCCTCTCAACTGCCCTCCCCTGTGGTAGCCATCTTGTGTCCACATGCGGGCAGGATCTTTGACAAGGGGGCAGCTATTGTGTGTTGGAGTGATGGTCAATCTGCATCTTACTCTTTTATTAGGATAGAGGCCTGGTGCATGGGTGGGGGCCAGTTGGTTTGCCCCGAAGGGTGTCCTGGATCAGAGTGGAGGTTCCCTTGGGGCTTGGGGCGGCCTGGGTGAGGGGCCTGTGGTGGTTTGCAGGCTGGCCACACGCCCCCGGTGACCCAAGTGGAGGCCCTGGTATCTGGGGTTTATTTATATTCTACAATTTGAACTTTGTAGCCTGGAGTGGAGCCAAGCCTCCTGCTCACTCCATGGCTGTTTCCATTTCTGTTTGGATTTGTTTACCTTCTGTAATTGAAACTTTGTAGCCTTGAGGGAGGCTTAGGCCAGCTAGGGCAGGTGGAAAGCTTGGCTTCTTCTGTTGCCTGGGAAACCCAAGCCTCCCTCCTGCTCTCTGTGACTGTAGCCATCTTGGTTGGATTTATTTGCATACTTGCTCTGATTGGCTGATGGGCATGGCTGGTGGTTGTAGCAGAGTGGTGGTTAATTTGCATATTACAGCACTCTTTTATTAGGTAGGATTATCTTCAAATTAACCATGTTATAACATCAAGATTGCAGTGTAGCCAAAACCGGTTTGGCGCAGTGGATAGAGCGTCAGCCTGCGGACCAAAAGGTCCTGGGTTCAATTCCGGTCAAGGGCATGTACCTTGGTTGTGGGCACATCCCCAGTATGAGATGTGCAAGAGGCAGCTGATCGATGATTCTCTCTATCCCTCTCTCTTCCTCTTTGTAAAAAAAATCAATAAAATATATATTTTAAATATAAAAAAAAAAAAAAAGATTGCAGTGTAAACTCCATAAGAACTGTCTGCTTTTTAAGAGTTTTTTCTTGGGTTTTTTT
The DNA here is from genome assembly GCF_014108245.1 of Pipistrellus kuhlii. Lineage (NCBI taxonomy): Eukaryota > Metazoa > Chordata > Mammalia > Chiroptera > Vespertilionidae > Pipistrellus > Pipistrellus kuhlii. The sequence continues at coordinate 4,386,516 of NW_023425535.1, read as the reverse complement.
TTTTTTTTTTAAGAGAGAAAGGGGAAAGGAGAGGATGATCTGCTGCCTCCTACTACATGTTCCCTATGGAGAACTGAGTCATCTGGACATGAACCATGACTGGGAAGCAAGCCGGCAACCGTTCAGTGCTCAGGACAATGCCCAACCAACTGAGCCACACTAGCCAGGGCAACAACTGGTTTTTAAAAGATAAAGCTTAAATTGATTCACATATTAAATGTGTTAGAAGATCTGCCGAGACCGGTTTGGCTCAATGGATAGAGCGTCGGCTTGGGGACTAAAGGGTCCCGGGTTTGATTCCGGTCAAGGGCATGTACCTTGATTGCGGGCATATCCCCAGTAGGGGGTGTGCAAGAGGCAGCTGATCAATGACTCTCTCTTATCGATGTTTCTAACTCTATCTCTCTCCCTTCCTCTATGTGAAAAATCAATAAAATATATATATTTTTAAATGTGTTAAAAAATCTTAATGTTAAAAGAAATTCTACTATGAAACTTACATCAAGTAGAAAGTCTCTCATTTATAAACAGACCAATTATTCTTATGTAACATGTTTGTATAAAGTGATGGTGCTTTGATAATCTAAAAAGCAGTTTATGTACTCACACAATGACTTAACTAGGCTTCTTGAGACACAACAACATAGGCACTCAAGCATCCACCATATAATATGCTACTCGTTTAAACAACCTCTAATACACAAACCACTGACCTGTGGAAAGAATAGGTACTTCAAAACTCAAAAACTTTCCTTTTAAAACTCACTGATTTCAGCTCAGTTAGTAGGAGTGTCGTCCTTAGCATCAAAAAGGTTGCAGGCTCAATCACTGGTTGGGGCACATATGGAAGGCAATTGGTCGATGTTTCCCTCACATTGACATTTCTTTTTCTCTCTCCCTTTCTCTCTCTAAAAATCAATAAAAACATATATTTAAACATGAATGAGTGAATGAATGAATGAATGAATGAATGAAATGACATGATTGTCACTGAATAAATGAGTAAATTCTTGATACTGTAGGATTCACAGTTTGTCTGGTTTGTGTTGACAACAACCGTACTACCGTACTGTATACAGGTAATAAATTTCCTTTATTTTCATTTAACAATAAATGTGTACCGTATTCTTCTTCATGGAAAAATAAGACATCCCCTGAAAATAAGATCTAGCGCATCTTTGGGAGCAAAAATTAATATAAGACACTGTCTTGTTTTCGGGGAAACAGGGTAATACTGTATGGTATATTAAGAGTTTCTTAAGAGGGCATATCTCATGTTGTGGTTTTAACCATAATGAAAGATTTTTCAAAAAGCCCTTGAAAACTAGCTATGTAGATAATAACTGAAAATTTTATATTAAAAGGACACATTCAACCCTGGTGTGGCACAGTAGTTGAGCATTGACGTATACCTAGGAGGTCACATGCCCAGGTTGCAGGTTCAATTCTCAGTATGGGGCGAACAGAAGGCAGCAGATTAACGATTCTCAATTATTACTGATATCTATCTTCCCCTCACCCCCATCTCTCTCCCTCTCTCTCCTTCCTCTTTAAATCAATAAAAGTATTTTTTTAAACTTGGGTTTATTAATAGGGTTTACTATAGGAAGGAGGAGGAAATGAAGATACACCCTGCTTTCTAAAAATTAGTGAGATAAACAACATCTGAATGTAATTATTACACACTGTGGGGAGAGGAACCAAAGTGCATGACAATGACTGACTTTGAGGTCTTCAAATGATTCCAAAATGATATAATTCACATACACTGAAATGATTTGTATCTGAAAATTATACAACACGACATCACATGCTAATGTCACTCAGTAAAAGTGACTGTGTACAGTATCTGCAAAAAATATAACCAACTTTTCATGGAAAATGAAAGTCATCCTTACCATACCATTTAGCAACCTAGCTAAGTTTTATCTGGATCATTCTGACTGCACCACCAGGCTCATCTTTAATCTTGTTAATTTTATTCTGGTTTGTGAAGCAGACATGTCATATTAACCAGATTCCTCAACTTTTCTCTGTTAAAATATCTGTGAATTGTTTATTTAGAATAAATTAAGTAGAAAGCTCTTTAGGAATATTCTAAGATTGAAATCATTTTAATATACAGTTCAGTTCTAGTGATCTTAAATATATTATTCTTTACTATTCAATTATCACAACAACAAATAAAGAGAACCTCAAATGTAACACATTATTACAGTGAAGAAAAAATATGCCAAAAACAGGCCTATGAAGGAATAATATATTCATAAGAGAGAATCCAGTTTCTATCAAGATAATGGATAAAAATCTGTTTTTACAATTATAATGCCAAGGCTATGGTTAAACAGAATGGTGTGTTGAGTCACAATTATAAAGCAGAGGAAAGAAAAGTTCCTTCATGAAAAGCTAAGATGCTAAGAAGAAATGACAGTATTATGCTATCCTTCATTAAACTGGTTCCCAAAAGGGAAAAAAATTAGAATAACTGCCTTTAAGTCATATGAACTTTTAAAACAGTACCCGAGTTTTCATTTTTTTTTTTAAATATATTTTATTGAGTTTTTACAGAGAGGAGGGAGAGAGATAGAGAGCTAAAAACATCGGTAGAGAGAAACACCGACCAGCTGCCTCTTGCACACCCCCCACCGGGGATGTGCCCGCAACCAATGTACATGCCCCTGACTGGAATCGAACCTGGGACCTTTCAGTCCGCAGACCAACGCTCTACCACTGAGCCAAACTGATTTCAGCTAGTACCCGAGTTTTCAAAGAAGACTATGTACTAAATGAGGACAAATACAGTAACCTGATCAGAATTAATCCAGCCTGCTCTGGCCAAGTGGTTCAGCTGGCTGGAACATTGTCGGGCACACCAAAAGGTTGCAAGTTTAATGGGAGACAGCTGATTGTTTCTCTCTCACATTGATATTTCTCTCCCTGCCCCCTCTTCCCTCCCCTCCCATCCCCTCCCTCTCTTTCAAATCAGTAAACATATCTTTCAATGAAGATTTAAAAAATAAATTAATCCAGATGTTCCCACTCACGAATATCAGACCAGAATCACACCAATTAGCACACTCTAAGTTCTGCCAAAACCAAGAGCTGCAATGCCAAATATGTATGGTGTGTGTATGGATGTGTGGAGCGGAGGGGTACTTTGGTGGCAATTCAAACAGGAAAATCTGGATTTGGCCTTTTAAAAAATTGTTAAAGATATATATTTTAAAAGATGAGTATTAGAAGCTGAGGAAAGAGGAGAATCCAAGATGGCTACACAGGTAAACACCTAGCCGCAGCTGCACACAATTTCAATAAAATACAACTAAAATATAAAATGGACATTACCCAGAACTACAGGAAAGTCGACTGACTGGAAATTCTACAACGAGAAGCAAGGAGAAAACCCGAAGGAAGAGCAGAGGAGCTGGAAAAGTCCAAGGTACGGAGACACACGGCGCACGGAGAGGACGGAGCAGGAGAGGAGGGAGGCTGAGTGCCTGGTTGGCGTTCCCTAGCAGGAAGGAGATAAAAGCTCCGAATGTGCTGGGCTCCAGTTCCGACTGCTCTGAACCCCAGTTCTAGGCCAGACCCCGGGGACCCAGGCTCAAACAAAGGGAGCTGGGCTGTAAGGTGGAAAGGCTGAACCCCGGGGAAGCGGCGAAAGGAGGTCCCGGAGGCACACACATTTTGCACAGAGAAGGGACGGTTGGCTGTGCCGGAGGATGCCCTGGCGGGAAGGAGACAGGGGCTCCAGAGTGCTCTGAACACCACCTCCAACTCCACTTCCAACTGAACTGAACCCCAATACCGGGCTCATTGGGGGAGAGCCTAGACTGTTTGGTAGCAAGCGAAAATCGAGGGCACCTTTCTCTCAGAGGCGCTTGCAACGAGTACTGAAGGACCCTGAGACTCAGGAGCCGCATAAGGCAGGGCTGACAGAAGCCAACCTGAAACTCCGCCCCATCAGGGAAGCTGTGAAAATGCCGAAACAAGGAAATAGATCACAAGTGAAAGAAATTGAGAACAAAAAGCGACTGGATATAGAGTTCAAATCTACACTTATAAGGTTTTTCAATAATTTCCTAGAAAAGATCGATAAGACCTCTGAGGATATGACAAGGGATCAACTAGAATAAGGAATCAACAAGAAATAAAGAATACATTGTCTGAAATAAAAAATATTATACAGAGTCCTAAAAACAGAATGGAAGATTGCAAGAATCAAGTCAAAGATTTGGAACATAAAGAGCCAGAAGACACTCCTCCGCAGAAGCTAGAAGGCAAGAGAATCCAGAAAGTTGAAGATAATGTAAGAAACCTCTGGGACAACTTCAAGCGAACCAACATCAGAATTATGGGGGTCGCAGAAGATGAGAGAGAGCAAGATATTGAAAACATACTGAAAGAAATAGTGACAGAAAACTTCCCCCACCTGGTGAAAGAATTAGACTTACAAGTCCAGGAAGTGCACAGAACTCCAAACAAAAGGAATCCAAGGAGGACCACATCAAGACAAATCATAATTAAAATTCCCAGAGCAAATGACAAAGAGAGAATCTTAAAAGCAGCAAGAGCAAAGAAGGTAGTTACCTATAAAGGAGCACCCATATGATTGTCAGCTGATTTCTCAACAGAAACCATGCAGGCCAGACGGGAATGGCAAGAAATATTCAAGGTGATGAATAGTAAGAACCTACAGCCAAAGATAATCTCTCCAGCAAAGCTATCACTCAGAATCGAAGGTCAGATAAAGAGCTTCAATAATAAAAAAAAGCTAAAGGAGTTCATCACCACCAAACCAGAATTATATGAACTGCTGAAGGGGGTTCTTTTAGAAGAGAAAGTAAATAAAGATAAAAATTATGAACAACAAATACGTAACTATCAACAAGTGAATCTGAAATACAAGGAAATTTTTTAAAAAATCTGATGAACAATTTAACTGTTTGAATATAATAGAATCAGAGGTATGGAAGGGGAGTGAACTGATGATTCTTGGGGAAACGGGGAGAGGGGTGTGTGGGAAGAGACTGAACATAAACTGTGCACCTATGGATGAGGACAATGGGGGGTGGGGAAAGGGCAGAGGGTTGAGTGGTGGGGAAAGGGCAGAGGGTTGGGTGGGAACCTGGTGGAGGAGAGCAATGGCGGCAGGGGGGGGGGGGGGACAGTTGTAATAATATGAACAATAAAAATTAAAAAAAATTTAAAATAAAAAAGAAAGACTAGGATACCTTTTAGCTCTTTAGAATTTTTAGGCATAACATATAATCTCAAATTGTTCTAAACTATGATAAACTTAAAATAAAATTTCATAATTTGTTCAGTATTCAGAGGATTAAATTGTTTGAGGGAAAACTGCATATATCTCTAAAGTAAAACCAAGAATGACTGTACTGCTTTAGACATTTAGAATGTTAAGACAGAGCATTATGAATAGAATACAATACACGAGTAAAAAGGAGTAGTAAAGCTGAAAAATGTCTTTCCTGCCTGATTCACTTAAGTTCCACAGATAAACTGTTTAAAGATTCAGCAGTTAATTTTATGAGAAAATTGTCAGCACATACCTTACGAAGAACAATACATATTACTACTCAGTTGTTAGTGAGTACAACTTCAAAAGTGTAATTAGTTGTGAAAGTTTTATAAAAGCCATTGTCACTTCAGAATATCAACTTGAAATAGAATATAAACATAAACTCTTAACTTCCAGATAACAAAAAACTTACTTGTGAAATAACAACTTATGTTTTTATTCAACTAGATGCCTGGTGCACAGATTCATGTATCGGTGGGGCCTCTCTGCCATGCCTGCAGGGATTGGGCCAAAATCGGCAGTCAAACATCCCACAGGGGGTCCCAGATTGTGAGAGGGAGCAGGCCTCTAGTAGGCATATAAGATCTTTGCTTAATCTCTTCCAGCCCTCTCCGCTTCCCTCAAGGGATTCCAGTAGTTTTGGGCCTAAACAGGCAGTCAGACATCCCTCTCACAATCCAGGGCTGCTGGTTCCCCCAAATGCTCACCTGCCTGCCTTCCTGATTGTCCCTAACCAATTCTGCCTGCCAGCCTAATCACCCTTTAATCACTCCCCTGCCAGCCTGATTGCCACTAATTGCCCTCCCCTATCAGCCTGGTCCCTCCCAACTGCCCTCCCCTGCTGGCCATCTTGTGTCCACATGGGGGCAGCTATTTTTCACCATATGGGGCAGCCATCTTGTGTGTTGGAATGATGGTCAATTTGCATATTGCTTTTATTAAATAGGATTATAAAAGATATTAGAATAAGCCATGATGAAAGTTATCAGCTGAAAGGGGTTTCACCATTTTACAATTAAAAATACCATTAAATACTAGTATATAATGAACCAGTTATACTGGGAAAATGACTAACATACTTAGAAATATGAAAAGAGAAACTGTAAACACATTGAGACACCTGTGGTTAAAAAATATTCATTTTCCTTTAAGAATATTTAGCTGGACACATGCTTGTCCCGATTTTCCAACATCTCTTGTGGTTTGGGTACATGACTAAGTTCGTCAGTGATGTGTGAACAGAGTGAGGTAGCCTCCTGGCTCCTGGCCTTCTAGACTGCCTCCCCCTTTTCATTCTTTGTTTTTAAATCCTCTGGAAACGGTAGACCACCACACAGAGGAAGCTGGTTCCCAACAACACAGCAACTTGAAAATAGTCCAGAGATAAACACCTAAAAACTGGTTAGGTCAGCGCTGGGCCAGGGGACCTGAGCCTGTGCCTCCCTTCCTGGCTGGGCTTGACGGGGGATCTCAAAGTGCACCCCCAGTGCTGGGTTGGAGGAACTCAGGCCGCGCCCCCGTCCAGCAGGACTTGACGGGGAACCTGAGGCTGCGCCTACCTCCCGGTGCTGGGCATGACAGGATATCTCAGACCGTGTCCCCCACCTGGCAGGGCTTTATGGAGGACCTCAAGACACGCCCTCCACTCCGGTCTGGGCTGGGGGACCTCAGGCCATGCTCCCCTCCACCCCTCTCAGTCCTGGCGCCGGGGCAGGGGACTGAGGCTAAGCCCCCTGCCTGGCAGAGCTTGACAAGGGTGGGAATGGCCGGGTCTGAATCTAGCCCAATGGGGGGACTGGGGGCTGGCTGGGACTGGGTTTCATGCAATTTTGAGGTGCATGTGGGTGGGCGGGAACTTGATTCTGGGTCCCAAGTTGTGCCCCAGACTCTCACAGAAGGAAGGTTTTCATATACATTTTACTAATTTTCTTTCATGTATGACACTTCTATTATAGAGAAAGGGAAAATAGCAATATTAAACCTTTGCACTCCGAACCATTCTGGACATTGGCTACCAGCTACTCGACGCTACTTTGCGAAACATGCGTTTGAGTTAACTCAATTCCCCATAATCACTAATAAACTGCAATGTCCCCTGAGAGGGGACATCCGAGTGATATGCTAGAATTCCGATGTCCCCTGAGAGGAGACAGCGGAGTGCAAAGGGTTAAATTATTTCCTCTAATTGATCCCCTTTTAATGTGCATGAATTTCATGCAGCAGGTCACTAGTATGTTAACTGTAAACCGAGTGGGATCTATAAATACATCAAACGTAAACAATATCGGGAATGGGTAGGACGTATGAATACATCCTTGAAATATATGTTGCGCCCCGAGAGGGACGGTATATATTTTTTGTAATTTTTTTTTATTTAATATTTTATTGATTTTTGCAAAGAGGAAGGAAAGGGGAGGGATAGAGAGTTAGAAATATCGATGAGATGAGAGAGAAACATTGATCAGCTGCCTCTTGCACACCCCAACTGGGGATGTGCCGGCAACCAAGGTACATGCCCTTGACTGGAAATGAACCCGGGACCTTTAGGTCCAAAGGCCGACGCTCTATCCACTGAGCTAAATCGGTTTCGGCTATTTTTTGTAATCTTTATCATTGTTTGTAAAATTTATAATTTTTTAATTCGAAGTGTTCATTTTTTTTTTGTCGGTATTCTTTTCTATTTTTTTGTAATTTTGTATTTTCCTTTGTGCTTTATATATATAAATAAACAAATATATATATATATATATATATATATATATATATATATATATATATTTCATTTATTTTCATTACGTATAAATTAAAAAAAACACATGAAATTACATCCTCTGGGCGTGACGTACTGATACGTCCTAGTGAAAGAATAAGCGCCCGTTACAGGTTGCGTCATTAAAAAGGGAACTCCCCGGTTAACAGGTTAAGTAAAAACAATGACAAAAAATAGCCAACTAAAATGAACCCTCTTCCTACCCAGACTCTGCCAGAACATGCTTAGTTTCAACAATTCTTTGTATTACCCATCTAGGACCTATAAATGGGGAGCTGTGGCTTTTTACTTTTACACTTCGGCCAGTATTCTCATCAGCAAACCAATGGCTAGAGTCTCTTCCTCAGACTTCACATCCATGTTTTAGATTTCTATCTAGTATGTGAGAATACAGTGAATCTCACACTACCGCCTTGATGACTAGATTCCAGATGGACAGTTAAATCCCCAGTTACAGAACAATTTTTTTTCAAAGTTTTTCTTTTTTATTGATTCCAGTGAGGAAGGGAGAGGGGAGAGAGAGAGAAAAACATCAATGTTGAGAGAAAATCATTGACCGGCTGCCTCCTACATGCCCCCCATTGGGTATCAAGCCCACAATCTGGGCATGTGCCCTTAACTGGAATTGAACCCAGGCCCCCTCAGTCCACAGGCCAACACTCTATCAACTGAGCCAAACCAGCTAAGGCAGTAGAACAATTTCACAGAAAAATAGGTGCTTCATGAGTGTGAATCCTAACTTCTAGAGGAGGACAATACGAGGAAACGTCTGTTCTTGGGTGGGAAGAGGGACTACTTACACTTTAAAATCTCTTCAACTATTATATAAGATTCTGTTTTTAAGTTGACAATCTTTATAAATTCATTTTATAAAACAAAACAAAAAATGAGTTTATAAACTATAAAGCTACACTTAAAACCTCAGCTTTATGCAATTTTTAATACAATTAAATCTGATGTTACATTTATAATCAAATTTTAATTATCTAGGATCACACTATCCAGTGTCATATTGCATGATAGAAGGAAAGAAAAAAATAAAGTCCAGAATGTTCCTTTGAGGGTCAAACAAAAGATAGTGCCAGACAGGCCCAGCATTAAATTGCAGGGAAATTATGAAAGTGAAGATACAATATATTTGAGAATTGAAACTAAGACTGACATTATGGTTGGTTCATCTATAACCCAGCAGCAGTCTTAACTGACAAAATAAGATGGCCAAAGTCCCATGTAAAATATAACCCTCCTTCAGACAGCAGAGATTAGTTAGGATGATTATACAAGTAATGCCTTATAAAGAGGGCAGACCAGCAGATGAACGAAATTAAACGAAAAGCAGGGCAGACAGAAGAAATGACCTAAGTAGATCAGCACGTATATGACAACTGCAAATAACAGAATACAGAGAAACAGTAGCCAGTGATCAGAAAGAGGACGGTATTTTTTAAAGCATTAAAATTGGCAAATTATCAATAAAACTATGTAGAAACATGTAATTATATCCAGGCATATCCCAACCTAATCTCTCAAACTCTACTTTTCTCCCCAGCAAGTGACAACTTTTCTGAGTAATCATTTCAACTATGTTCTTATCAGGAGTTTTCTTCACCCTCATCTTTCTACCTCATGTGTTCCTAGCCAATCCTCACTACTGTCATGAACAACCCCCCCACCCTCCGGTGAGGTACTGGAGAAAATCCTCACAATAGGCATGCTTGGAAAGTTAATGTTTATAACATGAGGAGGTGGGAAGAGGGAACTCTTGGCTAGTGCACTAAAGCTAAGGAGATGACCTGTGTAGCCAGGAAATGGGTTATATATGTGAGAATTGAGCAAATATGTAAACGTGGTGGCATAATGGGAACCAGATTTCTCACTGTTGGCAAAGCAAAGTAAAATGTGGAATGTGGGAAGGTTAGAATAAAATATGTTTGGTTGAACTAGAAATGGAGGTACATATTGAACTCATGGTTCTAAACATATATAGAAACAAAATAAGGGTATGTGTGAGAGAGTGAGAATATGCATGTAATTTTCCTACCTCTATCAACTCAAAAATAGGCCCAGAAACAATGACACCCCATAAAAAATGACCACATCTCGTGACTAGATCTTTTCTAAATAAATAACATTCTCCCACTAAAAGAAGACAGGGGTCCTTGAAGTGGCTGAATACAGGGGATGTACATGACAAGTCTTGAACATTTCAGTATGTCAGTAAAAAAATGCAAAATGGTGGAGCATACTAAAAGTTAATTTAAAAAAACATCGATAAGCCAAATCATAAAAAATATCTTAATATCTAAATATTGTTAGTACTATCAGTTAAATTATAGTAACAAATGATTGAATAAAACAGAAATCTATGTTCACACTGACATAAAAACACAGATATTATGAATATATAATGTTTATATATTGTATAATGAATACATAAATACATGTATTCTTACAGACATGGAGGGAAAGGAAACACCTACCTCTGAGCAGAATACCTAATGTTAATAACTGTAGAAAGAATGATGTAATTAGGGGAAAAACGATTCAACAACCATCATAGTAAAAACTGATTCAGACAAAAATCAATGTTAAAACTAGAGGTAAAAGTCTGATGAGAAAAGCTGAGGAACCAGACAGATACCAACAGTGATCACGTCAATAGTAATGGTACAAACTGACACTGTGCCACCTGATGTGATGCTGTGAGAAAACAGTATCTCTTCTGTGGTATTCCTGACAAATGCAGAACCTAAATCTAATCACGAGCAGCCATTAGAAAACCACAAACTGAGAGATAACTCCACAAATAACTGATCTTAACTCTTCAAAGGTGTCAAAGACATGAAAAGAACAGGAAAGACACAGTTGCTCCAGATTGAAGGAGAGCAGGGACTTGTGACAACTAAATACACATGATCCTGGACTGAATCCTGGACTCTTTAGGATACTATTTTGCTATAAAGGTCATTATTGAGACAGTTGGTGAAATTTGACATCTGTGTATTAGACTGTATTACTGTATCAATGTTATTAACGTCCAGATTTTGATGGGTATACTGAGATACTGTGTTTACAAAGTACAAGTTACTGTACAGTATTTAGGAGAAATAGGCATCAAGTCTGCACTTACTCTCAAGTCATTCATAACCCCTAGAGGGGAGGGGCTTCTATTTTGACCCCTCAGAAAAGACTTTTTGGTTGAAATAAAAGGGGGAGGGGTGTTGCTACTAGCACTTAGTAGGTAGTGGCCTGGGCCACACTTACAACTCCAGTGCTGAGGGTAAGCCTGATAGGTAGGGGAGGCAACTCCTGCCACTATAAGGATGAGCTACCTCTTTACCATTAAAAATGAAGAAATGAAGTCATTAGTGTCCCGAAGACCCAGATATTCCCACTGACCTATCAGCTCCCTGATGATGTTTCTACTGCAATAGAGAACTGGAACAATTGCTGAGAATATTTTCTACACCCACTTACCTAGCACCCTCCACCACTAACTTTCTTTTTTCTCTGGAGATTTGGGAAATATCCTACATAAAAATTCCTTGGGGCCGAAACCGGTTTGGCTCAGTGGTAGAGCATCGGTCTGTGGACTGAAAGGTCCCAGGTTCGATTCCAGTGAGGGGCATGTACGTTGGTTGTGGGCACATCCTCGGTAGGGGGTGTGCAAGAGGCAGCTGGTCAGTGTTTCTCTCTCATCGATGTTTCTAGCTCTCTATCCCTCTCTCCTCTCTGTAAAAAAAAAATCAATAAAAAATATATTTTAAAAATTCCTTGGGAAATTAAGCTTAGTTTTGCACAGAAAACATGAATCCTAATTTCTTATATATAAAACAAATCTATCATTTCCACCATATTAACTTATGCCATTTAACTTAATGCTTAAAACTGGATCCCATTTATTTCCTCTATTCCTTTATACTCTTCAAAAGTCAAAAGGGCCCAGCTGTGTGGCTCAGTGGTTGAGCACAGACCCAGGAACTACACAGCTGATTCCTAGTCAGGGCACATGCTGGGGTTGGGGGCTTGATCCCAAGAGTAGGGGGCATGCAAGAGACAGCCAATTAATGATATTCCTCTCTCCCTTTCTAAAAATCAATAAAAAAAATTTTTTTACATCAAAAGGTACAATTTCCCCTTATTTCTGTTTCTCTATGTTCTTTTCTTTTTAACCCCTTTTAAGTAGTCTTTTAATGTCTTGAAGGCAAATGGATGACCTATTTCTTACAAGCGCTAGGGATTTTATACTGCACTCTTTCTGAGTAGGCTTCTCCATTCCTTGCCTACATATTTCCATAAAGATACATAACTTCCCTGGGGTCTAAAATATTTTTAATTCCTTCTTAATAAAGAACTATACCACTAAGGATCAAAATTTCATTTTTAGAGCTTACTGGTCCATCTAAAATTTAAAATTCAGATATAATTCCACTTAAAATTAAAAGGATCTTGGAAAAAAAACATTTCAGTTTGAGGTTTAAAAAGAAATAAAAACATTTAATAAAGCAAGCCTCTTCAGAGAATAAAATGTGGTTTGGCACTATTGTTTTAAGACAGGGCATTACCCACATTACACTTTTTAATCAACTCAACCCCATAGCTCTTTGGTTTTACAAACAAGCACTATTTCTTCTGACATTATTTAGCAACAATAAATAGGTCTTCTGCTTACTAGGATGCATGACCTGATTTACTTTAGGCCAGAGAGATTCCTTCAAAATCAGGTCAAGTACATGTACAATGCTGCCTTCTATGCCATTAAGTAGCAAAAAAAAAAAAAAAAAAAAAAAAAAAACTCCAATATTAAGTTTAAAACAAAGTTAAAAAACTGAAGATAAATAAGTTGGCCACAAGGGTAATTGATTATTGAATTAATATAAGTATATATGATAAAATTAGTTCAAATCTTTTGAACAAACACATCACTATTACTTCATCCTTAAGTGAAATAACAGACAAAAAGACCTGGAAAGAAATTTTTATTCTTCAAAGTAATTTGATATTATAATAATCTTAGCTTATTTGTCAACATATTCCACAGCTCTGTTCAATGAGAGTCTATAAGCAATGAATACACCAGCACTCAGATCTGGTGTCTAAGTACTAATCCACATAAAAAACACAAGGGCCCTTGATTAAATGAATGATTCCATGATTGAAACAGGTCAAGTACAAGATGAATCTGGGTAATCTTATGTGCAAAAAGCAAGGGAAGTGCTCAAAGATGACGGGGTTATATCAAAAGGACACAAAAGATAGCTGGAAATGGTTCATACTAGCTAAATCTATTGTAAACGTATTTACTAAGTAAAAAACTATTGAGTCTATAGTGATCAAGAGGGTGGGGGAAAGGGAGAGAATTCTTCTTTATAGAATTCGAGTTATTAAATGTGGAAGAAATAGCAATTAGAAAACTCCATTCTGCCACTGTCATTGTAAAAAATGATGCAGGCAAAAATCAACAATGGCTGCTAAAATAAAGGGGTAAAACGAACAGTGGGAGAAGGATATTCACATGATAGCAGAGCAGTACCCACAAGCTTACTGACAAATGAAATTGTAAAAGGAAAAATGTACCTGTATTTTGGAGAAAGCTAGTTAACAATGTGTTGTGTAGTTTCTGATGTGAAGCAACATATAACGTATCACTTTGAAGTATTCTTGCCAAAATACGTTTAACCTGAACCTAATCAAGCTTATCAGACTTAGCTTCTAGTGTAATCTGACACTTTAATGAAGAAACATCTTACATGATGACATCAGCAGAAAACTAGAGGCCATGAAATTTGTGCACTGGGGCAGGGCAGTGACGGTGCCTCAGCCTGGCCCACTCCCTCTCACAGTCCGGGACCCCTTCCTTTTACCGCCTGCTTGTTTGCTGCTCCTTAGTGCTGCCACAGAGGCAGGAGATGTGTCTGCCACCTCTGCTGCACTCGCCAGCTGTGAGCCCGGCTTCTGGGAGTGCACTGACCACCAGGGGACAGCTCCTGCCTTAAGCATCTGCCCCCTAGTGGTCAGTGCACATCATAGTGACCAGTCATCCTGCCATTCGGTTGATTTGCATACTAGGCTTTTATTATATAGGACTAGAGGCCCAGTGCACAAATGTGAATATCTGCTACCATGTCAATATCCTTCTCCCACTGTTGTTTTACCCCTTCATTTTGTGAGTGGGGAGAAGGGGTGTCCAATCTGGCACCCTCTCCAATCTGGGACTCCTAGGGGGATGTCCAATGTCCTTGTGGGATTGGGCCTAAACCAGCAGTTGGACATCCCTCTCACAATCCAGAATTGCTGGCTCCTAACCACTTGCCTGCCTGCCTGATTGCCCCTAACTGCTTCTGCCTGCTAGTTCGATTGCACCCAATTGCCCTCCCCTGCCGACCTGATCTAGCCCAATTACCCTCACCTGCCTACCCAACTGCCCCTAACTGCCCTCCCCTGCCAGCCCAATCGCCCCCAACTGCCTTCCCCTGCAGTCCTGGTTGCCCCCAACTGCCCTCCCCTGCCGGACAACTTTGTGGCAGCCATCTTATGGCGACATGAGGGTGTCATGTGAGGGTGCAAGGACCACCTAGTATTTATTAGTGTAGATAATCATATAAATTCTGAATATGAAACATTCTACAAGACAAATATCCTGGGCCCTTAAAAAAATCAGTTCCATGTGAAATTTTTCAAAGATGAGGGGAGTGCTCAAGACTAAAAAGTACTATAATCATATCACCAGTTAGTTATGAGACTGTTCTTTTTCTTAAGTATAATATCATACACACACACACAAACACACACACGAGCTATGTGTGTGCAATTATGTAAAAATGTTAACTGAAAATCAATCTAGGCAGAGAGGTATGGGCTCTTTCACACTTTCTATATATTTTAACTTATTCATAATAAAAGGATAAGAGTGAGGAAAATAAAGTAGAATGTTATAAATCAGGATCCCAAAACTTTCAGAGTGTCTACAAAACCAAAACCATTTTCACAATAATAATGCTATGTGCCTTTTTCATGATGTTGACATTTGTACAGAGTAAAAGCAATGGTGGGCAAAGCTGGTGCCTTACCACAAACCAGGGTGGGGACTCCAAAGGGTATTAAGTAGTCATAGTCTTCACTTCCCACACTTCACAGTTAAAAAATGACAGTTGCACATTAGAAAAAGCCCTTGATGAAAGATTAAAAATTTATTTTATCATATCACAATTCTCAAAGGCTCTAATATGCTGTGTGACAACGTAAGTATGAGTCAACACTTCTGCTGTGTACAAAGTATCTGTTGTGTTAAAGAGAAAACATTACTGCTCAAGTTGCCAGATAAACTAGCCACTTTTTCCCCTGGAATACTACTCCTTACTTGAAAGACTGACAAAACTATGCTTACATAGACTTGAGTATTAGGCAGACCACTTTTTAAAAAATGAACAAAGTGGGCCTCTAATTGTCAGTCATTTTTCTTAGTCATTTCTACCAATGAAAAATTTCAACTTTTAAGCAAAAACTAAAATTCTGAAGAACTTTTATCTACCACTGTGAACTTGATAGCCCCCAATACCTAAAGGCTTTTCAGATGAGTTTGGTAGTGATAGTATTGTGATATTTTGATACTGTATAATGAGGTGTGAGCCCATTTGCATGAAATCAGTGTAACTAGAATTTTCCAAATGACAAATGTATGATGTTACAAAGCAGGCATATGTAAAAAGTCCATTCAAAGTGCAAGACAAATAGATTTTAATGTTAATAGCATGGAAAGTTATTAGAGTGGTGCTAAGATTTCAAGCTGCAACTAATCTTTATATATAAAAGCCTAAGCAACCATTACAGCAAGAACGACTAGAATGACTGGTCGTTATGATGTGCACTGACCACCAGGGGGCAGATGTTCATCACAGGAATTGCCCCCTAGGGGTCCGTTCACTCTCACTGGGGGAGCACCCTCAGCCAGAAGTCAGGCTCACGGCTGATGAGTGCAGCTGCCACAGCAGGAGCCTCTCCTGACTCCATGGCAACACTATCAAGTGGCAACAGCAGGTGCAACAGGCTGGGATGACTGTGAGCAGCATGGGCGCCCCGCCTGATTGGGGGTTTTCCCTGGCCACCTGCCACTTGGCACACTGTTACATCTCCCAAGGGATCCAAGGATGTCTGACTGCTGGCTTAGGCCCAATCAAAGTGCCATTCTATGTAAAAGGCAGTCAGTCTGAACAACTCAGTGACTCAGGGAAACACAGGGAACTCAGGGTGAGCCTGTCTCCACGCTTGACTCACCCACTCAATGGTGTTCGCAGGACAGACCATGGCGACCCAATCCGTGCATGTGCAGCAGCTGCTGAAGTTCAAGCAGCAGGCTGTGCAGCAGCAGCAGGCCATCGAGCCACAAGCCGGCAGTTGGACATCCCCTAAGGGGTCCCAGACTAGGGAACGCCCTCTCCCAGTGCACGACTTTCACACACCAGGCTTCTAGTCTTTTTTTAAATATATATTTTTTATTGATTTTTCACAGAGAGGAAGGAAGAGAGACAGAGAGCTAGAAACGTCGATGAGAGAGAAACATCGACCAGCTGTCTCTTGCACACCCCCTACTGGGTATGTGCCCACAACCCACGTACATGCCCTTAACCGGAATAGAACCTGGGACCTTTCAGTCCGCAGACCGACGCTCTACCACTGAGCCAAACCGGTTTCGGCGCAGGCTTCTAATCTTTTATACTTAATTCAGGGGATATGAGAATTCAGCTATCTTTTTATTAAGCCAAACTATTATTTTCTTTTTCTTTCTTTCTTTTTGTGCTGTTTTTGTTTTTAGAAAAAGGAAGGGAGAGGAAGAGGGAGGGAACATCAATTTGTTGTTCCACTTATTTATGCATTCTTTGGTTGATTCTTGTATGTGCTCTGACTGGAATCAAACCTGAAAACTTGGCATATCAGGACAATGCTCTAACTAAGCTACCGGGCTAGGGACTATTAAGCCAAACATTAAAGGAAGTTGCAAAACTTTCTACTCACTATTTTTTAAAGAATATTTATTTCATAAAAATATTGTTAACATGTAATGGGTTGTTGTTATTTTTAATCTTAGAGAAGGTAGGAGAGGGAAAGGGCGAGGGGGAGATAGAGAAACACTGCTGTGATCAACTAACATAGACTGGTTGCCTCCCACATGAACGCCAATCAGGGACCGTACCCATAACCTGGGCATGTGCTTTGACTGACTGGGAATTGAACAAGAGATCTTTCTGTACATGGGACAACACTCAAGCAATTGAGCCACATCAGCCAGGGCAGGTTATTGTTACTTTGAAGTGAAATACTAGTATTTTTTGAAATGTTTCACATTTCTAATTTGATAAATATTGATATAACATATAATCAAAAGCTCTTTGGGATTCTCAATAATTTTTTTAAGATTTGTAAAAGTAGTTGTAAGACTAAACAAATGATTTAACTGTTGAAAATCAATACACAATTTTCAATAAAACAGAAACCTCACCTTAGCATTAATGACTAGTCTTTATACTACCCTGGCTCCTGGCAAGTTAGCTCTGTTGAAATTAACTTTAAGCACCTTTTTATTTCTTGTAGAAGTTGGGCACCTGGAGTATACAGCACAATTACTTTGACAAAAATCCCAACTGACTCTTTACAAAGGTAAAAGAACAAAAAATAAAAGGACGCCATAAAAACACACACACACTCATTCTTTAGTTGCTTAAAATTGGCTCAATCTAACAAAAAGATTAGACAATTTCAAACTGATTTTCAGTAACACATACATTTATCACTCTAACAAGCTATTTAAGTAAAGAAATCTGTATATATAAAGCCTAAGCAACCGTTACAACCGGTTGACCAAATGACCGGTCGACCAAACAACCAGTCAACTGGTCACTATGACGTGTGCTCAGCCAACCTCCCGCGGTCCCTCCCTGACGGCTGGCCAGATGGTCAGTGCGCTCCCAAACCAACCTCCCACGGCCGGCAAACCTCCCACGGTCCCTACCCCGGCCAGCCTGACTGGCCCCGATTGCTAGCCAGGCTGAGGTACCCCACCTGTGCACGAATTTGTGCACTGGGCCTCTAATCCTTACTAATAAGAGAGTAATATGCAAATTGATAATTACAACACACAAGGTGGCAGTCCTCATGTGGACAAAAGATGGCTGGCAGGGGAGGTCAGTTGTGGACAATCAGGCAAGCAGGAGAGGGCAGTGGGGGGGGGGGCGACAGGCAGTAGATGCAGTTTGGGGGATCAGGCTGCAGGAGAGGGCAGTTGGGGGGACCAGGCAGACAGTAAAGGACAGTTGGGAGGACCATGCCTGCAGGGGAGGGCAGCTGGGGGGGGAGGGGGGACTAGGCCTGCAGGGGAGGGCAGCTGAGGGGACCGGGTCAGCAGGGGAAGGTAGGTGGGGGGGGAGGGAGGGAGAGAACCAGGCCTGTAGAGATGGGCAGTTGAGGGAGACCAGACCTGCAGGGGAGAGCAGTTGAGGGGAACCAGGCAGGCAGGGGAGGGAAGTTCGGGGGGACCAGGCCTGCAGGGGAGGGCAACTGGGAGGGCCAGGTTTGGCAGGAGAGGGTAGTTAGGGGTGAACAGGCCAGCAGAGGAGGGCAGTTGGAGGCAACCGGAGCCTCCAGGGTAGGACAGTTAGGGATGACCAGGCCAGCAGGGGAGGGCAGCTGAGGGGACCAAGCCTGCAGGGGAGGGATATTGGGATGGGGGGACCAGGACTGCAGGGGAGGGTAGTTGTGGGGAGACCAGGCCTGCACGGGAGGGTAGTTGGGGGAGACTAAGCAGGAAGTGGAGGGCAGTGGGGGGGGGGGGCAGTCTGCAGGGAGGACAATTGGGGGCGGGGGGGGCAGGTTCGGCAGGAAAGGGTAGTTGGAGCAAACAAGCTGGAAGGTGAGGGCAGTTGGGGGCGACCAGGCCTGCAATAAAAGACAGTTATGGGTGACCAGGCCAGCAGGGGAGGGCAGCTGAGGTGACCAGGCCTACAGGGGAGGGATGTTGGTGGGGGGGGGGGACCACGCCTGCAGGGGAGGGTAGTTGGTGGGGGGGGGAGACCAGGCAGGAAGTGGAGGGCAGTTAGGGGGGGACCAGTCCTGCAGGGGAGGGCAGTTGAGGGGACCAGGCTTTTAGGCAGGCGAGCAGTTGGGAGCCAGCAGTCCTGGATTGTGAAAGGTATGTCTAACTGCCCGTTAAGGCCCATTCCCACCAGGATTGGGCCTAAACGGATAGTCGAACATCCCTCGAGGGGTCTCAGATTGGAAAGGGTGAAGGCTGGGCCAAAGGACACCCCACCTCCATCGCCCTGTGCATGAATTTCGTGCACCAGGCCTCTAGTTTTTAATAAAAACGCAAAGCCAAACAAATTATTCTCAAAATCTATGCTGAACTACATTATGACTTACATATTGCATTAAGAATGAAGTTGGACCCTTAACTTATATCATACACACAAATTAACTCAAAATAAATAAAAGATTTCAATATGAAATTTAAAACTATAAATCTTTTAGAACAGTTGAAAAGTTACATGACATTCAATTTGGCAGTGATTTCTTGGATATGATATTAAAAGCACAGAAAGAAAAAATAAATTGGAGTTTGCTGAAATAACTTTTGTACATTTAAGCACACTATCAAGTGAGTAAAGAGAGAATTCATAGGATGGGGGAATCTATGTGAAAAATTATATATCTAAGAAGGGGTTAATATCAAGAATATATAAATGACTCCTCAACAATAAAAACAAACTCAATTCAAAAATGAGCAAAGTACTTGCATAGACATTTCTCCAAAACAGATATAAAAATGGCAAGTACATGAAAAGAGGCTCAACATCACTAGTTAGCAAAACAAACCACAAGCAGATACCATTTCACAGCCTTTATAATAGTTATTAAAAAAAAACCCTCAGGTGATGTTTAACCACTGAGCTGGTTTTGCTCAGTGGTTAAACATCAAGCCACGCACCAAGATGTCACCATTTGGATTCCTAGTCAGGGCACATGTCCAGTTTTCAGGATGGATCACCAGTAGGGGGTGTACAGGAGCCAACCAATTGCTGTTTCTCTCACTGATGTTTCTCTCTCTCTCCCTCTCATAAATCAATAAAAACATATTAAAAACTCAGAAAAGGTGTGCCGGTGATGATGTGAAGAAATTAGAAACCTTGTACATTACTGTTGGGAATGTAAATGGTACAGTCAAGGTGGAAAACAGTTGGGACAGTTCAACAAAGATCTACCATATGTCCCCAAAATTCTACTCCAAGGACAAATCCAAAAGAATTAAAAACAGGGATCCAAATAGCCAAAAGGTAAAAACAACCCAGTGTTCACCAACAGATGAATAGCTAAACAATGGGGTGCTGTCTACACTAATAAGAGTAAGATGCAAATTGACCATACCTTCATGACACCCACCAGCCAATCAGGATTATGCAAATTAACCCAACAAAGATGGCAGGTTAATGTGCATATGCAAGCATCGAGCGGCTAGGGGCAAGGTGGGACGCTTGCGTCGTCACCATGGCAACAGTGCAGGTGTTCTGCACCCCCATAGCCGTTCCAGGCCCCAGGGCAGCATGGGAAGGCAGAAAGGTGGCTCCGGCCAGAGTGAAGGTGGTGCCCGCAGCTAGGGGAAGGAAGGCCCATTCTTGCACAAATCTCTGTGCATCAGGCCTCTAGTTCAGCTATAAAAAGGAATGGAATTTTTATATAGGCTACAACATGGATGGACCTTGACAAGATTACACATAATAAAATAACTCAAATGAGATACCTACAATAGGCAAGTTCACCCTATATAATAAAGAGGTAATGTGCAAACTGACCATCATACCCTGGCACAAGATGCAGTTGTGGGCAATCAGGTCGGCAGGGGAGGGCAGTTGGGGGTGACTAGGCCAGTAGTGGAGGGCAGTTAGACATCAATCAGGCTGGCATGGGAATCGTTAGGGGTGATCAGGCTGTCAGGCAGAAGCGGTTAGGAGCTATCAAGCACGCAGGCAGGTGAGCAGTTGCAAGCTAGCAGTCCCGGATTGTAAGAGGGATGTCCGACTGCTGGTTTAGGCACAATTCCACAGGGACATCCAGCAGTCGGACATCCCCCTAGGAGTCCCAGATTGGAGAGGGTGCAGGCTGGGCAGAGGGACAACCACCCACGCCTAGTAGAAACAGAAAGTAAAATAGCGTTTACTAGGACTGGAAGGAGTATAGGAGGAGTCATGAGTTATTGTTTAATGGGTACAAAGTTTTTGTTGGAGAGGATTAAAATGTTTTGGGTTACACAACATTGTGAATGTATTTAATGTCACTAAATTGTATATTTGTATATAATATATATATATTGAAAAAATGGTTACCTTTTTAAAAAAAAATGACGTTTATTTTTTGCAAGAAAATTTAATTGCCTTAATGTTTGTTAGTATTTTTCAAATAAAAATATTAAGAGTTGAGCCCTCTAATAAAAATAATACGAGTCACTGATAATGCTTTACTTACCCGTTTGGGGCCACTAAAAATCTTTCTGGTATTTTCCTTTGATTTATCTCCTTGTTTACTTGGGGGCTTCTTCACACTTTCAGGAACACCAGGCAAGTCTTCTGTAAAATCCAAGTTTTCTGAAATGGTAATCAAAACTATCTAGCTTTCTAAGATTTCAAATTATCTACCAAACAATCTATGGACATTTGGTGGGGAGGGGAGAGGGGCAAAAACAATAAAGGAATAAAAGCACCACACAGTTGATAAAATACTACCAAAAATATTAGCTCATTCTCCCATTCTCACCCTATTTGTCACTTGTTCCACCCCTACCATTAAGAAAACATTGAGAAACCTACTTGCTCCAGTTTTTATTTTCTATAAATGGCAAAATCAATTATTTTACAAAATAACTGCTGGATACCTATGAACACTGACATTGATATGACCTAGTTTAAACTCATACATAATATCAAGTGGTATCTATCTTAAACATTTTCCTAGAATTTAAGGACATAATCATGTTGAGCTTCAAAGAAGGCCCACTTACATCTACAAAGATACATTAAAAAATAAAATTTTTAGCCCTAGCCAGTTTGGCTCAGTGGATAGAGCACTGGCCTGCGGACTCAAGGGTCCCAGGTTCAATTCTGGTCAAGGGCATGTACCTTGGTTGTGGGCACATCCCTAGTAGTGGGTGTGCAGGAGGCAGCTGATTGATGTTTCTCCCTCATTGATGTTTCTAACTCTCCCTCTCCCTTCCTCTCTGTAAAAAAATTAATAAAATGTATTTTAAAAATAAAATTTTTAAAGGATTACTATCTTTGGCAAAAGATACAAAATGACCAAGTACAATGTACTTAAATGATTTGGGGGAGGGGAGTGTTCACACAAACCTAACCAAAAGATCAGATAAATTCCCAGATAGCTATAAATTTTTATTTTCAAGCTTAAAATAGAACACAAAAATAGACTTTTCTCCAGGTCAAAATTTTAAAATGTTTGCTACTCCTGTTATAATTATATGAAAACTCTAATTTCAACTCAAATGGTCTCTAATTTAAAATGATCTCTAATTTAATTTTTGGTATCAACCTGAAATTTTTGAAAGGGAGCTAATGGTTTCTCATTGTAAAATTTAAAAAACTACATATTCCAAGATGTAAACTTCAGCCAGAGATGCCCAATTGCAGATTAAGATAATTTGCTATCAAGGTTAGCATACATTTTTACTTATCACACCCACCCCACCCTCCCAGAGAACAACAGTCAGCTCTCAGAAACTAGCAAGGTTTCTGCAATCATCAGTTTTCCAGAAGAGATTCAAGACAAAATGAATAATTCTGACATTTTATTTTATTTTATTTTATTTTATTTTTTATTGCAGTGGGTGAGTCAGGAGTGAACCCTTAGAGACTACTCCTGTATAATTCTATTTTTAGAGATAAGAGTGATTCAAATCTAGCAAAATTATTTTTAGGCCAAATAAAGCAAAAAGATGGGTAGTCTCCAGTATGACTATGAGAAAACCTATGTGGAAGAATACGATTAGAATTCTAATTTATCATGACACTTTCTCTATGACCCTAACAAAAGCTTTATTTAAGGAAGTGAACGGATACAGAAAAGCTATACTTAGTCAAATTCAAATAAATTTAGCTCCTGTAACACAGAGGCTTTCACATGCTCTTTCTCACTCAGCAGTTAATGCACTTCACAAAACCCTTGTCAAGTAATGACTTAATTACTGCAAAGCTAACCTATTCCTTTTGTCTTTCACAGTGGAGGCTATCAACTCTTTGAGGACCTCTAGTCATTACTGGTCCTACTATCTTAAAAGATAAATTAAATTTTCACCATTGAGGATGGAAAAATACTTTATCACTTTTTAATTTTATGAAATCAATTTAAGAGGGTAACTTTTTACATAAAGTTTTTTTTTTTTAATGTTTTTATTACTGATCTTAAGAGAGCGAGGAAGGAAGAGGAAAAGAGAAATATCTATGTGACAGAATAACAACATCAATTGGCTGCCTCTATTGGGGATCCAGCCCACAGCCCAGGCATGTGCCCTGACAGGGAATCAAACTTGCAGCATTTGGTTGCCTGGGAAAAACTCAACCAACTGAGCCACACCAGCAGAGGCTAAGAGAATAATTGTTAAGATTAAGATTTAATTAATATTTCTTTAGAATGTTTTAAACATTTATTAGTTGGTTAGTTTTGAGCCAAATGCAAAGGCTTTTTATCAATTTTAATTTTTAATATTTCCCTCATTACAACCATCCATTACAAGCATGTCAAACTCAAAAGCTAAGATGGGCCAAATAAACAAGGTTTAAGTTTATATGGCCACAAAAAACAAAAGCTTCAATTTTCATAGAAATGTAGAGATATGCTGAATACAAAAGGCTGAAATAAATGAGTAATTATTAACATAAAATAGAATATTTTAATAAAAATTAATATTTTTTTCTTGAACATTAACTTACCCGACACTGAATAGCACAAATTAATAAGGGTAACACAAATAAATCTATTTTTCTTGTTCTCCAAAAGCAAAATATCTCCTGTTGTGTACACCCAACAAGTCAGTCCAAGACTAATGGCGTAGCAGTCGGCTGCTAAAACATTCGCTGCCAGTTATTAGTGGCGAGAAATGATACTCCTGCGCATAAGGGCGCGTAAGGGAAAGGAATTCAACACGATTATAGTTATCAGTCATTAGCAAACGTTGTAGTTCATTATCAATAGTTATGTATGACAAGATACTATAAAAATTAAGTTATGAAATTTTTATTAAAATGTTTCTTACATACCATTATATTTGCTTGGCTGCAAAAATATTTGTGGGCCACATGCAGCCCATGGGCTGCGAGTTTGACATGCTTGATCTACACTATCAGTTTAATTCTAAATGTACAAAATCTATCCTTGTCTCAAATCCCAAACACACACACACTCTTTAAAATTCTCAAGTGCTAATAGATTAATAAACAAATATGACGCTGGCTAGTGTGGCTCACTTGGTTGGGCATCTTCCCATGCACTGAAAAGGGTGCAGGTTCAATTCCCGATCGGGTCATAAACCCAGGTTGCAACTCAAGCCAATTGAAGTTCCAAGTGTTTCACTTTCACATAGATGTTTCTCTGCCTCTCAAAATCCATTAAATAAATAATAATGAAAAGATTCCAAAATCTACAAATTGGCTCCTTACAATGTAAAACTTAACATTTAAAATGTTATACCTTTGAATAAGCTAGTCTGTAATTCTAAATAGTGTTTCTATTAAAATTAAATGTAAGTTAAAACTGAGTATCTAGGAGGAAACTAAGTAGCTTAAGCCTGAAAAGCACTTAATACAAAAATTTTTTTAAAGTCTTACCTGCGTTATTAGTATTAGACTGACTGTCCCGGGAATTATCATTGCTTTCTGGAACAGGATGCAAGCATGGAGCTGTTTTTCTTTTTTTGCTTGTCTTTCTTTCCACTTGACAGTCATCATCTTCATCATCTTCACTTTCACTGAGATCATCAAAGCCAAAATACTTAATTTTGTAATTAGAACTCCCTGAACCCCCTTCATCACCTCCTGTTTCATCATGAGCTTCAAAACCAAAAAATTCAAGTTTAACATCCTTTTTGGATTTAGTATTACTAGGTCGAAATCTAGTAGTGGTTTTAGAAGTTGCAATATCTGCCTTTTTTCTTAGGCGGCCAGCTTCCCCCAAATCGGCAGGAGTTGATGCAGTGAACTCATCCATGCTGCGTTCCATAGTATCCTGAATGGTAACGTTACAAACTGACAAGCAAGATGGATGTAAAACAGTGTAATCTCTAGTCCGTCCAACTGTCCCTCTAAAACTGGTCCCACAACTCACACTGCCTTTCTTTGCCTGATTCAGGCCATCTTTACCTGACTCACTGTTTGCTTTGGCTAAGGCCTGACTGGTGCCATCTAATAGCTTATCAAAATTGGATGTTCCTTGGGAAGATTTTGCTTTATTGACCCTACAGTACGTCCTACAATTGCTTGGCCTAAGAACACTTTGCATGATGTCTTCTTCCTCAATGGCTTCGTCTGGGTTTTCCAACCGGCTTTTTAAATCCTCATCCTTCATTTCCAAAAGAGGATCACTATCCAAATTTAAGATACAATCTTCTGATCTGACATCTTCGAAATCATTATCCCACTCATACAAACCAGTTCTTACAGATCCCTTAATCAGAGATATTTCTGATGGAGATTCTAACCTTCTTCCAAGTTGGGAATTCCATGTATCATTTGTTTCCTTGATTTCATCAGCTTTGTATCCAGGAGCCACTATAGTTTCCGCATTGGGTTTCTTAGTACTGTCTTCAGCATTTTTGTAAATATGGTGACTATCCTTTTCATATTCGTCACTAAAATTCTCCACTTTATCTATAAAAATTAAACGAAGAAATTAAAAGCGAGTGACATCAAAGTACAAGTTAACAACTAGTAACAGTTTATGTGGCTAATTAATACCACAGAATCAATTAACCTTGAAATGATTGCAATAATTTTAAATTAAGACATTAATGTTTACATAGTTGACATTTCTCCTTACACCTTTTATATATATCATGTCTTCTAGTGACCTCTTCCTAGGCAACCAAATCCCTTAAAATTATTACCCTAAATTCATGAGATTTCAGTTGCTAAGCAACTGGATCAATTCAAAATGACACTTAAATGACTCAGCTAAGCCTCAGAAGTATAAAGAGTTTTTCAAATTAAAAAATGCTTAAATTAAAATGTATTTAGAATAAAAATAGAATATCACAATGAAAACATCCCAGTGTGTCTGTATTTCTCTGGGATAAGACTGCCCAGAGACTGATCAGCTCTGTCTAGAAACTTGTCCCAAGATCAGGCTTCTTTAACTATTTCTGCTGTCCATTCTTTCTTCAAATCTTAAAAGCCAAAGGACTTCAATAGTTTTTTGGGTTTTTTAAACAGTGGTTCTGAGGCCCAAGTTAAATGACTACAGTAGTTATTTATGCTATCAGTCAGGAGTAAATCTTAAACTCCATATTCATTTTGTGCTTGAAGAATTCATTATTGTTATCTTTAGTTTTTATCATCAGAGACATTTTTGTTAACCTTTCTAAATGAGACAGAAGTATGACTCAAACTGGTATTATGATTAATTCTCCCAGGACTCACTGATAGAAAAACACTGGTAAATACCTATGCCAAAAAATAAAACTCGCCCTGGCTCATGGGTTAGATTCCCGGTCAAGGACATGAACCTAGGTTGCAGATTAGATCTCCAGCCTCCATCAGGATGTGTGGTAAGAAACCAATCAATGTGTCCCTTTTATAACGATCTTTCTTTCTTTCTCTCTCTCATACTCCTTTCCCTCCCTCCCTTTCATACTCTCTCTAAAAATCAACAGAAAAAAATATCCTCAGGTGAGGATTAGGAACAAAAAAAGGTACCTACAACTGTTAATGCTATCCAATGGGTTTAAATATAATTTAAGATTTGTATTTACTTACCTTTAGAAGGCATCTAATTTACAGGTATATGTGTTTTATTCTTAGATATTTCCTAGCTGAAGGCAAAAGGAACTATAGTTTTCATAATCTCAGAAGTACCAATCATATAAGTATAAAATACTAAAAAACAAAAATTAAAAGCTGACTATGACATCTCTTACTTTTAAAAGGCATGGAAGCAAAACTTAGTATAAAAATCAAACCCAATAACTGCTTTTATAACAAGTGGAAAGAACACTGATAGCTGAGACTGGAAACTAGTATTGCTCTGGTTAAACTAGTTCTTTAGAGCTCAGGCAATACCCCTAACTTAGGGAGTTTTCCTGAAGGCTCCAATTTTCTCACCTGTTCAAAAAGGAAGCCACTGACCAAACTATTTTCTACTGTTACTGAAGGAATTATTTATAAATAAATGCCTATGGGAAGGAACACTTAGTACTTAGCTATACAAAGGCCTATGAGATGTCACTGAATTCCATACATCATCATATTTGTAACTATTGTATATAGATTTCATTGTATTAATGTCACAAATTTATTGAGGCTGCTTATGATTATTTATGAATAAACACCTCTGACTTAAAATAAAAAATTTAAGTGAATAAACTTCCATGTTTTCAAAAATTACTACTCCAGCCGAAACTGGTTTGGCTCAGTCGTAGAGCGTTGGTCTGTGGATTGAAAGGTCCCGGGTTCGATTCCAGTCAAGGGCATGTACCTTGGTTGCGGGCACATCCCCGGTAGGAGGTGTGCAAGAGGCAGCTGGTCGGTGTTTCTCTCTCATCGACGTTTCAAGCTCTCTGTCTCCCTTTCTATCTGTAAAAAATCAATAAAATATATATATATTTTTTAAATTACTACTCCAGCCCTAACTGCTTTGGCTCAGTGAATAGAGCGTCAGCCTGTGGTCTGAAAGGTCCCAGGTTCGATTCCGGTCAAGGGCATGTACATTGGTTGCGGGCACATCCCCAGGTGGGGGTGTACAGGAGGCAGCTGATTGATGTTTCTTTCTCATCTACATTTCTAACTCTCTATTCGTCTCCCTTCCTCTCTGTAAAAAATCAATAAAATATATTTAAAAAACAAATTACTATTACAATTTCCCTTAAAATCAGAAAGAAGAATCCATATTATGTTTTAACAGTAACTACTCTCATAACCAGGCTACCTTACATGTTAAGTATTATGAGCCTGTCTTAAAATTTTGTTTTAAATGCAGAGAATAATAAAGAGCCCTATATAATTAAGTTGTATTAATAAATATAATTCATAAACAGTCCTACAAATGAAATACTCAAGTACATTACATATTTAAACTTCTAAAATACACAGATAAAAGCCAATTTAATCAACAAAAGTTCTGCATAAGAAAAGCTTTCCAAGTTCTCCACAAGAGTATTTCAACATAAAAAGAAATGCTTTCTACAGTCCTTGATCCTTTAGCTCTCCAGTATTGGTAACTAACCATACCTTCAGAAGATAAGACAAGGCTATCTTACCCTAAAATGCAGAGCAACAATTACTTTCAACTGCCCTCCTCCCTTAAACATGCCAGCTTCTCAAACAGATAAACCCATTTAACATCTCAAAACATCAAGCATTTTAAAAAGAATTAAGTAGCCGAAACCGGTTTGGCTCAGTGGTAGAGCGTTGGTCTGCGGACTGAAAGGTCCCAGGTTCGATTCCGGTCAAGGGCATGTACATTGGTTGTGGGCACATCCCTGTAGGGGGTGTGCAAGAAGCAGCTGGTCGATGTTTCTCTTTCATCAATGTTTCTAGCTCTCTCTCTCTCTTTCCCTTCCTCTCTGTAAAAAATCAATAAAATATATTAAAAAGAGGTAAAGATTATTTTTTAAAAGAGAGGCTAAGTATTACTCTTTTTATATCTAATATTATACATGTATATGTTTATAAACAAAATGCACTTCTAGCTCCAATAACATTTTAGGAATTAAGAGAATAGTGTCAGTTTTACCATTTACTGGCAAAAATGAGGTCTTAAGTTCAGACAGTTCCTTCACCTAATAAAAGCAACTAATAAAATCCATCTCAGGGCAGGTTGAATAGATAAAAGAATGTAACCAGCCAGTGTTCCGGGTGGTAAGAGCATGAACTGGAGGTCATGGTTCAACTCCTGGTTCAATTCCAGTTTAGGGCACATATTCAGGTTTCAGGCTCTGCCCCCAGTAGGGGGCATGTGGGAGGCAGCCAATCAATGATTCATTCTCACTGTTGATGTTTTTTTCTCTCTCTTCCTCTCTGAACTCAATAAATATATATATATTATATACATATATATATATATATTATATAATATATATATATATATATATATATATATATAGGTTTTCTTAAAAAACAAAAAAAACACAAAAAAAGAATACTAGAGCATCACACAAATGCATATTATCATAACTATTACAACTTTGCCAGAATATATTTTTAATAATCTATTATCAAGACTTAGTGGAATTTAGCCTGCAAGTTCATCAATACTCCCTTATGTCCTCTATCAGCTTCATGCAAGGAATCCAAAACCACATTCCAAGGCCTACTGTTTTTCCTCAAGCTAGAGGATGAAGACTGGATGTATAGAAAGTTCAATACAAGACTTAGCCAAGCAATCAGATACTTAATGCCTTTTAGCATCACTATATTTTAGCATCACTAGATAGTTATTCAATATTTAATATATTAGGTAACACATAGGGAAGGCATTGATCTTAATGAAGACTCTGTGTAATCTGGAAGTTCTGAGTAGCATGGGGCTGAACCACACAGCTAAGCCAATAACTTGATGTGTAAATATTTGACAAGTCATATTGCTCCACTAAGCCCTATTCCTGCTTACCTAAAAAACAGTGAGTAACTTCTAAAAGATTAATTAAATGCCCATTATTTTCTTAAGGATTCTTACGTTTGGAAGAAAACAGATGATTCCCTTAAAATAAACACACAAACATATCAATACTTGCAGTAATAGAAGTGTATACATAGTTTTATAAAGGAAATTAAACGGAGAGATGATTTCAGGCTTCCATGAGGGAAGTGAATGCTCTGAAGTATTTTAAAAAGTGGGAAGGGAAGGGAGGCTCTCCATCCCTGGAGAGGACCCTTTCCTTTCCCTTCCACCCCCCGCCCCTAGGCACTTTACCACTGGCATATACACTTATAAAGTTGTATGCATCTGTGTGTGTGTGTGTGTGTGTGTCACGAGTCCAGCTTCAATTCATAGCCAATTTTATTTTATTTGATCCCCATTTATTTTCTTTTTATAATGGGTTATTTTGAAGCAAATTCCAGACCTTGTATTTTATACATAAACTAGTGACCCAGTGCACAGATTCACGCACATTGAAAGGAAATTAATTAGAAGGTGGCCTGGTCACCCCTAACTGCCCTCCCCTGCTGGTCTGATCCCCCTAACTGCTCTCCCCTGCTGACCTGATTACCCTTAACCACCTCTGCCTTGGTCCCTGCCACTATGGCTTTGTTCCATAGAATGTCTGGAAGACGTCCGGTCTAATTAGCATATTACCCTTTTATTAGTATAGACCAGTGATGGCTGCTAAAAAATTGAATAACTACAGTAGATAAACCGTATTTTTTTATTGCTTACCTTCATTTTTACTTAAAAAGTTATTATTTTTAATCCTCACCCAAAGATATTTTTTCCATTGATTTCTAGAAAGAATGGGAGGGAGGCGGGTGAGAGAGAAAGAAATATCTACATAAGAGAGACACACCAATTGGTTGCCTCCTGCACCGCGCCCCTACCAGGGCTGGGGAACTAGCAACAGAAGTGGCCTTGACTAGGAATCGAACCTGAGGGCCAATGCTCTAACCACTGAGCAAATGGCCAAGGCTACAGTGATTTTAAAAAAATATTTTTATTGATTTCAGAGAGAAAGGGAGAGGGAGAGAGAAACATCCATGATGAGAGAGAATCATTGATAGGCTGCCTCTTGCACGCCCACAACACTCTATCCACTGAGCAAAACAGGCTAGAGCTATAGTGGCTTTTTAATTCACATTAACAAAATATACTGTTAAGAGAAAGCCACAGACTTGAAGAAAATGTCTGCAATAAATATATCTGATAAAATCCCTGTATCCAGAATACACAATAAAGAACTTTTGAAGTTCAATGAAAAAATAAACCACCCAATTATAAATAAGCATAGCCCTAGATGGTTCGGCTCAGTGGATAGAGCATCGGCCTGCGGACTGAAGGGTCTCTGGTTTGATTTCGGTCAAGGGCATATATCTTGGCTGCAAGCTGCAGGCTGGATCCCCTTCCTGGTCAGGGCGTGTACAGGAAGCAACCAAGAGATGTGTTCTCTCACATCGAGGTTTCTGTCTCTCCCCCTCTCTTCCACTCTTTCAAAAAATGAATGGAAAAATATCCTTGGGTGAGGATTAACAACAACAACAACAACAAAATGTCTCCTGAGTATCTCAGCGTGGGATGGTTTTAGGTTCCTGGTATGTTTCTCCACTCCACTATCCTTATAAAAGCCAACTCTTTTGAGTCTTGTGTCACCTAGGTAGTTACTCTCCAATCTTCTCTAAACCTGTCATCTAACAACCTCTAATTCTTTTAAGAACTTTACACAAGATTTATAATCTACCTCTTCATGCCAGTTTTGCTATCATCTTGAATTCCACCAAATCCAAACTCCCCTAACCTCCCAGTTCTTTAACTTCCTATCAACAGTCTTCTATATTCTATCTCAGTCACTAGCTCTCACAACTTCATCAGGACCTTCTGTCCTAAAAGGCTTTTCTTAAGTATTAAAATCAAAGAACCCACTTTTAAATCACAACTTATCTACTTTCCAACTTGATTATTCCAGTAATCCCATTCTTGTTTTTATTTAACAAGACTCTCAGTATACTGACCCCCCTTTCTCTCCTTCCTCTTATCTACCAGGCTTGTTCAGTTACTAAACATTTTAAATCCCCCAGTCCATCACTTCAATCACTTTCTGGGCAATATCCTAAATTTTCTTTCTTCTGTATCTGTTCATTCCACATCTTGTCAGATAAAAATGCCAATTTGGGATAATTCTAATTATCCTACCCAATATTGTATATTCTGTGTAGTTTCTTACTAATAGGACCTACTGAGGGGGTGGGAGGAGAGAGGAACACATTCTCTCATACAACAGGTAGATTAGTGACATTAATTTTTAATGGCAAACTTCAACTGAGAACCCAATAATGTCCAGACATCCTCTCCCTGGGCAGTTTCTTCTCCCACTTTCTGCAATATTTGAACTCTTTGCCTCTCCCTTCCAGCCCCTACATTACTCCTGCCCTATCTTCTCCCTTTCCAAGATGACTTCTTCTGTCACTGCATGGGAGAAAAAATGCTTCTGTCCACAAACCACCTTATGTTCCATCCTCCCACTAAGCTCCCACTTTCACCCATCTTTCCTCCTGTCCAGGAAATGCAGCACCCCTCTCCCAAGACCACTTTCCCCATGCTTCCAGGGTCTTTCATACAATTAAATCTTTCAGAAACCTCAGATATCTCTAGCTGCCCTTTTGTTGTTGTTAATCCTCACTAGAAGGTATTTTCCTTTTTTTTTTTTTTTTTTTTTGAGAGAGAGAGGGGGTGGGAGGGAGGGAGGGAAGGAGGGAGGGAGGGAGGGAATGAGAATGGAAGGGAGGGCGGGATAGAGAGACAGGAGAAACATCCACTGGTTGCCTCCCGCACTTGCCCTTTAGGCAGGGGATCAAACCTCAACCCAGGCACATGCCCTTGAACAGGAATCAAACACTGACTATTCAGTCCAGTCCTTGGGCCGATGCTCCAACCATGAGCCATGCTCTCCAGGACTTTGGCTGCCCTTTTAATTCTCCCCTCCAAGCATCTTTAACAACTGCATATACTTGCTACCTCTATTTCCTCACTGTGCTCTCACTACGGACAACTTCAATCCAGTATCCACACTCCCATGCCTACTTTGCAGTCTCTGTATTCACCGACTTTGCAGCAGCATTACAATTCAGTTGGTCCTCCATGAAGCTGTCTGCTGGTCTCCATAAAATATCACTTGCTTGATTTTCCTTCAAGTGCTCTAGCTGCTCCTATTCAATTTCTTTCTAGTTTTTCTTCCTCTTCTCTCCATCCATTAACTATTACAAGTTCTTCACAGCTCAGCTGATTTTCCTCTCACATTTTTCTTAATGACTAGATCTAACCCTATATTTTCAAGGAACTTTATATGCTTAACCTCAAATTTATCATCTCCAACCAAGAGTTCCACACCAGCAGATCCTAGTAAGGAAATCTTCTGCAAGAAATTAAAGTTCTATTTTAAAACAAAGTGAATTTAATTAAAATTACAGAGCCTCCTTTAAAATTTATATACTGTTGAATTTTCATTTGTACACAGCACAAAAAATAGAAAAGATGATACTTATTACTTGTAAAAATAAGGTCAGTTATAAGTAGTTTGAACATCGTTCTTATTATTTTTAAGAATAACTTTTAAGAGGTAAGACAGAATCTATATTTTGTTCACCAAAATAAAGTTTTTTCCAACATCAAGACAAAACTGATCATACAGTGATAGACTATTAGTTGAAATACAAGGCTTTATAATAAAATTAAGATTATTCACATCAGAAGACAGCAGCACTTTGCATGTTTCTCATATCTTGCATTTAATAGTCTCTCTAAACTGTACTTTAATAAAATGGGAGTAAAGCCTGCCTTACATAGTTGTGACTAAGGATCAATCCTATATAAAAAAGCCTAATATGCAACTCAACCGAACGGTAGAACAGACCGGTTACTATGACACACACCGACCATCAGGGGGCAGACACTCAATGCAGGAGCAGCCCCTAACCTGCAGGCCTAGGCCAGCCAAGACGCTTGCCAGCGAGGAGCTCCCAATCACCCCCCAGATTGGCCTTGATTGCCAGCCAGGCCTAGGAACCTTACCTGTGCCAAATATCATGCACTGGGCCTCTATTTGATATATAAAGAGCTCAGCACAAAATAGGAACTTAATAAATAATAGGAATCTTACCCACTTCTCTTTCAACTTTTTTATTAATAGTTTACATTCGCAATTTTGTATTAGTTTCAGGTATACGGCACAATGGTTAGACAATCATAAACTTCACACAGTACTTCCCCCATTATTTCCAATACATACCTGGCACCATATATTGACTATATTCCCTATTTTACATCCCTCTATTTGTTGCTACTAATTGGTACTTCTGGTACTTCTTTTATATATATATACATATATCGGGTCTAGTAATAATTAATGTCGTTTTTTAAAATTCGTTTAAAATCTTGCTTGGCATTTACTTGTATTGACATAACCTTCAAACACATGGTATCTACAGAACGTGTGAAGTGCAATTAACAAGTTTTGCTTGAAAAAGTTGGTGTTTGGTTTGGTTTTTGTTGCAAAACTAGGGCTAAGAAGATGGCGGATGAAGAGCATATTCGGCACTGCATGCTTTACGAGTTCCAATTAGGAAGAAAAGCAAGTGAGGCTGCAAAAAACATCTGTAGTGCTCTTGGTCAAGATGCAGTTAGCGCCAGAAAATGCCAGCGTTGGTTTGAGGAATTTCTCGAGGGAAATTTTTCGTTAGATGACAAGAGTGGTCGAGGCCGTGTGTCCAATTTTGATCAAGAAGCTCTTCAAGCTCTTTTGGTGCAAAATCCTCAAATTACCCAACAAGAGCTTGTGACAACTTTAAATTGTTCACAAAAAACAATTTCCAATCAATTGCGTGCACTTGGCAAAGTCCAAAAGTTTGGAAAATGGGTTCCTCATGAGTTGACCGACAACAACCGTAATCAAAGAGTCACAATTTGCAGTTCGCTCCTCTCTCGTCAAAACCGTTTGCCGTTTTTAGAGCAAATTGTTACCAGAGATGAAGAATGGGTACTGTATGTTAATTTGAAAAGGCGGCCTCAATGGTTGGACAAAAATGAGGCTCCGCAGCCAAAACCTGACTTGCATGCGAAAAAAGTGATGTTGTGTGTTTGGTGGAATTTTAAAGGAATTCTTCATTATGAACTTTTACCATCTAACCAAACCATTACAAGTGCAGTGTATAGTGCCCAATTGGAAAGGTTAGCCCAAGCTTTAAGAGAAAAAGAGCCCCCGCTGATTAATCGGAAGGGCGTAATTCTTCAACACGATAACGCAGGACCGCATACTGCAAGAATCACTGCTGAAAAACTGCGCCAGTTGGAATGGGAAGTTCTCCCTCAACCTGCATATTCTCCTGATATTGCCCCTTCCGATTACCATTTGTTTCGTTCTTTGCAAAACTTTCTTCTTGGAAAAAAATTTAATAATGAAGAATGCCTCAAAAATGCATTGACCGAATTTTTTGCATCAAAATCACAAGAATTTTACAACAGAGGGATTAAAATGCTTCCTGAGTGTTGGGCACAAGTAGTAGAAAACAACGGCAACTATATTGTTGATTAAATTTTGTTGTATTGTTTAAATAAATTCGATTTAAAAAAGTATTAGAAAACGACATTAATTATTACTAGACCTAATTTTATATATATATATATATATATATATATATATATGTGTGTGTGTGTGTGTGTGTGTGTGTGTGTGTGTGTGTGTGTATATACATATATATGTGTATATATATATATACTTTTTTTAAATTGAAACATCTATGATGAGAGAGAATCATTGATTGGCAGCCTCCTGCATGCCCCCTACTGGAGTGTGAACCTGCAACTCAGGCATGTGCCTTGACCAGAATCAAACCCAGGATCCTTCAGTCCATAGGCCAATGCTCTATCCATTGAGCCAAACAGCTAGGGCCATTTGGTATTTCTTAATGCCTTCACCTCTCACCCAGCCCTTTAACCTCCCTCCCCTCTGGCAACCATTAGTCAGTCTGTATCTATAAGTCTATTTCAATTTTGTTTGTTCATTTATTTTGTTCTATATTTCACAGATAAGTGAAATTATATAGCATTTCACTAATGTGAAAGTATGTTCCTGACAGTAACATCCCTCTAACTTACACATATTTTCAGTACAGCTTTAAGCAAATGGAAGAAATTTTACTGGCTACAAAGACAGTCATGCAAATTAGAAGCCTATGCAGTAGTTATCTCAATATTTGCCAGCTAGCTGGCAAGTTAAAGTGTGCCAAAGTAGAAATATAAGTCTTTGCATACTTTATTCTAGACTCCAGGTTAAAAACCTAGAGCAGATAGCACCGATGGAAAATGGAAGTAGCCTCATATAAAAGGCAAGAGAAGCTTTCTTTCATCCTTCATGCACATAGCTCTGGATTCTACACTAAAGAATATTCCAAGATCTGCTAAAAGAGCAAACCTTGCCGAAACCGGTTTGGCTCAGTGGTAGAGCGTCGGTCTGCGGATTGAATGGTCCCAGGTTCGATTCTGGTTAAGGGCATGTACATTGGTTGCGGGCACATCTCCAGTGGGGAGTGTGCAAGAGGCAGCTGGTCGATGTTTCTCTCTCATCGACGTTTCTAGCTCTCTATCCCTCTCTCCTCCTCTCTGTAAAAAAATCAATAAAATACATATTTTTTTTAAAAAAGAGCAAACCTTTAAGTCCTGTTAACAGTCATTTTTAAGTGGCACACTTGTTTGAGAACTCACTAGTTTTGATAGCAACTGAAACTAAGTATTTGCAAATGAAATAGGAAATCCTCAATCTGCTTTTAAATAATGCAGGGGTAGAGGATAAAAGGTGGGAAAGAGTAGTGTATAAAATAGATAAAATAAGATTTGCCATACACTGGTAAGTTTTTAGTTTAGTTTTTTTAAAATAAAAAATTAAGACATTTTACCATCCCGCTCCAACCTTTACCACAGGGAAAAAACAATATACAGGGTTCAGTACTATGATTAAGGTATCCACTGGAGGTCTGAGATAAGGGGGGACTACTCTAATGATACAGTGAAAAATGATCTCAATGAACAGGAACATTTTATTGGAAGCATGCTATGGAACTTAACTTGTATATTCTAAATATGCTTGATCATAAAATTTCTCAAAAATTCCTGAACACCTAAAGCCTATGTCTTTAACATGACCTGCAAAGGATTTCAGAGATTCCTGAGACCTATGTAGGTGTATAAATATTTTTATCTGAAATCCAAAATTTTATTCTCAAAAGGATCTCTAATTCAGAACAGTTAGGATCCACGTTAGGATTCCTTTTATCAGAAACTCAGGTTTGGCTCTGGCTAGCATGCTCAGTGGGAGAGTGTGGGTTTGCACACTGGAGGGTCTCAGGTTTTGGTCAAGGGTACATACCTGATTTGCAGGTTAGATCCTGGTCCTGGTGGGGGTGCATGCAGGAGGCAACCAATTGATGTGTCTTTCTCACATCTATGTTCCCTCCCTCCTTTTCCCTCTCTCTAAAAATCAATGGAAAAAATATCCTCAGATGAGGACTAATAAAAAAAAAGAGGGCGGGAGGGAGGGAGGGGAAAAAGAAAAAAAGAAAAAAAGAAAGAAAAAAAAACTTAGGTTTGAGTTTCTAAACTTCTGCAAAGTCAAAAGGCTTTCTGAATGAGAATAAAGGCAATGACAACCTGACAGGTATAATGTAAGAAAAGAGTTTAGATACATGGGGAATTAAAAAATAAAAGACAAAAACAAAAAAAACCTGATACAAGGGGAATCCAAATTTTACAGGGGAGAGGCAAAGGAAAAAAAGGTCATAACATGTAATATTCCCAGAACTATAACCAACTTGTAAACATACGAACTTATAAATTTTTTATGTAAGAACAATTTTATTTAGGATAAGACTACCATGAGACTTAAAAGCACTCCCTCAAAGCTCCCCTCTTATTGTACAGGGGGCTGCCAGCGTTGCTGCAGCTCTGGATGGCCAAAGGAGAGGAGGAAAACAAAATGAAATATTCACAGTATTGCACCCTATACTGGTGCCTTGTAAAGGAAGAAAGAAGATGGACAAGATGTTCTTGAACATCTATTCATGGGTATTTTAGTATACATTTTCTTCTCACAAACCCATTGTAATGGAATTTGGATTCCCAGTCAGGCCACAAAGTGTCAACACCAAAACTACAATTCAGCAACAGGAACCTAGTTGAAAAGATAATATCTCTCTTTTACAGAAAACTGTTTCTAGTTCTCACCAAACCACTTCACATGGCAGTTTGGACATGTACGTAATATAGATGTAACAAAGCTACATATGCAGTTGCTGCCATTGAATATTTAACTTTCAGTTCCTGTTCTGCCTTTACATAGGGGTGGAGAATCTTTTCTCTGCCAATGACCAATTGAATATTTATAACATCATTCATTTAATAAAATTCACTTAATATGAATGTATGTTGCTAAGAAAAAGCTCCTAGATTTTGAATTTCGAGTCCCACCTGCCTTGGCAGGGCCTTATACAGCCCACCCGCAGGCTGGACAGTCCCTAGTCTTGCTCTACATAAACATTCATCCTCTTGCTCCCCCTCTGCCTGCCAGTGATGCACTATTCCCTAAAGACAGCACTTGGAGAAAGAAGCCTATGTCTGCCTTCCATGAGCAGTTTTACCACCTCCAGCCGATCTGCCCCATGTGGATCAACTATCAGAGGACAGAAAGCTATGACTGTAAAAACACTAATCAACTGAAGTGAAACAGCATTCCCAGAGCCTCAGCACAGTGGAGGACACAGTAGCTGCTCAACATATTGAAAAGGAATAAATTAATCTCATCCCAATTCTAGCTGATCCTAGACCTCTTCATCTTGGCTCAGTTATAATACATTTTAGGAGCTGATCTGGGAAAGTTTTTATGCTCTACTTTTTTCTGAAAAGTTATGAACAATGCTTCAGTGGAAATGTGAGCAAAGCATAAAGACAACCAAATAAGAATTAACCAGGAGGATCAAGGGAGTGACAATAACAGCTGGCTCATCCTCTAATCCAGTGGTCGCCAACCTTTCGAGCCTCACAGGCCACTGGCTGGCAACCACTGCTCAATCCAAGGGTGAGAAAAAGAGTGAAAAAAGTTCAGCATTGTTACTAAAACTTTCAAGGCAAAGACTTTTATCATATTGTTTGAGACCCCCCAATATTAAAAGCCTCAAAAAAAAATTCTTCTCAAGAACTGAATACTAAGAAAATTTTAACTTTTCAAAATAAGAGATCTGCATAACCTTTCATATTATATTACTAAACTCTGCCAATAAGTAAAAAACTAAGGTTGGCCATCCTTGTGCTATTGCTGATAAGGTGCATGCTGTCTCTCCTGCCACCTCCAATCTTAGCTCTTCAGCCTTTTTTTTAAAAAAAAATTCTCACCAGAGGACATGCTTAGAAAAGGAGGGAGGGAAGGAGGGAGGGAGGGAGGAAGGAAGGGAAGGAGGGAAGGAGGGAGGGAGGGAGGAAGGGAAGGAGGGAAGGAGGGAGGGAGGGAGAGAGACAGACAGACATCTATGGAGTTATTTTCTTGACCAGGGATTTAACCTGCAACCCAGGTATGTGCCCTGATCAGGAATTGAACCAGCAACACAGGATGTCACACTCAACCAACTGAGCTATTCCGACCAGGCAGTTCTACAATCTTTTGTTAACTGCGCTTTTATCATTTACTGTAACTCCCAATTCCTTTATAAAAGTAGAGATACACAACTGATAAAACATATTGTTTTAGGAATGAACATTAGATGCCAGATTTACAAATTAACATTTTAAAAACACATATTTTGTGGATTAAAATTTATTAATAGAAGTTGCTACCTGTGTCTAACAGACTACAAACTAGTCTCAATTTGCAATGAAGTTTACTTCTTCAATGTTTGCACTCAGTACCTCCTTAGTCTAAATTAATTTAGAAAGCCTAACACTCCTAAACCTAATACTCGTTGTAAATTCTCATCTCATTTTCATTATCAGTAACCATCCAAATCCTCTACGTCTACAGTAATAAAAATTAGGTTTTGTGTAATCCTAACCCAACAAAAAGAGATAATTTGCCCAGCTGATGTGGCTCAGTGTTGACCTATGAACCAGTTCAATTCCCAGTCAGGGCACATGCCCACGTTGCACGCTCAATCCCCAGTATAGGGCGTGCAGGAGGCAGCCAATCAACTATTTTCTCTCAACAATGATGTTTCTATTTTTCTCTCTCCCCCTACTATCCTCTCTGAAATCAATAAATAAACATATATATAAAAGGTTACAAGTGTAATCACGTAATTTAAAACAAACAAATAAAAAGAGATGTTTCTTATTGGAACTGGAGTTAGGGATTTATGAAAGACTGTTCCCAAAATGAGTAAGTCTGGAAACATTATCCAAGTTGTTGAAGTAAAATTTCAACCCCCAGTTGGTTTCTTTAAAGTTTTAAAATCTCTTCTATAAAATTATTTGTAGTCCCCATTAATCAAAAAGTAGAAAGAAAACCCAAGTATAGTTAAAAATTTAAATCCTTTAACTAAATGGCTTACATGAAGTTCTGTAGCTCACAATAAAGAAAATCAAAACTTACCTAAAGTCATTAATTTAGCACAACTACTTTTGCTTGCATCGTCTTCTAAGATTCGGTTTGTGCTCTTTTCTTTCTCAAGCAAAGTATCCTCCAAATGTAAGCATTTATCAGATACAACACCGTCTTCATCCACCACATGACTAATTTTGCTATTAGCTTCAAGTACAGAAGTGAAGTCTTCCAGCTGAGCGGCTTCACTGGTTTCTGAATGAGAGGAACCCTTACCCTGGGCTAAATTCTTTGAAGAAACTGGTAGAGATTCATCATCGCTATCAAATCCAAAAGGATCGCCAGTATTTTCTTCTTCCACCTTAGGTTTCTTCGGAATTTCTTGGATATCTGATTTGAAGTTGGGCCTCTTCTGCCCTAATTTAGCCATAAATGTGGTCTCTCCCCATTTTGTGCTAAGGGTAGTCCGTTTGTTAGAAAAGACTTCATCAAATTTTGAACTGCCATTTCCGCCTTTCCTACTGTATGTTTTCCCAAATCTGGATGTCATTTTGACACCTGTTTCATATTCTCTGTGAGAAAAAATAGAAAAGAATATATATAATCACCAAATACTTAAATGTTAACATTGAAAATAAAATTAAGAACCCAGGGATTCTTCCCATGTGACTTTCCAACATTCAAGATACAAATCTTGCCCTAGCCAGTTTGGCTCTGTACATACAGCATTGATTGGCCTGTGGACTGAAAGGTCCCAGGTTCGATTCTGGTCAAGGGCACATGCCCCGGCTGTGGGCTCGATCCCCAGTCGGGGGCTTGCAGGAGGCAGCCAATCAATGCTTCTCTCTCATCATTCATGTTTCTCCCTCTTCCTTCCTCTCTGAAATCAATAAAAATATATTTCTAAAAAAGATACAAATCTTTAAAAATTGTTAAATTAACACGGGGGGGGGGTGTTGAAAAAGAGGCTAATTTTTTACTCTGATTTCCATGTCAAATTTTTGTTTTTAATCTTTACCCGACCATATTTTTACATTGATTTTAGAGAGAGTGGCAGAGAGGGAAAGACTGAGAGAAATATCAATGTGAGAGAGAAACATTGATTGGCTGCCTCCTGCATGTACCCTGACCAGGGCCAGGGCTGGCGAGGAGCCTGTAATGGAGGTGCGCGCCCTAGACTAGAATTGAACCCTTCAGTGCACAGGCCAACACTATATCTACTGAGCTAAACTGGCTAGGGCCCATGTCAGTTTTTTATATTCATATGCTGTTTACAAAGTAAGACTATTTATCTTATAATACAGCATACACAAAACCAACTTCTAGTGGAATATCAATTTTATTTTGTTTCAAATGAATCTTACTATTCTTAACAACATCACTTTTACCTTTAAAAGGTAATCTTAAGGGTGATTTTCGCTAATATAAAATCTTAAGCACAAAATATTTATATTTTTCACCCAGCTGGCCTGGCTCAGTGGTGGAGTGCCCAGTGGCTCAGGGGTTGAACACCAACCTATAAATCAGGAGATCATGGTTCTCAGTCAGAGCACATGCCCAATTCCTTCTCATCATTGATGTTTCTATCTCTCTCTCCCTCTCCCTTCCTCTCTGCAATCAATAAAAATATATTAAATATACATATTTACATTTTTCAGGATTTCAGAAATATCAAATAATTGACTAAATTTAGTTCTTTGAAATTTCAGAACACTTACTAACATGAGGGGAAAAAATCGGGAAAATTGTGCAACTTTCTCATATATTAAAACATGCAGCTTTTAACCAAACCTTAAATTCTAATTCTTGGTCTAAAGTAATTTTGAAGTGTTACTTGAAAAATACTCGTTAGCCCTCGCCAGTGTAACTCAGTAGTTAGAGCACCACACAGAAGGGTTTCTGGGTTCAGTTCCCAGTTAAGGACAATTACCTGGTTTACAGGTTCCATTCCCAGCCCTAATCTATGTGACAAGAATGTTTTCCTCTCTCCCCCCTTCTCCTTTCCTCCCTTCCACTTGATATAAAAATGAGTGGGAACAATATCCTCTGGTTAAGAATAACTATATATGTATATGAATGTTTATTATTTAGTTGGTCATCTCCCTAAGCACAAGCAACCACACTTTTCTCTCATCCTTATGATCATTGCTGAGCTACATTTTTTGGAGCTGGTGAACTCCAGCATATTACAATGGTCCTTGGATTATTAAACAGAAACGTGTAACTTTATTTTCCTCTTCATTTTATAAAAAATAAATGGTTTCATCTGAATTATCTACATTTTAATAACAAATCTAGGAAAAAATTTCAGGACAGTAAATCAGAAGAGTCAAACATTTTTAAAACAAGTTACCATACAGTACTCTTTAAACTCTATCAACTCTTTCCCATTTCTTTGACATTCTAGAGTTAAATATAATATTTAAATATAACTAGAAAAAAATGAACAGTTGCCTAGGGGCTTGAAAAAAATCTTCATCCTGGAATGATATCATTCACCTAGAATGATATCTGACTTACATATTTTTGTTCTTATTTTTATTTTCTGACATTTTTTAAATATACTTGATCTATCCTTTAAATGTTTTCCCTGTATTAACTTAATCACTATAAACTTAGTTTTCTATATATTCAGTAGAGAATTTCCCCCTCTCATGTTTGCTCAGAGGTCAATTCTAATTTGACAAAATAATTTATCTTCATACATACCTGAATTAAGATTAAGAGTCCATAAATTATTTGAAAACCTTTTAACATATCACAAAACTTTTTACTAGGGAGATCTTTTTTCCCTTCTAGTGAAGATTAAGAATCTATGGTCTTTTTAAGTCCTGCCTAAACAAAATTAAGTATATTTGGCAGCTACAAGAATTACAAACTGAAGTGATTTTGATTTATTTTCATTCCAAGAATGTAAAGCCTTGATCTACAGACCTACATTTACACAGATCCATACGAAGCTGGAATGTTCTGGATACACTTACACAGTAATGACCTAAAAATGTTAACTGAAGGCCAAACCAAAAATCTAGACTTGAGATCCTTTAGGCCCACATCAGAAAAACTCATTGCAAAAATGGTCCTGGAACTACAAAGCATTCAATGGTCCTCGAATCAGCTGCAAGTTGAAAGTCTGAAGGCAAATATTTAAGGTTAAAGAATTATTTTAAAGGTAAGAAAAATCATGCTTACATCTTTAAAAAGAACTTGTCTTTTAGAAAGATATACTAAAATACTGATGAAATGATGTCAAGGATTTTCTCACTTCAAGGGGTGTGGAATGTAAAGTGAATAAATGAGAAAACTTCAGTGGCGTTAATAACAAATCTTATAGAGCACATGAGAGTTCATTATATAATATCCCCTACTTTTCATTTCCTCTTCAGTTTTCCATAATGTCTTTTTTTTTTAAAAAAGACACTAGAGAGCCCTGGCTGGTTTGGCTCAGTGGATAAAGTGCC
This sequence comes from Pipistrellus kuhlii, assembly GCF_014108245.1. Taxonomy (NCBI): domain Eukaryota; kingdom Metazoa; phylum Chordata; class Mammalia; order Chiroptera; family Vespertilionidae; genus Pipistrellus; species Pipistrellus kuhlii. Next base: position 4,342,483 of record NW_023425535.1, on the reverse strand, counting down.
CGTGGACTACAGAGTCCCAGATTCTATTCCAGTCCAGGGCACATGCCTGGGTCGTGGGCTCCGTCCCCTGTGGGGGGTTGTGCAGGAGGCAGCCAATCAGTGATTCTCTCTCTATTGATTTTTCTATCTCCCTCTCCCTTCCTCTCTGAAATCAATAAAAATAATATTTTTAAAAGTCACTAGACAGATTATTGTAATGGCATTATGTAAGCCTACAATATAAGGTGTGTATACATTAAAAAATAAGTATGCGGACACACGACACTATTTTAAGTATATTTCAAGTACACAGGCTATGTTGCTCAGGCTTCCAATTCCAAAGAAGGAATGATTCAAAACTAAGTCTTTTCGGCCGCTGGGCCTTTTCCTTCCTTAGCCAAAGTCAATTTTCAGGGAAGTACGCTAAGTCCTCACACTTGCCCCCATCCACACCTAGTCTTTCGGCTCCCCAAAGTTTTAGGGGAGACCCTTTAGGAAATGGTGCCGGAAGGGCAAAGCTAGCCCCCCAGAAACCCTCACCTGCGGCTGCCGGGGCGCCAGGGGGCAGCGCGAGCGGAGCTCACGCAACTTTCCTGCTCCCCGCCCCCACCGCCCAGGAAGGGACGTCGCTCCCGACGCCCCGGAAGCCTCGGCCCCGGAATCCCGGGCCGCCGAGGCCTCGGGGGCGCCGGGCGGAGGGCGAGGGCCAGGGCTCCGGGCTGAAACGGCACACTCGGCGCTGCTGGCGGGAAGTAAACCAGCGGCCACCCGGAAAGAACTCAGAAAAGAGGCCAATAATAGGGAGTTCGGTGTCTCTGCCCAACTTCCTCCGACCCGGGCGGGGAGACAGCCAGCCTCCCGCCCGCCCGCTCGCTCCGGCCCAGGCAGCCGCCCAGACCGCACTCACCTCGGCGCCTGGCGGGTGCTTTAGCCTCGGGCCGCCTCGTCTCTCCCAGCCCCAACGGCCCGCGGGCGCCGAGTCCCGCGCGGAAGGACAGGGCCCGCCGGTGCACGAAGAGCGGCGAGGGCTCCGCCGCCGTCAGACCCCGCGACTCCGCTCGCGGTAAATAGGAAACCGGCAAAGGGGGGAAGAGCGGCGGCACCGCAACTTCCCTCGGGCCTGGAGCGCCCCAGCCGGGCCTGGGCCTGGGCCTCCGGGGCCGCCGAGCCCGCTACGTGCCGCCGCTGGGCCGCCGCCGCCCCCTGCGCCGCCGCTTCCGCCGGTGAATGGTCAGCGCAGGAGTTTGAACAGGGCCCTGAACCATCTCAACGCCATTTGCGCTCCGGCCCCCTCCTCCTTCCTCCAACAGCCGCTCGCTCCGTCACTCGCTTCCCACAGGCCCCGCGCGGCGCCCGACCCCGCAGCCAATCGCGCGGCCGCTTACTCAAATCGCCGCGCAGGCGCCGCGCCGCGCCCCGCACGCGCCCGCGCCCGCCATTGGTCCGGCCGCGGGGCCCGACGGGAATTGTAGTCCCGGTCCGCGAGGTGGCGGGTGCGGAGCTCCCCGCGCGGGAGCGGGACCGGCGGCGGGCGGAGCCGCTCTCGCGGTCGTGGCCCGCCGGCTCCGGAGCCAGCTCCAACCCCGGCCCGCCGGAGACGCACGTGGTGCGGGAGGGCCGGGCGCGGTGCAGGCAGCTGTGTCAATCGTTTCCCCTCCGGGGACCGCCGGTGTCTGGGGACGGCGGGTTGTGCAGCTGCGCCGGGCCTGCTGCGGCCGCGGCTGGGGCGGGGAGGCGGGGTGGGGAGCTCGCGTCTCAGCGCCCCGCGGGCCCGGGCGGCGCGGGCCCGGCGCAGGTAACGACCGCGGGCCCGGGAGGCCGGGGGCTGGGCACCGACGGCCGCGTTTTACTGCGGGCCCTTCCCTTCGCAGCTCTCCCTGCGCTGCCCGCGCGCGCCCTTAGAGCGCATGGGAATACAGGTGGTGGTAAGGCTTGTCGTTGACCTTGTTGGGAGTGATAAGGATAATGTGGTTGTGTGTGTGTGTGTTTTGAGGCGTACTCAAGTGTTGACGGGTAAAATGATATGGTGCTGGTGCCTGTGAAGACGGGGCGGCCCGGCGGGGCTCAGTGACTGTGTGGACCTGTGATCCAGGGCTCACGGCTGGATTCCCTGTTGTCAGGGCACAGGCCCGGTTTGCGGGCTGGATCCCCGGTGTGGGGCGTGCAGAAGGCAGCCCATCAATGATTCTCTCTCATCATTGATATTTCTCTCTCTCCCTCTTCCTTCTTCTCTAGAATCAATAAAATATATATTTTTAAAAGAAAGAAAGAAAGAGAAAGAAACCCAAACTTGCCCAGCCGGTGTTGCTCAGTGGTTGAGCGTCAACCTCTGAACAAGGTGGTCAGGGCACATGCTCGGGTTGCGGGGCTGGATCCCCGGTGTGGGGCGTGCAGGAGGCAGCTGATCAAGGATTTTCTTTCCTCCCTTCCTCTCTGAAATTAAAAACCTGAGGGAGGAAGAATAAAACAAGCCAGCGGGATGTTTTTCTTTGATGCTGCCTAATGTCTATACACGAGCTCATTATTTCGGTCTCTACATGCATATCTGTAACTTCTCATAATAAAAGGGTTAAGAAATGAACGAGTGATTGCTGGGAAAACGGAGGGGGTTAATTATTTTCCGCTGTTTAATGTTTTGTGCCATTTAAGGTTGATTCTGACTAGTATATTACTTATTCAGAAAAGCAAAGAGTGTGTGTGCTGAAAAGCAACTCAGTTTCTCCTGAGGGGCATGACTCATTGCTCCACGCCCTGGTCTGGTGGGTCTGGTGGTCTTGGTGGGGCGGTTAAGGGAGATCCTCCTGGGAAATTAGAAAACTGCGTATTGCTTTCAGTGAAAGGCCTGCCTCCTTTTCCACAAACAGATAATTTGCTTTGAGGGCACCCAGAAGATACCAGCTTCCTCCGATATATTCGGAAAACTGTAAATAAAGAAGAAATAGTTCAGAGATCCTGCAGTCCTTCCCAATAGGAATTTAAGGTGGATCTTGGCATGGTTGAAATGTTTACTTTTCTGCCACTGCTTACAAAGTTAATGTCCTGACATTTATAATTTCCCAAATGCTATGTGGGTACTTTCTTTGGTTCAAAATAAATCAACTCAGATAGCCCATGTGAATGAATGGCAGTTATAACAAGTCTGCACATTCCACTATGGTTAGTGTATACTTAACTTTTTATTTGTGTCAGTTTTGTCTTTTTAAAAAATAAGCATAGAATCTTGTTTTGTCAGTTTGAAGCTGCCTTACTATAATTATTTAAATGACAAGTGGTGGGTGCTAATTAAGGGGTAATTATCAGAAGCGAAGGATGAGATCAAAAAACCCAGAAGTGGCCAGAACCTGTTTGGCTCAGTGGATAGAGCATCGGCCTGCAGACTGAAAGGTCCCAGGTTCGATTCCGGTCAAGGGCATGTACTTGGTTGCAGGCACATCCCCGGTGGGGGGTGTGCAAGAGGCAGCTGGTCGATGTTTCTCTCTCATCGACATTTCTAGCTCTCTATCTCTCTCCCTCTCTGTAAAAAATCAATAAAAAACATATATTTAAAAAAAACAACACAAAAAACAGAAGTGGTGGTGACAGTGTGAAGATCTTCCTGTGAGCCAGGCCTGGCTGGTGCTAGGAGCTTGGCGGGTCAGTGACTGCACCAAGCTGCCGGGGAGAGGTCCTTTTGTAAAGAAGCAGACAGTCTGTGGAGCCCTTCGGGGGCTGTCTGTGGTTGTGTTAAGTAACGGAACTAGTGGGGTTAACATCCTGTTACTCAAAGACTGATCCCAGCCAGCAGCACAGCTTCACCGGGAGCTTGTGAGCAGCACAGCATTCCTGTCCCCCCCCGAACTCCGAACTCCCTGCAGCGGGGCTCCCGCTCCCGCAGGGCTGGCCACACAGCGAGGGTGACAAGCACCGGCTTACAGCGCACCCACAGCATCCGCCACAGCCTGGCCTTCGCGTTTGATGAGGGGGGAGAACGTGAAGAGTGGACTAGGCATCAGTGTGATGCCAGTGCCTCTGGAAAGCCGCACGTGCACCCTTCCTGAAGTTACCGTTTTATGGGTGAGGAAATGGAGAGGTTGGCATTCGCCCAAGGTATTGCAGCTCCTGGGAGAATCAAACTTTTCCTTAAACATTTCATTTCCATTATTACTGTACACATTCTTGAATCTGGTAGAAAATGCTACATGATTTGAAAAGTAAAAAATTGTGAGTGTTTAAGTATGTGGAAGCTTAGTATATGAATTCCAAGCAGACCTGTGCGAGGCCTCTCCACCCTTATATGCCCCCTCCTCTCTCTCTCCCCCTCCCCACCCCCCTTGCTAGGGCTCCTCCTGGAGGAAGTCCAGCCTCCAGACCCACAGGCTGTGCCAGCACCTTGACCATTTACCTCCTTGGTTCCAGTGTATCAAGCAAATGCCCTGAAGGCCCCACCCCCTTCCCCGAGGAGGCCCTGAGTTCCACACCGGAGTGAGTGAACTGGACTCCAGTGTGGATAACACCTAGGCAAACAGCTTTTTTATTTTTATTTTGCTTTTGTTTTCTTAGTTCCCTCAGTTTATAATCCACCACCTAGATTGGTTCTCTTAACCTCTTCAAATCTGCCTCACATGTAAAACCGATAGCCAGTAGCCAGTGCTTCCTTCTTTGCTAGAATGGCTCTATGCAAACTCTCAAATATCTGATTTTCCCCTATTAAGTGTCATCTTTATGCCATAAACTGAAGTCCTGGCTCTGAATCAGGCTTGTGTGCTGTGGTTCAGCAGACTTCCCTCTGTGCTGCGCGGAGCAGGGTCGAATCCCCATGACCTTGAGTTCCACTCAGGTGGATTCATACTTTGCTTTGATCCTGCAAACACAACTGATACGAGAATCTGTTCGCCATTATTGTGCCTTTGTTCTAGCCCAGACATGGGGACTGTCAGGACTGAAGCTGCTGAAGAGAGCTGTGTAGTCTTTCTGGCAATGTTAGTAAAATAAATTAATCCTAAAAACTCGGTTTAGAGAACTAGAAGTCAGAAATTACATTCGTTTTCGAAATTCTTCTTGTCATAAAGTGGAATAAAACTAAATCGTGCACTTGGACGTTGTAGTGGTTCTGTTGCAAAACCCTCCAAGAGGTGGGCCAGACACTGCCCTTTCCCTGACACTCCCCAGCTCTGCTCTGCCCCAGTGGGCAGCTGTGACTTTTCCATCCATTTCATCCTGACCAGCCTATTTTAAATTGTAACACACATACACACTCATTCCCAGATGCTCCTACTCCTTTTTTTATTTCTTTCTAGGGCGTCTACGTTCTCGTGTAACATCATATATGTTGTGTGTCTTGCGTGTTTATCTTCCCCGTGAGGGCAGGAATCTTTGCCTGTCTTTTCTGCTCTATCCCTAGCATCTGGAAGAGTGTGTGGCACATGGTAATGCTCAACAAGTATTTGTTGATAAATGCCCCCATTTGTTTTCTTTTTCATGTAAAATTGTAACTTAAAAGGAGAGGGACTGGAAACAGCAGTTTATTACATAACTGTGGCGCCATAAACTGTGATGGTTTTCCCAATGGACAGGGGAGGTGCTTTCTGGAGTTCCCTCTGTTCTCGCTTTGGGTAGGTTTTCCTTCTGAGAATTGAGGTAAGGAATACTACTATCACCCCAATTACCTTGTTTTTCAGGGTAGCTGGAATGTGTTCTCTGGAGATGGTGATGGCCTTTGGGAAATGAACTGTCTAGGTTAGGGGTGTCGAACTCAATCAGAGAAGGGGCCAAAATCTAAAATCCAGCCTAAATCGCAGGCCGAATGGTTTACTGAACAGTCATAAACTGTCATTGTGATGGAAACGCAGCGGAGTGCAGTGATGACAGCGCGGTGCGGGCCACATTGCAAGGCCTGGCGGGATGGATTTGGCTCGCGGGCCTTGTGTTTGACACATGTGGTCTAGGTCCTTGAAAGACCAAGCTAGAGAAATTCCCTGGGGACATGTTGCCTGACAAGGTTTGGTACCCACAGATCTCTAAAGCTCCCAACACCTGGCTGTTATCTTGGAACAGCTCCCTTTTCCCCAAGGTTTTCAGCTCTTCCACCCTCCGTCCCAAAAAAAGCCCTCCATCACAAAGAGGAAAATCCAAAGTCCTTAGCGGAGTCTGTAAGGTCCTACCCGAGCTGCTCCCATCCCTTCCCACAGTGCCACCCTGTCCCTATCTACTTCCAGAACCTGCCAAACCAGCTCCAGTCAAGGCCATTGCTGTTCCCTCCACTCTCCCTGGAGATAGGCACGTGACTCCTCGCCTCTTTCAAGTCTTCGCTCAGTGCCACCCTGCCGCGCTCTAAGCTCAGCTCCTCACCTGCCATCCCAGTGCTTCATAGTCTCTTTACCCACAGTTTTTCTCCATTCATGTTTGTTTTGCATGTTAACTTGATGGTTTTTTGTTTTCTTCCACTAGAATATAAACTGTGAGAACAGATTGTTGGCTTTTGTTCATTGCTATGTGCCCAGCAGATCTAGAGGAGTGTGCCTTAAATATTTGTTGACCGAAAACCTCCTAAGTTGTGATGAACTCTTCTGTATCTGTGAGGATGTTTTTGTGTGCTTGACTTATCGATAATTGCAAAAGATAGGTTGAAACCTCCCACTATAAGAATCATTTTGTCAATTTCTCCCTGTACTATTTTTATATTTTGAGGACAATATATGTGTAAATCGTTATAACTTCCTGGTGAAATTGAAAGCTTTTTAAGTAATAAGGGAGATTAATTGCAAAAAATGCCTGAATTTCCCACCCCTCCCTGTATGCACATCTTTTGCATTGTGACTTTGCAGCTCCTCTGAGGATCTGGGCTGACCTTGTAACTTGTGTTGGCCAAAAGAATGTGGCAGAAATTATAGTTCTGAGCCTGAGCCTTAAGAATCCTTGAACGCTTCCACATTTTCTCCTGGATCCCTGCTACATGGAGAAGAGCTGAGGTCATCCAACACCGAGCAACAGCCCCCAAACCCCAAACATGCAGGCCTCCCAGGATCAGCACGGCCACCAATCTGACCGGCAGCCGCCACTGAGCACGAGTGAGTCCATCTGGGACCAGAAGAACTGCCCAGCTGACTTACAGACTCGTGAGCAGTAATAGCTAGTCATTATGTTAAGCCTCTGATTTTTGAAATGGTTTGTCCTACAGCATTATTGTGGCAATAGATAATTGATGGTTAATGCCTCCTCATTTGGATTTCAGCCTTGCAAAGGCTCTCCCAACCGTCCAGGCAACCTAACTCGCAGTCTCTGTGTAATTTGGGTGCATTACTTTCTCAATAATACTTATACTCTCTGAAATGACTGCACTCTATTATCTGCCTCCCACCCTGGACTGTAAACTGTGAGGGCAGAACCGATAGCCGCTCTGGCCCCCAAGCTGCAGTGCCCACTGAGCGCTGGAAGTGCGGCCAGTCCAGCTTGAGCTGTGCTAAAAATGCAACATGCCAGCTGGCTGCAGAGACTCAGTACAAAGCCACATAAAGTACCTCAGTGTTTATACTGATTAAGTGTTGAAATGTTTTCAAGTCTCCGGCCATACCACCCTGAATGCGCCCGATCTCGTCTGAAATGTTTTCAATATATTAAGTAGAATATGTTATTAAAATTTCATCTCTTTTTACCTTTTTTATGCAGTTACTAGAAAAAGTAAATCTGGCTTGCATTATATTCCTATGGGAGAGCACTGTACTGATATAGGAGTTCAGTAAATATTTATTGAAGGAAAGTATAAAATAGACTTACTGACATAAATGAGCTATCAAGCCAAGGGCTCACGGGGAGGGAGAAGGAGTAGTGAGTGGGCCAAGTGCCAGGAATGTTCAGGGTGTTGAAACGATTGTGTGACACTGTGATGGCAGGTCCATAATATTATGCATTTTTATTTTTTTATTTTTTTTAAATATATTTTTTATTGATTTCGTACAGAGAGGAAGGGAGAGAGAGAGTTAGAAACATCGATGAGAGAGAGTCATCGATCAGTTGCCTCTTGCACACCCCCTACTGGGGATATGCCCGCAACCAAGGTACATGCCCCTGACCGGAATTGAACCCAGGACCCTTCAGTCCCCAAGCCGACGCTCTATCCATTGAGCTAAACCGGTCCCAGCATTTTTTTTTTAAAATATATTTTATTGATTTTGTACAGAGAGGAAGGGAGAGAGATAGAGAGCTAGAAACATCAATGATAGAGAGTCATCAATCAGCTGCCTCTTGCACACCCCCCACTGGGGATATGCCCGCAACCAAGGTACATGCCCCTGACCGGAATCGAACCCGGGACCTTTCAGTCCCCAAGCTGACGCTCTATCCATTGAGCCAAACCGGTCCCGGCTTATTATGCATTTTTAAAACCCAGAGAAATGTACAACACAAAAAGAACCTCATGTAAACTGGACTGAGAAGTCTAGGGTTTGATTCCGGTCGAGGGCACAGACCTGGATTGCGAGCTTGATCACCCATGACGGGGTCGGGGGAGAATGGTAGGAGATAGCTGATCAATGATTCTCATTGATGTTTCTATCTCCCTCTCCCTTCCCTTCTAAAATCAATGAAAAAAAAAAATATATATATGTGTGTGTGTGTGTGTGTGTGTGTGTATATATATATATATATATATATATATATATATATATATATAGTTTTTTAAAGTGGATACAGAAAACCAGGCATGCCACTTTTTAATAAGTTTGGAAAATGAATAGTATGAGTTGATATATTAACCTTGGAAATGTTAAAGAAGTCTGAGTCATGGGCGGGCTAGGTGCTAATATTCTTAAGATGGGAACAGAGGAAGCAGAACAGATATTGAATGTCAGTGAAGACCTGCGTGGGCTCAGCTCCTGTGCAGGAGGCAGTGGGATACCTGCTGGAAGCAGTGAGGGGGTGTTGGCCACGATGGGGGAGAGGCCTCTGGGCTGTCACCGGGTCTGAAAGCCAATCTGCCTCTGACTGCGCTCTCCCAAACCAGGATGCCAGGGTGAGGGTTTCAGGTATCTCACTTCCAGGGCTGATGGGGTGTGCAGTGACGTGACCCTCTCTCCCAGCTTCACTAGAGCTGCAGGAGAGCTTGCAGTGACAGGTGAGCAGGCTGCCAGGCACTGAGTTTACAGCGCAGACTTCTCTGCGTCTTTCAGGGGTGACAGGATCCCACCACTTTGCTGATGGGAAACTTAAGGAATATTGAACTAAGAGAGGACTTGCTTGAAGTTACCCAGCCACTTCCCAAGGGTTACAGGCTTGAAGCATGTGCTATCCTTGGCCCTAAATATGCCAGCTAGAGGAACCCCATCCTTCTGTCCTTTCAAGCAGGAGGTACAGACCTGAGGATCCAGTTGAGACCTTGGGTGTATTTAGAGGAAAATGGCCTCTTTTTTCTCTAAAAGAGGAGTCAGGAACAGCCTGGAGCCTCCGGAAAGGTACAGCAGACCTGGGGGACGATGTAGAGGGGCAGGCCAATGTGTACAAAGCTAGGCCTAGTCACCAGTCCAGGCCACGGTGCTTGTCTTAACCAGGTCATGTACGTCTCTTCCTACCCTGCCCCTGGGGTTCTCTGACGGCACCCAGATGCCTCCCTGGATGGAGGGGGCGGGCTCCTCCACTACAAGCTGCTCTTCCGTATTCCTCCGCTGGCCACGGCACCCCAGTGCCCTTGGCACAGAGGAAAAGGAAGACGTGGGCTTCTAAGAAATGCTTCTGAATAACCTGGGCTGGGATTGCTTTGGGTGACCAACTCCAGCCTTGAGTGCAGGAGGGCTCCTCAGCAGGCCGCACCCCTCTGGGTGCACCCCAGCCTGGCCCCGAGTTCCGGTGGTTTGGCAGCTCTGAAGGGCCCTGGGCTGAGTGGCTTCTCCCAGGGGAGCAGGAAAGAACCCTGTCCTTCCAGTGACTCTTGGACTCCCGTGGTTGAAAAATGATCATTCCTCTCTTGGACTTGCCTAGCTTGAGGCACAAGCTTTCAAAGGCCGGACACCGCCTGCTTGGGGAGGCAGTGGATTAAAGAACCTGAAGCTGAGGAATTGGGGGGAGCTGGCAACGTCGTGGGGCCGTGATGGGCCTGAGAGGGCTGCATCCTCCCCAGCACACACACCCCGGGCTTGGCGTTCCTCCTGCACAACTGGAACCCATAGCAACCGGGGAATCGCGCCCGCTCTGTCCTCGCCCCAGGAGAATGGGTGGAGAACAGGTGGTGTGCCCTTTCTAGAAAGAACCGAGTCCGTGACTAACGCCTGATCACAGGTTAGTCCACGGAAGGGCTTCGAAAGCGCCTGGCTCAGTTCTACGCCCCCAAAGCGTCCCGGGCACTATTGTCGCCCGCTGCCCCTGCGCCCTGGCCGGGCCTGGCTCCGCCCGTTCCCTGGCCGGTTTCCTGTGGGTGCAAGCCGGGAGGAGAGGACCCGGCCTGTGGGTGCAAGCCGGGAGGAGAGGACCCGGCCTGTGGGTGCAAGCCGGAAGGGGAGGGTGCGTGTGCCGACCGGAACGCTTCCCCAGCCGGGCTCAGCGCCGGGGAGTGCGGGGAGGGCGGCCGCTGTGTGACGTCCCCGCGTCTGCCTACCTACCGCCTGCCCCTCCGGAACCCACTCCCGGGTGCCCGGTGCCCGCGGCCCGCAGGCGGTGTGTCTGCTCCCGAGCCGCTTCCTACCAGGCCGGCGGGACGCTTCCCTCCGGAGGGCCCTGCGGGGGGCGAGCGGAGGCCCCGGGCCCGGACGCTTTCCCCGGAGCCGGTTCTTTTCCCGGGGAGGCGCCGCCAGAGGCCCCGGGGCTGATGGCCTGCGGCTCCCTTCGGCGGGCGGTGGCTCCGGCTGTGGGCTGGTCGCAGGGGTCTGGGCTCCCGCCGCCCCGCCTGGAGCTGCCCGGTGGCTGCGAGGCTGGCCATTTGGCTTCGGTCTCCTTGTCTTACGCTTTTGAAGCCAAAAGTGCTCAGCCACATGCACCGCCCCGCCCAGAAGAGGGACACCCGCACCTCGGTGCCTCCCGCCGCCGCATCCCCCGCGGCGGCCGGTGCAGCGGAGGGGGTTGTGCGGGGCCCGGGCGCTGAGCGGGGGGTCTCCGACCCATCGCCCTCCCGCGCGGTGGGGTGCGCTCCGCTCTGTCCTCCGGCGCTCCCGTCCGCGCCGCCGCCTCCGTCCCGTGAGGCCGATGGACACGGAGCCTCAGAGCCTCCGGCGAGGCCTCCTCTCTGCCCACACCCGCGGCCAGCCCTGGGAGCACCGCCGAGGCCCAGTCCTGCCAGCCGGGCGCCCCGGCCTCCCCGGAGCGGGACAGGGACAGGGAGTGCTCCCCTCGCCGCACGCACTCTCCGGAGTGACAGACTCCCAGGGGCGCCCTAGGCACTGAGCAGAGGGAACGTGCCGTCCGGTAAGAGGCGGACAGTGCAGTCCTCTCTCCTCTCCTCTCCACGGGGCCCCGCTTCAGGCCGCAACGAGCTCAGATCGGGGCAGCAGCCGGGCTGGATCGCCTCCGCGCCAGCGCTGCGGGCGGTGATAGAGGCTCCGATAGCCTCGGCCTTGTAGAGGGGGTACCCGCTCCCTTCAAGCTCTGTGCCCTGAAAAGTGCACGTGGTCTCCCAATTCTGCACCCAGTTTCAGGCTCTAGCCATGACATTCGTCCAGGCCCAGCGACAAGGATTCAGTCCCAGGACTTCCAGACAGCACTGCCGGCTCACCTCCTGTCCTCTGCGGCGGTGGCCCGCAGGCCCGGGCTGCCAGCTGCAGGGTGTTCCTGCTCAGGGCGCTGCCAGCGGAATGCCCTCCCTGAGGGCCTCGCACGCCTGCAGCCAGGGGTCAGCACTCTCACGTGCTCCTGAGAAAGGGTTGTGGCCAAAAGGACCATCAGAGACAGCAAGGCCACCCCCCACGGACTTAGGGCTTAGAACCCACAGAACAGCTCGATCCAACATGGCAACTAACTTCGCCTCGCGGTGACCCCAGCCTCGTCGTGCCTCATTGTAACCCGTTAGTGCACAGCCACACCCTCCCCAGCCCCCAGGATCCAGAAGGAAAGCCCTTAAACGTCACAGGATGGCCACAGGCTCTTCTCCGAAGTCTCCAACCCTTTCCCGGAAAAATCCCCAGTACCCCTTACAGAATGCCCCTCCCTGTATTAAGTAAACCTCGGCAAGAGAAGTAAGCCCCGCCAGGGAGGGTGCTGTGCCTGTGGAGGACACTCTGTCACTTCACTAATAAACTCTCTTTCACTTTAGACGCTATGCTGGCTTGCATTTGAATTCTTTCCCGCTCGAAGCCGAACCCACCGTGGGCCATGGCCCCTGGGACGCCTGCACCTCTGCAGCCTCTGGTTGAGCCTTCTGTCAGGGAGCCTGCTGCCTCCGAGCCTGTCATTGGGTCCTGCTCATCCCTGTGCTGACATGCTTCTGGGACAGAGCTCTGTCCCCGCCCCACCGTTCATCCGGCATGCAGGGAGCCACTAAAGCTGAGCCCCAGCCTCCCGGCCAGCACAGCCAAAGAGTTCAGCCCTCAGGCAAAGGCTGCCAGCTGTCCCAGAGCAGCAACAAGCCCTTCCCGCTGTGCAGTCTGAATTCTGCAGAAACCGTGAGGCAGGGAAAGATTACTGTTCTAACCCACTAGTTGGGGGTAATTTCTTATGCCTCAGGGATAACTAATACACAATTGCCGCACTCAGGCTGTGACACCTTGCTGAGCAGCTCCTCTGGGTGCTGTCCTCCTCGCCCTTGTGGGGCTGTGACACCCAAGCAAGACCAGCCCCTGTGTTGACGCCCCCTCAGCCAGCTCAGGGTCTGACTCCGTGCGGGACAGCCCTCCCACACAGATGCTCTTCTTGCCCAGTTCAGGTGCAAGACTCCACTCTGTGCCTCCTTAGCTCCTTCCTGTTCGGGCTCAAATGCCTTCCTTGCTTTGTTCAATCTGTCTTCAGGATGAATTTTTTTTAATATATATTTATTGATTTTCCACAGAGAAGAAGGAAGAGGGATAGAGAGCTAGAAATGTCAATGAGAGAGAAACATCGACCAGCTGCCTTCTGCACACCCCCTGCTGGCGACGTGCCCGCAACCAAGGTACATGCCCTTGACCGGAATCAAACCTGGAACCATTCAGTCCGCAAGCCAACGCTCTATCCACTGAACCAAACCATTTTTTGGCTTCAGGGTGAATTTTTAAGGCAGGCAACGGAAAAGGAGAAGGGAAGAGTAAAAGTGAAGGGAAGCAGAATAAGAACAAGAATTATGAGCTTGTGTTTCTCCATCTCTTTCCTCACACTGTCCAGCTGAGTTCAAAGCAATGGAATCATGTATAGACCTTGAATTCCTCATTTCCTACATGATGTGTTTGGTGGCAACCACTGGGTCCCCAAAAGCCTTGTTTCAATTTCATTATAGAAAAACCTAAGGAATAGTTAAGTCACTAACTTCATCATCACGTGCCATTACTTGAAAGTTCCCATCCCTGAATAATTGTGCTAGTTATCTATTGGTGCATAACAAACTACTCTACAGATTAGGGATTGAACTGTATTTATTATCTCACAGTGTCTAGGCAGGAATCTAGGCAGCTTATCTGTTCTCTTTATGTCAAAGTAGCAATCAAGGTATCAGTAAAGGCGTGGCTCTGAAGGACCCATGTTCAAGCTCACTCATGTGGTGGCTGGCAGGATTCAGTTCCTTAGAGCTATTGGGCAGAAATCACCCTCTATTTTTGTCATTTGACCTCTCCAAGATGTCAGCTTATTCATTAAAGTGTGCAAACAGAAGGCGATCGAGCAAGATGGAAGTCCTATCATAGTCTTTTGTAACCTAATCATGGAAGTGATATCTTTTGTTAGAAGCAAGTCACTAGGTCCAGGTTACACAAGAGCCTGAATAGCAGGAGGGGAAAACCTTTGTGAGCCATCTTTTTTATTTTTTTAAATATATTTTATTGATTTTTTTTACAGAGAGGAAGAGAGATGGATAGAGAGTTAGAAACATCGACCAGCTGCCTCCTGCACACCCCCTACCGGGGATGTGCCCGCAACCAAAGTACATGCCCTTGACCGGAATCAAACCTGGGACCTTTCAGTCTGCAGACCGATGCTCTACCACTGAGCCAAACTGGTTTCAGCTTTGTGAGCCATTTTATTATTATTTTTATTTGTTGTTGTTGTTAATCCTCACATGAGGATATATTTTTTCCATTGATTTTTAGAAAGAATGGTAGGGAAGAGGAGAGACAGAGAGAGATGAACATTGACGTAAGAGAGAAACATGAATTGATTGCCTCCCACATGCACCCCTACTGGGGATTGAGCCTGTAACCGAGGTATGTGCCCTTGATTGGAACTGAACCTTTGACCCTTCAGTCCTAGGGCCAACGCTCTAACCACTGAGCAACCAGCTAATGCTGGGAGCCATCTTAAAGACTGCCTACCACGATTATCTTCAACTCTATCAAGAGACAATGACCAATCTCAGATTATCTCCATTCCCCTGAGACTATTGCTTACACCTCACCCCTCATATGAACCCTGTTCTATTCAGGCTTCTTCATTGCAAGATTAAAAACCAATTTTGATTGCCAGCTAGTGTGATTCAGTGGTTGAGTGTCCACCCATGAACAAAGAAGTCACTGGTTCAATTCCAGATCAGGGTATGTGCCTGGGTTGCAGACTCAATCCCCAGCAGGGGATGTGCAGGAGGTAGCCAATCGATATATCTGTTTCTTCAATGTGTAGGTCTCTGTATTCCTCTCCCTTTCTCTCTCTAAAATCAATGAAAACATTTTTTAAGTTATATCTTTGCCATATCTTACTAATCCATTAAAAGAAAATTGCCCAAGTGGCATGGCTCAGTGGTTGAGCTTCGACCTATGAACCAGGAGGTCATGGTTCGATTCCTGGTCAAGGAAAATGCCCTGGTTACAGGCTCATTCCCAGTGGGGGGTGTGCAGGAGACAGCTGACCAGTGATTCTCATCATTGATGTTTCTGTCTCTCCTCCCTTCCTCCTGAAATAAATAAAAATATTTTTAGAAAACAACACACACACACACACACACACACACACAGCAATTTGGGTTAACTTAAGCAAACATTGTCCCTGTAAAATTAGGCTTAGAGTTTCAAAAAGTTCTTAATATTCTCAAAAACTATCACTCAGCATGGAGGGAACACTTTATGGTGTTTTGAATGAACAAATGAGAAAATTAATATGTAAATGGATGAATTAGCAATTTCTCTGGTAGTAGGTGGATGTTATCTGTGACATATTCATCTTGGGAAACTTTTTTTTTTTTAATCAATCTTTATTGTTTATATTATTACAAAGGTTCCTCATTTCTTCCCCCCTCCACCAGGTTCCCACCCCACCCTCCGCCCTCTCCCTATCCCCCATTGTCCTCATCCATAGGTGCACAGTTTATGTTCAGTCTCTTCCTCCCTCCCTTTCCCTGATAGTAAATCCCTTTTCAGATAGTAAATCAGTTACTTAGCATTTTCTCATATCAATAATACCTCCACATGCCCAATGATACACTTCACACAAAAGACATTTCCAAATATGTCAACCAGCCTCATCCAGGCCCCACCCAAGGCACTCACAGATCAACACCCCAACGCTATACTAACTCAACACATCCAGATCTAAGCCTTCATCACTTGATTCAGCAGACCCTCAAGTTCCCACAAAAGTTTCCAGCCATGTCTGAGAGGCAGCCGTGGGGCAGGGGCAGGCGAGGAGCGAGCTGTTCCTGGCCTGGCTGCTCCGGGCCTGGCCTCTGTTGCTCTGGTTCGTTCCACAACCAGCTGCTCCGGGTCTGGTCACTGCCGCTCCCGACCTAGTTGCTCTGGACTTGGCTGCTGCTGCTCCGGGCCTAGCTACACTCGACCCGGCTGCTTTGGGCCTGGCTGCTCTGGGCCTGGCCGCTCCCAGCTTGGTAGCTGCTGCTCCGGGCCTGGCCGCTCATCTTGGGAAACTTTTTAAAATGTTTGTTCTAGGTTGTTACTCTCACAAAACCTTTTTGACGGGGCTCAGACTCTGAGCAGATGCTCCGCCCGCGAGGGGGTGGCTGTGCCCTGGGCCACCTGCCCCGCACCTGCCTTTGGCACCTTCATTCTCTGAGCCAAAGCACAGCACGTCTGCGGCCTCCTCACCCTTCTTCTTCTTTTCTTTTAACAAGCAGCATTGATTTTTTTTTATGTTTTTATTGATTTTTAGAGAAAGAGAAAGGGAGAGGGAGAGAGAAGGGAACATAAATAATGAGAGAGAAACATCATCAATCGTTGCCTTCTGCACACCCTTTACTCGGAATTGAGCCCTTAACCTAGGCATGTGCCCTGACCAGGAATCAAACCATGATCTCCAGGTTCATAGGTCAATGCTCAACCACTGAGCTATGTCAGCCAGGCAATTAAAAAAAATATTTTGAGAGAGAAAGAGAGAGAGCCATCAATATGAGAGCAGCATATTGATCAGTTTCCTCCTACATGCCCCCTACTGGGGACCCATCCCACAAGCTGGTGTGTACCCTGACCAGAATTGAACCTGTGACCTTCCGGTGCATGGGACAATATCCAAGCAGCTAAGCCACTGAGGCTGGGGCCAGGGTGTTTGTTGTTTTAAGCAGGGTACCTATATTCAGTCACCTGGAAAGCTGTCAACAATATATTACTTAGTGAGAAAGAAAGCAAGTTACTTTTTCTGAAAAAGAATTCAGGTACATTTAATTCCAAAAAGTTACCGTTTAAAGTATACAGGAGCAAAATCTAGAACAAGGTTATGGTGGAGCTGAAAGGGATAGTTGGGAGTGTTTGAGAATGAGGGAAGAGTCGTCTCCCAGGACATGCCGGACATGCGGACGAGAATCAATCCTGGTGGCCCCACCTCTGCTCTGAAGGGAGCTGCTCGGTTTTCTCTTGCTGTGTGACACACGAGCCCAAGACTGTGCTTAGAATAATGGCCTCGTGGTGAGGATTCTCTCTCTCTGTCCTTGTGTTGGCTGGGTTCAGCCAGGAAGGTCTCATGCAGCCGTGGGCAAACCATGGCTGGGGTC
This sequence comes from Pipistrellus kuhlii, assembly GCF_014108245.1. Classification (NCBI taxonomy): domain Eukaryota; kingdom Metazoa; phylum Chordata; class Mammalia; order Chiroptera; family Vespertilionidae; genus Pipistrellus; species Pipistrellus kuhlii. Next base: position 4,325,496 of record NW_023425535.1, on the reverse strand, counting down.
CGAGGCTCTCCCACGGCTGGCAGCGGGATGCAGGAGAGGGGCAGGCACGTGGCCTCACCCTGCTGGTCCACATCCCTCCCTCGGTTTTTAGGTCTTTTTTTTTTTTTTTAATATATTTTATTTATTTTTTACAGAGAGAAAGGGAGAGGGATAGAGACTTAGAAACATCAATGAGAGAATCATCCATCAGCTGCCTCTTGCACACCTCCTACTGGGGATGTGCCCGAAACCAAGGTACATGCCCTAGACCAGAATCGAACCCTGCACCTTTCAGTCTGCAGGCAGACGCTCTATCCACTGAGCCAAACCGGTTCCAGCGGTTTTTAGGTCTTTAATTTCTGGAAACCAATGGCTGCCCAGCCCATATCCAGGGAAGGAGAATTAGACTCCTCTCCTGATGGAAAGGGCCTCTGAGAATATTTGGATGTTAAACACCATCCCAGGAACCCCTGAACGGAGTGGCCTGCGGGACAGATGCAGTGACAGCGGAGGAGGGGGCACAGCCCGCGCTGGGAGGGGGGGGAATCCCTGGAGCAGGGGGGGGTAGGAGTGGGGGTGGAGCAGGAGCCCAGCCCACACCTGCCCACCCCCCAGGCAGGCTCCCTCCGGGCGGGGCGGCGCTGGGACCTGGCAGAGGGAGCGGATAGACCGGTTTCCCGGCCCAGTCCCGCCCTCACTAGCGCTGCCCTTCGGATGGCTCCCCTGGCTCTCGGGAGGATGTGGCCAGGGTCCTGGCAGAAGACAGGTGACCCCTCCCCAGGATCAGGAGGACAAACCGGATCCAGAGGCTGGTGACTCAGGAGGCGGGCCGGGGAGATTCTGGGGGTGTGGTGGGGGAGCCGGCACCTCAGGTGCCCCTCCTGTGTGGGCGGCTCCTCATGGGCCAAACCCAAGGGCAGCCCGGAGCCAGCTCGCTGATGCTATCTCGCTGGCTGGCTCCGGCCCGTGGGCAGGCAGGCTGACACGGAACAGGAAACAGGAGAACCCAGCACAGAGATTAGGTAGAAAAATGTATGAAGGCCCTCCACAGACCTTATTCCAACCCCCAGCTTAAGATGTAGAAAAGATGGTGTGTCCAATTCACTATTAAAAATGCACACAAGCCCTGGCCAGTGTTGCCGAATGGTTAGAGTGTCTGCCTGCACACCAAAGGGTCTGGGGTTTGACTCCCGATCAAGGGCATGTACCTGGGTTGCAGGTTTGATCCCCAGCTGCACCAGGTAGACAACCAATTGTGCATCTCATTTGTGTGTCTCTCCCCCCCCCCCTTCTTTTCACTCTCTCTAAAAAAAACAGTGGAGAGGGGAGGAAGGGGGGACATCTGTCATAATTTCGGCAGCAAAGGTAAATTTTTAAAAATCAGTGGAAAAAAATATCCTCAGGTGAGGATTAACCAAAATAAACAGATTAAGTAAATAAATACAGACTGCCCGCTCACACAGACGTGTAAAGTGAATGTTCCCATTCCCCCGGGAAGGAGGACAGGCCGCAACGCAGAGCCGGGGTGGCTCGCCACAGCCTGTGGCGCCTCGAGGCTAACACCAGGGGAAATGTGGGGTGTGGCTATTCCTCCCAGCCTGAGCGACGGTTTTCAGCCAACCGTGGCAGATCCGTCTAGGCCTCCTAGAATTGGGACACCATATTTTTAATCACACCCTTCTCAGAACTCTGAGGATGGAACCAGGCAAAAGCGCCAGCAGAGGATCCAGAGTAAACTTCGAAAGGACAGTAGGGGATGCTGCTCGACAGAAATGGAAACTGACACCGAAGAGGTCCCTCACTCCGGTTACTGCAGCGTCTTCCCACCGGCCAGGACGCCGAGCAGCCCGGTGCGCCCACACGGGTTCCCGCCGGGCAGGCGGGCGGGCGGAGAAAAGTGGTTTAAGGACACACTGTGCCCAGCAGGGTGCTCAGCGGCTGAGTGTAACCTATGAACAGGTCACGGTTTGATTCCTGGTCAGGACACATGCCCTGGTTGCAGGCTCAACTCCCAGTAGGGGGTGTGCAGGCGGCAGCCAATTGATGACATTTTTATTTCTCTCTCCCTTCTCTCTCTGAAATCAGTATAAACATTTAAAAAGAAAAAAAAAGAGTACATGTTTGTAACTAGCAGATAAATTGTCCTGGGGACCTAAACTCAGTTCAGTGATTATAGACAACGTGATTATAAGCATTACGCTTGCTTAAGAGACTAGATTTTCATTGTTTCTGTGTAGGGGGCCCCTGGAAAATACCTGGACATTGTTTAGATTGTTGTTGACTGAGCCCGGGATATTGGCAGAATCGTGTCAGTTACCTTCCTGCCCTGGGAGTGCGGAGATGTTCTTAGTTCCTGGCTTGTGTTTGTCAGGCAGGAAGGAGTGGGTGGGACCTGGCCCCTCCCAGGCTCCTTGTTTTTCCTGTGAAACCCCCCTTTTTGTATTGGAGAACAAATAGTGTGCTGTGTGGCTCAGGGGCTGTCAGTCTCTCCCGCAGAGGAGGTCTGCGGCCCACCTGGGGCCCAGCTTACAACTCTCTTCATTTCTTTATTTCTCAATCCCTGGCTGCCTCTACGAAGAACCAATTTCATCTCTCTTTCCGCGCTGGCCACAGAGCAGGGAGATCCCCGGCCGTGTCAGGCCCCCGCATTTCTGCCACTAGAAGGAGGCAGCCAGTCTTGACATGAATGTGACATACTAGCTAATGCTACAGTGGCAATCATATTGCAATATAAGTGTATCAAATCCATATGCTGGACAATGTTACATGCAATTATATATCAATTTTAAAAATGAGAACAGCCCTGGCTTGTATGGTCCGGTCGTTAAAACCCTGGTCCTCACACCAAAGGCTCACTGATACAATTCCTAGATAAGGCCATGTACCTGGGTTGCAGGTTCAATTCCAGCCAGGGTCAGGGAGCTTTCCAAGGCAACCAATTTCTCTCTCTCATCTCTCCCTCTTTCTCTTTCTCCCCTCTTTCTCTCTCTTTCTCTCCTCTTCTCTTCCTCCCTCCCACTCTCTCTAAAATCGATGGGTGAGGATTAACAAAAAAACAAAAACAATGAGAACTGACATTTGGTTGTCACTCACCAGGCAACCTCAATGAGTGTCTGGCTCACGGTGTCCTTCCCTCTTGTTATTGGAAACACAGTGAGAGCACATGCATGTTTTACAAATCACCTAGAATGCCACCTCCAACAGCAACTCTGAGGGGGAGTGTGTTCCTGGCCTTTGTTCCTGTGACTTCATTTACTATGTAACTAAGATCACTGTCTGCAGAGGGTTCTCAGGCCTCACTGGAATCGCCCAGCACTCGACTGAGGGAGATGACAGCACTAGCTGGCCCTGCTCCGCGGCAGGCCAGCTCCTCCTTGGGAAGCGTCTGCTCTTCCCAGCACCCTGCACGGACCTGGGAAGCCCCAAGGTGGTCCCACACCCCCAGCTCAGGGGGTCTGTGCCTCCGTCTTCCTTTCTGTCTCAGGACTGCTCATGTATGTGGGTATATATGTATGCACATATGTATGAATTAAATGTGATTATTTTTCCTTGCTAATCTATTTCATGTTCATTTGATTATTAGACAGCCAGAGAACCTTGAGGGTAAAGGGAAGTTTGTTCCTCCCACACACTATTATTATTATTATTATTTGTTGTTGTTGTTGTTATTGTTATTGTTAATTGTCAACATAAGAAACATTCAAACCCGGGAGGAATTTTTGTGCGTTTATTTGAGCCAAAACAGTCGACAGTGGTCAGGAAGCAAAAGCTCAGCGGACGGAGCGGAGCTCCAGAGCACAGCAGTTTCGCACCTCGTTTTATACATCACGACCAAAGGAGGCAGAGTGGGTTACATGGAGCCATTGGTGGTAGGTTAGGGAGGCGGGAGAGGTAAAGCAGGAAACCTCTGGGATTGGATAAAAAGTAAAATGATGGACACATACTTATTTCATTTCGGTGGGCACAGGATAGTTAACCGTCAGCAGTTACTGGATGATGGGGTTTGTAGTCTCTGCAGGGTGTCTGTGCCTTGGGGGGTCTAAAAAAGGAAGATTCCTTTGACATTCCAGGATATGTTATCGTGGATGCAAAAAGACCACAGACAGGCTCAGTTAGGGTGCAGCCTGACCTTGACGGGGACGATCCTGGCCTGGGACATGCCTCCCCACCATAGGCTGCTTTGAGTTTCAGACCACTCTTTGTGACTGCTTTAGGTCTCTGAGTCTGTGAGCAGCCAATCGTGCTGATCTCACCCACATAATCCTCACCCAAGGATATTTTTTCCATTGTTTTTAAATTTATTTTTTTAATATATATTTTTATTGATTTCAGAGAGGAAGGAAGAGGGAGAGAGAGAGAGAGAAACATCAATGATGAGAGAATCATTGATTGGCTGCCTCGTGCGCGCCCGGAAGAGCGTGCCCCTTCAGCATCGCGGTCTCTGCCAAAGGCGTTGTCAGGGCAGGGGCAGTCCGCCATTGCAGCTGATCGCTCACCTGGCTCTGCTGCTGTTCTGGTCCCGGAGCTGAAATACAACTGAGGGCTAGATGTATCTCCAGGAAGGTGACCTCTGTATGGGCTGTGGGTTACTCGGCTAGTATATTAGCTCTCTGTCTCCTTTTCTCCATTCCACTTGCCAAAGAATTTTCCTAACTTCTTAGCATCCTCTTCCCTCCCTCTTCTCTCCCCCGCTCCCCGTCCTCTGTCCTTTAAGATGGACAGGACGTCTGTACCCTCTTCCCTCTTCCACCAGAGGCACAGGCCTGGAGATCCTCTTTGGGTGTGGGCTCCCTCATTGGCTCTGGTTTCCAGCTGGAGAAGCCATGTGCAGTCCTGATGCATGGATTGTCTTCTGTAGAGAAGACCACTGATGAACACACAATCATTTGTTTATCCATTTTCCTGTTGATGGACATTTACATTGTTTCCGAATTTGACTCTTATAAACAAAGCTATTATGAATATTCACCTACAAGTCTTTATGTAAGTACATGTTTTTTCTCTTGGAAGTGTAATTGCTGTATTTTATGGCAGAACTATGTTAAATTTATTTTTTTTTTTAACTGCCAAACTCCCAGCCAGTGTGGCTCAGTTGGTTGAGCATTGTTCCATGTAGCAGGAGGTCACTGGTTTGATTCCTAGTCAGAGCACATGCTGATTGGTGTTTCCCTCTAATTGATGTTTCTCTCTCTCTCTCTCTCTCTCTCTCTCTCTCTCTCTCTCTCTCTCTCTCTCTCTCTCTCTCTCTCTCTCTCTCTCTCTTTCTTCTTTTCTTTCTCTGAAATCAATAAAAACATTTTTAAACACACACACACACACACACACACACACAAACTCTGCCAAACTGTTTTTCTAATTGGGTTTAACAATCCACACTAATACCAGACATACATGAGTTCTGTTTAGCTCCGTCAGGAGAAACAACGGTCAGTCTTTTCCATTCAGTTGGCCTGGCGGGAATGGTGAGTCCGGCCGCAGTGCTGCTGTGCATGTTCTTGATCAATGTTTCTCTCTCATCTATGTTTCTAACTCCAAAGGGGGCCTCCTTTCCTGTTGCACTGGCCACTCCTGTATCCCCTTTGGTGAGGTTTTGTTCATGTTTCATTGGGGTTTTCCCTTATTCCATTTTTTTTTAAGTCTGTCAGAGTTGGTTTCTGTTGCTGATACCTAGTAACCATGAAGAAGAATTTAGAATCCAAGAATAAACCCTTACATTTATATCAATTGATTTAAGCAAGATGCCAACACAATTCAATGGGAGAGAAAATGTTTTCAACAAATGATGTTGGGACAACTGAGTATCCACAGGTAGGAAAATGATGTCAAATCTCCACTCACACCATATGGAAAGATTAACTCAAGGTGAATAGAAAGAGCAAAAACCACAAAAAAGAAAACACAACGAAACCTTCATGACCTTCTCTGGCGATGGCGCCAAATGCACATGGAACGGGGGATAAAGAAAACTGGACACCATCACAGTGCAAGCCTTGGGGATCCAAAGGACACCAGTAAGAATGTGAAAAGACTATCAGACATGTAATTTGCAATTATCTTTTGTCACTCTGTGGTTGTCTTTTTATATCCAGAATATATAAAGAATTCTTACAAATTAACAGCAAAACAATCTAATTTACAAATGGGCAGTCCAGGCCGGGTAGCTCAGTTGATCAGAGCATCATTCTGCTATACCAAAGTTTTGGATTTGATTCTGGGCAGGGCACAGACAAAAATCAACCAATTAATGCATAAATAAGTGAACAAATTGGAGTTTCTCTTTCTCTCCTTCCCTTCTTCTCTGTCTCTCAAATAAATAAAAACTTAAATTTAAAAAGATGGCAGAAGGCTTGAATATGCATTTCAGCAAAAGAGATGATGTTATTGAGTAAATATGGGGAGACTTGGTCCTAGTCACTAGGAGAACCAAGCCTGGAAAACAGGCAGCTTTGAGGAAGGGAGAAGGATAGAGAGCTAGAAACATGGATGAGGAAACATAGGTGGGGCACATGCATGAGGAAAGCTAAGCAGCCAGAGTGACAGCAAAACCCATGCTGTAGCCCTAACCGGTGTGGCTCAGTGGATACAGCGTCGACCTATGGACCTAAGGGTCCCAGGATCGATTCCGGTCAAGGGCATGTACCTTGGTTGTGGGCACATCCCCAGTAGGAGGTGTACAGGAGGCAGCTGGTCGATGTTTCTCTCTCATCAATGTTTCTCTCTATCCCTCTCCCTTCCTCTCTGTAAAAAATCAATAATTTTTTTTTTTAATCATGCTGTAAAATGAAACCGGGGATGTGAAATGAGGCCACTGCTGCATCTACTTGATCTGTCAACACGGACCGGAGACATCGCCACTGGCAGCCCTGGATTCTGCCAGTGTTGGTTCCAGGTCCCTTCACTCTCCCAGGACCTGGATGGCCCCTGGTGCCACTGATGACCCCAGAAAGGTTCCTCAGACCAGACCAGATGCCCACTCCCGGTTCTGAGAGGACGTGACGATGGGCCAAGCTGTGTCGTATGCGCCCATGCCCTGTGTGCAAAGGAAGCTGGGAGAGTGCGGATCTGGCCCTCGTGGTTTCCTCAGGCGAAAGGACGGAGTCAGAGATAGGCCCAGGGGTTGGCAGCCTTGAAGGGAAGTCACAGCTCCAGTTGTCGCCTACTTTTTCTCCTGGTTACAGATCACATGTCCTGTTTGTTCAGCGTTCAGTATGTTTGAATGGGTGCTGGATAAAGACTTATACTGTTGGGTGCCTAAATTTTGTTGTCTTTCTTTACTATGTGTTGGACTTTGTCCTCATATTCAATGAGGTTACCTGCAGTTCAATTTGATCCTTTTGAGGCTTTTAAAAAATGTTGTTAAGGTTGTGAATATAGAGAGACAGACCATAATCTAGGTCTTTCCCTGAGGCATGGCCCTTGGGGCCTCTGCTGAATGCATCACAGGTCTCCACTCTGGCTGTCAGACTCCAGTGAGTGTCAGCCATTTGTGAATTCAGGTGCCTTTTAGCTCATCGCTTCCGGCTGCTCTCTACCCAGCCTGTGGGGTACTATCCTGTGTGTTCCCACTTTGGTATTCTGCAAAGTTCATGGAGGTGCCGATGGAGATTTCTGGAATTATTTTCTTGCATAATTCACTCCTCTGAACTCTGCCCTGCCTCTTCCAGCCACCTCAGACACCTGGCCTCTGTCTGCCTCCTCATCTCAGCAAGATGGTTGGCTCTGCTCCCCCTCCTCACTCCACAGTCTGACAGGTGCCTCCGCAGACAGCTGTGGTGGTCACAGGGCCAGGCCTGTGCTTCCTTCCTTGCAGGTATCAGAGTTGCATGTTGCCTCTGTGTGAAAGCAACTGTTCCATAAACTTGGTCCAGTTTGTTTTTTGGTGGGATGCTAACCCGGGTGCTTTTTATTCCATCATGGCCTGACATGAAGGTCTGCCATTTGTCTTGACAACTGTTTCTCAAGTTTTTGTTTTGTTTTTTTGCCATGCAGAAATGTCAGAATATTATATAATCCATTGATGGACTTCTTATTTTGACTTCTCAAGTTCGGAGGACTTTGAAGTGAGAAATAACTTCTCCACTCCAAAGGAGAAAGGCCTCGGGGCCATGTCTTCATGCCGGTTGGCAGTCCTGTCAGCATGAGTTGAACCTTCTAACCTCTGACCAAGGGTCTGCCCATCCCCAAGGCAGTGGAACTTTGACGTCATATGTGTGAAGTGGAGTTGATTTGGCATTTTGTCTGCATTTTATCACATAAGGTATCTGCCCTGAGTTCTTTTGTGTTTTATTTTTGTAGCGCTGGCCAGTTTTGCTCAGTGGTTAGAGAGTTGACCTGCTCACTGAAGGGTTTTAGGATTGATTCCTGGTCAATGGCACATACCTGAGTTGCAGGTTCAATCCCCAGCCCTGGTGGGGCACATGCAGGAGGCAACCGATCAATTGTCTCTTTCTCTCTCCCTTCCTCTCCGTACAAAATCAATAAAATATATGATAGAGAGTTAGAAACATCATTGATAGAGAGTCATTGATCAGCTGCCTCTTTCTCATCAATGTTTCACACACACACTCTCTCCCCTTTCTTCCCTTCCACTTTCTAAAAAAAATCAGTAGAAAATCGGGTGAGAACTAACAAACAAACAAAAAGCAGCCGGGCCAGTGTGGCTTGGTGCTTGGACCTAAGAACCAAGTGGTCATGATTTGATTCCACTGTAGACTCCATTCCCAGTGAGGGCGTGCAGGAGGCAGCCAATTGATGATTCTCTCTCATCATTGACGTTTCTATCTCTCTCTCCCTTTCCTTTCCTCTCTCAGAAATCAACACAAATTAATGTACTGTGTAACTTTCCAGATTTTGGATATATATATAGATTAATATTTTTACATTGAAGAATTCATAAGTAACATACTAGTTTTTTTAAAAAAATATTTTTTATTGATTTTTCACAGAGAGGAAGGGAGAAGGATAGAGTTAGAAACATAGATGAGAGAGAAACATTGATCAGCTGCCTCCTGCACACCTCCTACTGGGGATGTGCCCGCAACCAAGGTACATGCCCTTGACTGGAATCGAACCTGGGACCTTTCAGTCCGACACTCTATCCACTGAGCCACACCAGTTAGGGCCTATTGTTTGTTTTTTATCCTTACCTGAGGATACCATTTCCACTGCTTTTCATAGTAGAGGGGAGGGAGGGAAGAAGAGAGAGAAACATTGCCTGGAGAGAGACACATCGACTGGCTTCCTTCGACATGCACCCAGACCAGCGGGGGCAGGGAGCACACTGCAATCCCAGTATGTACTCCTGACCAGGAATCAAACCCGAGATCTTTTGGTGCGCAGGCCAATGCTCTAACCACTTAGTACATCGGCCAGGGCAGGAACATACTAGGTTTTAATCAGTTTTTTAAAAAATATATATTTTATTGATTTTGTACAGAAAGGAAGGGAGAGAGATAGAGAGTTAGAAACATCAATGAGAGTCATTGATCAGCTGCCTCTTGCACACCCCCTACTGGGGATATGCCCGCAATCAAGGTACATGCCCTTGACCGGAATTGAACCCGGGACCTTTCAGTCCCCAAGCCGACGCTCTATCCATTGAGCCAAACCAGTTTCGGCTAATCAGTTTTTTTTTGAGGTCATATTGGCATACATCAAGAGGTATGGATCTTTCTTATTTTTTAAAATAGGTGGTGTTCATTGTATGGTTATACCATAGTTTAACTAACCTACTCTTTATTTTAATTTGTTGATTTTAGAGAGACAGAGGAAGGGGGGAAAGAAAGGGGAAGAGAGAGATCAATTTGTCATTCCACTTATTTATGCATTCATTGGTTGATCCCTGACCAGGGATCATACCCGTAGCTTTGGTGTGTTGAGACAATGCTCTAACCAACTGAGCTACCTGACAGGGCTGACCGATCTACTCTTAATGTACTATCCCAATCAAACTCATTAGTCACCAGAACCAAATATCAACAGTACAACGATTGAAATCTCTTTTGAGAGTCAAAAACTGACTTCTGCGCATGGACACAAAGTTTCATATATATTTTATTGATTTTATAGAGGAAGATAGAGGGAGTGAGAGATAGAAACCTGAATGATGAGAATCGTTGATCAGCTGCCTCCTTCATGCCCCCCACTGGGGACTGAGTCCACAACCCAGGCATGTGCCCCCGGCGGGAATTGAACCTGGGACCTTTCAGTCCGCAGGCCGATTCTCTATCCATTGAGCCAAACCAGCTAGGGCTGGGCCACAGAATTTCAATCACACTGCATTTGTGCGCCAGCATGCGGTATTTTGTTGAGGAGCCACACTCAAGTGGCCAAAGAACTGCATATGGCTCATGAGCTGCAGTTTGCCGACCACTGTACTATCCTAATATATAAAAAACCTGGGTCTATCACTACCAGAGGCTGGACCAACCAGAAGTAAATTCTGCAGTCAGCGCTGGGTTGCTATGGTGACCCAGCACAGACTGCTGTGGCTACAGGCGTGGTGATTACTGGGACCAGCGAATCAGGCTCAGAGAGGTCTGAAGAAAGAAGCAGGGTCTGATCCGTAGCCTGTGTGGCAGCTGTTGATCAGCACTTGTCTCTCTCTTTTTCTCTGGGCCAGGCCAGCAGCTGTGCCTCCATTTCTCTCCTGGCCTCTGCAGGGGCTGCTGATCTGTCCCGCCTTTCTGATCAGGCCCTGTTGATAGGCCCAGAGATGCTGACTGGCATAGAAACTGACCAATCAGAACAAAATCTGGGTGAAGTGTGAGGAGTCAATGGCTGCCTAGGAGGTGGAGCATAGAAACCAACCAATCAGAACCAAATTGACTGGCAGAGGAGGGCAGTTAGGGGCGATCAGGCTGGCAGGGAATGGCAGTTGGGAGTGAGATCAGGCCAGCAGGGGAGAGCAGTTGGGAGCAAGATCAGGCCAGCAGGGGAGGGCAGTTGAGGGCAAGATCAGGCCAGCAGGGGAGGGCAGCTAGTGGTGATCAGGCAGGCAGGCAGAGAGGTTAGGGGTGATTAGGCAGACAGGCAGAGGCAGTTAGGGGCCATCAAGCAGGCAGGCAGGTGAGCATTTAGGAGCCAAAAGTCCCAGACTGTGAGAGGGCAGTCAGACATCCCCCAAGGGGTCCCTGATTGGAGAGGGTGCAGGCTGGGTTGAGGTCCCCCCCCTCCATGCACAAATTTCATGCACCAGGCCACTAGTATAGTAAATAATGCTACAAGGAAAACCTTTTTACATATGTTTCTGTTTAGTTGGGTAGATGCTTCCACAGGATAAATTTCAAGAAGTGGAATTGCCTGATCAAAGAGTATACATATTCAATATTTTGAAACTATTGCCAGTGGAAAGGACTGTTTAAAAACTACATGCATAGTCATAGAAAGTGAGGGCCAGCTCTGCCTCAGCATTCCCTGACATTTTCTGAATTGTGCTTTTCATGTGTTTGCCACTTTTCGGGATGGGCATAAGCAGCGCCCCTTCCAGGACAGAGGCCAGGCGCGGGCGGTCAGGTGAGGGGGACCCGCAGGAGTCCCCGCCTTCAGCCGCCACCTCCCCGTGCTTTGGTCCCAGAAGCGGATTTTCGTTCAAGGGCAGGACGGGGGATTCCACGCCAGGATGGATGACCTTCTGAAAAGAACATCCGGAAACAGTCTTTGTTCTGCCTTTAAAACGCAATTAACATGTGTCTGTTAGGGGCAGAATAGGATATTGGGGACAAGCGGTATTGGAATAAACGCTCATATAGGATTCAGCCCTGTCTCTGCTAGCCAGGCGCAGGCGGGCCACCCAGGGGCAGGCGGGTCACCCAGGCGCAGGCAGGTCACCGGGCGCAGGCGGGTCACCGGGCGCAGGCGGGTCACCGGGCGCAGGCGGGCCACCCAGGGGCAGGCGGGTCACCCAGGGGCAGGCGGGTCACCGGGCGCAGGCAGGCCACCCAGGGGCAGGCGGGTCACCCAGGGGCAGGCGGGTCACCGGGCGCAGGCAGGCCACCCAGGGGCAGGCGGGTCACCCTGGGGCAGGCGGGTCACCGGGCGCAGGCGGGTCACCGGGCGCAGGCAGGCCACCCAGGGGCAGGCGGGTCACCCTGGGGCAGGCGGGTCACCCTGGGGCAGGCGGGTCACCCAGGGGCAGGCGGGTCACTGGGCGCAGGCGGGTCACCGGGCGCAGGCGGGTCACCGGGCGCAGGCAGGCCACCCAGGGGCAGGCGGGTCACCCAGGGGCAGGCGGATCCCCAGGGGCAGGCGGGTACGGGGCGCAGGCGGGACAGGCCTGCACCCGAGCTTCCGGGGCGGAGGCCCAGCCCAGCAGCGGGCTCCGGCTCCCTTGCCCCGAGGACCCCGCCCCCTCCCCTCCCCCCCCTCCCCTTCACCCTCCCCCTCGCCCCCTCCCCTTCCCCTCGCTCCCTTCCCATCCCCTCCCCATCCCCTCCTCGCACCCTCCCCGCCCCTCCTGGTCCTCTTTCCGCCCCTCCCCGCCCCCTCCCATCCCCTCCCCACCCCACCCCTTCCCGCCCCTCCCCCCGCCCCCTCCCTGCCACCTTCCCATCCCCTCCCCGCCCCCTCCCCCTCCCCGCCCCTCCCATCCCCTCCCCGCCCCCACCCCTTCACCGCCCCACCCGGCCCCTCCCCGCCCATTCCCCGCCCCTCCCCGCACCCTCCCCACACCCTCCCCGCCCCTCCCCATCCCCTCCCCGCCCCCACCCCTTCACCGCCCCACCCGGCCCCTCCCCGCCCATTCCCCGCCCCTCCCCGCACCCTCCCCACACCCTCCCCGCCCCTCCCCATCCCCTCCCCGCCCCCACCCCTTCACCGCCCCACCCGGCCCCTCCCCGCCCATTTCCCGCCCCTCCCCGCACCCTCCCCGCCCCTCCCCGCCCCTCCCCGCACCCTCCCTGCACCCTCGCAGGCCCCTGGGAGCGGCTGCCCCGCCTCGCCCCCAAAGGCCTGTGCAGGGAGCGCACCGCGAGGCTCAAATGCTGGGACCAGGGGTTGAAAGAATTAATTATGTAGATTATTAGTTACCCCTGTGCCCACTTGACCTGCCCTGGGCTCCCGGAAGGCGGCAACTCGTGCCTCTTTCCCCGCTAAAGCCCAGGCCTGGCCGGTGAGCGCTGTTCCCTTTGTGCGGAGCCGCAGCGCCGCCCAGCGGCGGGCAGCGGTACTGAGCTCTCACCGAGGTCCCTCCGCCCTGCCCCCTGCGGGTGGTAGGCGCTTACTGCAGGAGGAGAAGGCGACCAACTGCCCCCTTAGGGCCGCCCGCGCCCCCAGCCAAGGTCAGGCTGGGGTGGAACAAGAGAGCCTCACCCGGTGCCTTTGGGACCCTCGGGCCAGAGACCTGGCTCCAAGGCGCTAAGTCTGCCTGAGGCTCAGTCCTCCAGCCCCGCGGACCTTCCTGCCTTCCCAGTCTGTCAGAGCTCCCTCAGTGAGCTCATTCATCCTCCCTCCAGTTTGCACACGCAGGTCTCTAGCTTACGCAGCCTGGATGCACCTCCCAGCTCTGCTGCTACCTGTTGTGAGGCTGCAGGCAAGTTACTTCACTACATTAGCCTCAGTTTGTTTGTCTGTAAAATGGAGAGTAATAATTGTACCTGCCTGGCCAGGTAGTGAGGAATAAATGATTCCATACAGGTGTGGACAGAAAAAAAAAGGCCACATATTAACTTGTGATGCTCAGGGAAGGCCTGCATGGCAGTCTTGCAAATTTGAAGACTAAAGTAACCACAAAGATGGTTTGAAATTAAAACTTTAACTGAAAGCAGTTACGGCGGGTAATCATGTTCGAGGCCAGTATTTTCCCTGGCAAGGTCCATTTTTACCTTAACTGAGCCTGTTGTCTTTTGGCATCTAAGATAGCATACCTATGAAATGTCGGAGTAGCTTGTAACTCCCCCTCTCCCAGTTCCCAGCACAACCAAATGCACGTGGGCACCAGGCAGAGACCATAAATCCCTCCATCGTTAATGCTGTCACTAGAGGCTGGATACACGAAATTCATGCAAGAAGCTCAGGTCTCCATTAGCCCCGGCTGCCCCCCTGTGCTGACCCTGGCCATGAAACGGCAGGAGGCCGAGTCCTTCCTGGAGACAGCAGCCTCCCCAGCCCCACCGCAGAGTGAGGTTCTTGCCCGCTGGGAGTGCAGGAGAGAGAAATTCACATCCTGTGAGGCCCGTGGGCCTTCTGCCTTCCTCCCCTGTCCCTGATCCTCCCCCCTGTCCGTGATCCTCTCCCCTGTCCGTGATCCTCCCCCCTGTCCGTGATCCTCCCCCCTGTCCGTGATCCTCTCCCCTGTCCGTGATCCTCACCCCTGTCCGTGATCCTCCCCCCCGTCCGTGATCCTCCCCCCTGTCCGTGATCCTCCCCCCTGTCCGTGATCCTCCCCCCTGTCCGTGAATCTCACCCCTGTCTGTGATCCTCACCCCTGTCCGTGATCCTCCCCCCTGTCCGTGATCCTCACCCCTGTCTGTGATCCTCTCCCCTGTCTGTGATCCCCACCCCCTGTCCGTGAATCTCACCCTGTTCGTGAATCTCACCCCTGTCCGTGATCCTCACCCCTGTCTGTGATCCTCACCCCTGTCTGTGATCCCTACCCCTGTCCATGATCCTCACCCCTGTCTGTAATCCTCACCCCTGTCTGTGATCCTCTCCCCTGTCCGTGATCCTCCCCCCTGTCTGTGATCCTCACCCCTGTCCCATGATCCTTCGTGGCCAAGTTTGTCTGCAAGCCTCCTGATGCAAAGCAGGGGAGCAGAGCAGGAAAGTAGGTGGGTGCGTCTGGAGGGCAAACTAAGTGACTGAGCAGGACAGCGGGCTGCAATGAGCAAATAGCGGGGTACACCATTTAATGAGAGCCACTGCCAAAGAATTAGGGTCACATCCTAGTACATTGAGTATGTCACTTTTTCACTTACATGTTACAAAACAATTTAATCTGCTCATGGATATTCAGAATCAAGTTCCGAGAATCTTGAAACCTGAAAAGAACTTTAAGACAGAAGCCCTCGTCTTTAAGAAACTCTGGGATACCAAGATGGCGGCATAGGTAAACTCCTAACTGCAGCCTCACACAACTATTTCAAAAAAATACAACTGAAATATAAAATGGACATCATCCAGAACTACAGGAAAGTTGACAGACTGGAAATTCTACAACGAGAAGGAAAGAGAAAACCAGAAGGAAAATCAGAGGAGCTGTAAAAACCTAAGATAGGAAGACACGGTGCACACATGGGGAGAGGATGAAGCTGGAGAGGAGGGGTGGCTGAGTGACTGGTTGGCATTTCCTAGCTGGAAGGATATAAAAGCTCCAGACTGTGCTGAGCCCCAGTTCCGACTGCACTGAAGCCCAGTTCTGGGCGAAAGCCTGGGGACCCAGGCTCATACAGAGGGATTCTAAGCTGTAAAGTGGAAACTCAGGGAGAGGAGAAAAGCAGAGCCCCAGAGTTGCGCACATTGCACGCAGAGGACAGACTGTTGACTGTGCTGCTGGATTGCCCTAGAAGGAAGAAGACAAAAGCTCTAAACCACATGTGTCAAACACAAGGCCCGCGGGCCAAATCTGTCCCGCCAGGCCTTGCAATGTGGCCTGCACCGAGCTGTCATCACTGCACTCCGCTGCGTTTCCATCACAATGACAGTTTATGACTGTTCAGTAAACCATTCGGCCCGCGATTTAGGCTGGATTTTAGATTTTGGCCCCTTCTCTGATTGAGTTCGACACCCCTACTCTAAACTGTGCTGAGCCCCAGTTCCGACTGCACTGAACCCCAGTTCTAGACCAGACCCTGTGGAACCAAGCTCATACAGAGGGAATCTGGGCTGTAAGGCGGAAACCCAGGGGAGCGGCGAAAGACAGAGCCCAGAGTCTCGCACATTGCTCACAGAGTACGGACTGTTGACTGTGCCACTGGATTGCCCTAGTGGGAAGGAGACAAAAGCTCTGGACTGCACTGAACCCCAGTTCTAGGCTCATTGGTGGAGAGACTAGACCAGGCATCCTCAAACTTTTTAAAGTGGGGGCCAGATCACGGTCCCTCAGAGAGCTGGAGGGCCGGACTATATGAACTACTAATTCCTACTGTGACACCTCGGCTGCGCTCACTGCCCAAGAAACCTGGCGGGCTGGATCAGACTCCTCTGCGGGCCGCATGTGGCCCGCGGGCCGTAGTTTGAAGACCCCTGGACTAGACTGTCTGGTAGTGGGTGAAACTTGAGGGCACCTTTCTCTCAGAGGTGCTTGCAGCAAGTACCAAAGCAGCGAGTACCAAAGGACACCGAGGAACATTGAGACTCAGGAACCTCATAGGGTGAGGCTGACAGGAAGCCAAGGCTGTAGGTTCCACCCTGAAACTCCGCCCCATCCAAGCTGAGCACAGAGGCTTTTGAATAAGGCTGTCTCCCGGCATAGAAACAGCTGATCCTCACAGCCAATCGGACTGGAGGTCAGTTCCTCCCAGTGATACCAACAACAATCAAGACTTAACTACAGAAAGGCTGTACACACAGTCCACAAAGGGGTGCACCAAGAGTGTCCACCTCAGGTAACTGGGAGGCTGACCCACTGAACCATATAGGACACCTTAGCACACAAAGCCACCCTACTAACTCAGGGAAGCAGTGAAAATGCCGAGACAAGGAAACAGATCAAAAACAAAAGAAATGGAGGACAAAAAGTGACTGAATATAAAGTTCAAAACCACGCTTATAAGATTTTTCAAGAATTTCCTAGAAAAGGCCGATAAAATAAATGAGACCTATGAGGATATGAAAAGGGATCAACTAGAAATAAAGAATATAATACATTGTCTGAAATAAAAAAAATATTAAACAGAGTCCTGAAAACAGAATGGAAGATTGCAAGAATCAAGTCAAAGATTTGAAACACAAAGAGGCAGAGGACACTCCTCCACAGAAGCAAGAAGACAAGAGAATCCAGAAAGTTGAAGATAATGTAAGAAACCTCTGGGACAACTTCAAGCAAACCAACATCAGAATTATTGGGGTCCCAGAAAAAGAGAGAGAGCAAGATATCAAAAACATATTAAGAGAAATAGTGACAGAAAACTTCCCCCACCTGGGGAAAGAAATAGACTTACAAGTCCAGGAAGTGCACAGAACCCCAAACAAAAAGAATCCAAAGAGGACCACACCAAGACATATCATAATTAAAATTCCAAGAGCAAAAGACAAAGAGAGAATCTTAAAAGCAGCAAGAGCAAAGCAGATAGTTACCTATAAAGGAGCACCCATACGATTGTCAGCTGATTTCTCAACAGAAACCATGCAGGCCAGACGGGAATGGCAAGAAATATTCAAGGTGATGAATAACAAGAACCTACAGCCAAAAATACTCTACCCAGCAAAGCTATCACTCAGAATCAAAGGCCAGATAAAGAGCTTCAATAATAAAAAAAAGCTAAAGGAGTCCATCACCGCCAAACCAGAATTATATGAATTGCTGAAGGGGGTTCTTTAGGAAGAGGAAGAAAATAAAGATAAAAATTATGAACAACAGTGCCGAAGCCCATTTGGCTCAGTGGTAGAGCGTCGGTCTGCAGACTGAAAGGTCTCAGGTTTGATTCCGGTCAAGGGCATGTATACATTGGTTGCGGGCACATCCTCGGTAGGGGGTGTGCAAGAGGCAGCTGGTCGATGTTTCTTTCTCATAGACATTTCTAGCTCTCTATCTCTCTCCCTTCCTCTCTGTAAAAAATCAATAAAATATTTTTTAAAATTATGAACAACAAATACGTAGCTATCAACAAGTGAATCTAAAAACCAAGGGAATTAAAAAACTTGATGAACAATATTCACTGTTGAATATAATAGAATCAGAGGTACGGAAGGGGAGTGGACTGACAATTCTCGGTAAAAAGGGGAGTGGGGGTGCGGGAAGAGACTGAACATAAACTGTGCACCTATGGATGAGGACAATGGGGGGTGGGGAAAGGGCAGAGGGTGGGGTGGGAACCTGGTGGAGGGGGAAAAAACGAGGAACTTTTGTAATAATCTGAACAATAAAGATTTATTTAATAAATAAATAAATAAATATATACCACTAAAAAAAAAGACAGAAGCCCTCGTGGAGGACCCGCTTTCAGGTGTGAACAACAAGCAGCCCTTGGAGGTCTCACACGGTGGTGGCCCCTCCTGGCGCGGCCCCTGGCTCTGTCCCTGTGCTCTGAGCCTCACACCAGGCCGCCCAGGCTCCCTCCCTCAGTCGGGCCAGACCCTAGTGCCATGGCCCACCTCCACGGAGAAGCCTAGCAAGGTCTGTCTCCCACCTCTAGGCCGGCCCCTGTAAGGTGCAGGGCCACGGGCAGGCACCAGGCCTTGCCGGCTCTGAGGCCTGTGCTCCCTCTCCTCTCCTGGGTACTCTGCTTCGGCCACAAATCCTTGCCCAGGCAGGGGCCTGTTCACTCCCTCCTGCTGCTAGGATGTTTTCTGGGGGGGAATTGGTAACCAATGCAAAGGCAAAGAACAAAGCTGCTCTCCTCTCGGGAGTGACATCCATTAGAGCCTGAACAGGAAGGGAGGGGTTCCGCTGATGCTGTTGCTAGGTGACACTGAGCAGACATCAGGGGTCGCCTTGTTACTCCTCAGGACACAGTGGAGAGGGCCTAGGGGGTATCTGACCAGTCTGTTCCCCAGGCCGGTAACGTCCTTAGAGCAGGTTACGAAGAGTGCGAAGGGGGCAGCTTGGTGTGAAAGGAGGGGCAGAGCCTTCTGCTAACTGGAAAGGTCCCGGCCCAGGGGGGAGGGTGTGTGAGATGCAGCCTTGGAGCAGCTTACCTCGTCCTTCAGTGTGGTCAGGGGGGCTGTCTGAGCCAGAGGAGTGTTACCCATTGGGGTTACCGGCTGGGACCCAGGTTCTTTTCTTCAACGCAGAAAAGAATGTTAAGGTCAGCGAAAGTAAACATAAAGCGAAACGGAGCTTATTGAAGATACATTCCAAATGAGGAGCGGCCCTGGAGGGTGCGGGGGAGGCAGTGTGGTGAGAGTGAGAGGCTGGGCTGCCCCAGCTCCCTGGGAAGGCAGAGGAAAAGGGCCTGGAGGCAGGTTCAAGCCGGAACATGCTGCCGCTGCCCATTTACCCCTGGTTGCAAGTCTCAAGGGGCACGTGGAGATTGGGAGGTAAGTGCCTGAGGTGGAAGGGAAGGGGAAATCCAATGGCGTGATTGTGCTCCTTGGAGGGAGAGAGGTGGAGAGAGAGAGAGAGAGAGAGAGAGAGAGAGAGAGAGAGAGAGAGAGAGAGAGAGGGAGAGAGAGAATATGCCCCAAACTCCTGGGTTTAAAAGAGGGTTTTTCTGGGTGGAGCCTCTCATTTGTATTCAGGGATGATTGACAGAAACTATCTTTCTTCTAGGCGTGCCCTTACCCATAATGTATACAGAAAACCCCACAGGGGCAGGGACAAAACCGAAATGCAAATTTTATTGCAATGAGCCCAGAGCCCTGAACTAATTATAGTTAGCACGGTCACACTGTCAGTGAGCTTACGTGGTTTCCTCTGGGCTTGCCCAGGAACCTGCGTGCTGTGGCCTGCCGGGCCGCCCACCGGGAGGCCCCCTGAAGGCCATGCTGGTGCGAACCTTGTTCACGCCCCAGAGCGGCCCCACCAGCGTTCCCGCCTGACTGCCACCGGACAGAGCTAACCACCTGGGGGGTAATTGCCAGGTGCTTCTTATAAATAGCGGAAGGCCACGTTTTTTCCACCTATCACTTACTTTGGGCACTGGGAGCCAACAGCATAGCTCTCTGTTGTAGGAGGCTTAGTGATTACCCTAGCTCAGTGGTCAGCAAACTGCGGCTCACGAGCCACATGGGGCTCTTTGGCCCCTTGAGTGTGGCTCTTCCACAAAATACCACATGCGGGCACACGTACGGTGTGATTGAAACTTGGTGGCCTGTGCACAGAAGTCGGTTTTCGGCTCTCAAAAGAAATTTCAATAGTTGTACTGTTGATATTTAGCTCTGATGACTAATGAGTTTCCCGACCACTGCCCTAAGTCACAGCTCAGCCCAAATGCAACTTCCTTTCCTCAGTGGGCTAGTCACTTAATGTTGTTAACGTAAAAAACCATTGACACCTCTAAAGGATTTTTGTGAGTTTATTTGAGCCAAACTGTCGATATATGCTGGAAGCAGAACCTCAATGAATTGAGAGAATGCTCTGGAGAGTGGGGAGTTCATACCTTGTCTTTATAAATTACCTTCAAAAGGAAAACACGTAAGGGGGTTTACATGAAATCCATTGGTGGTAGAGTAGGAGGGGGGAGAACGGTAATCTCCTGGTTCATAGGTCAAAGCTAAACCACTGAGCCACACGGGTTGGGATCTAAGCAAACTTCATTAAAAAGGAAACCTGGTAAGGCAGACGAGAAACCAACCATGTGGGACACAGGCAAAATGTCTTGAGTGTATCATGTGGAAAATATAAACAAGGCTTTTTAAACAGGGTATTTAGAATTAAGCATTATGCAATGATAAAATCAGTCAAAATTTTGTAGAAACCCTTCAATATTACTATAGTATAATACTTCAGTCCACTCTTACAGGTTTAACTAAAACTGCTTTCAAAATTTTAAAACACCATAATGCCTGTCCAAATCCATCCAGTGAGATGCACGGAGGAAACCGTTTCTAAATACTTTATCTCACAGGTGGTAAAATTAGAAGCCGGCACTTCAGAGCACATTAACGATAGTAAACATTTGCATGGCATCTGTCTGACAGGCACTTGGGACACATCATTCTGTCCGGCTGCCCACGGACACTAACTTCCTGGCGGGGAGCCTTCACTTGTTCAAGGTCACATCGCTAAAAAGTAGCAGAAGCAGCAGTGGACTCTGAATCTTCTGATGCTCATCCAATTCTCCTTCCCATAAAGACGATCATTCACTGAAAACCAAATGGTTAGAAAACACCCCAAAACATCCAAGGGTCAACCAGGCCAAACCTTAAGACCCTGCAAACAGCATGTGTTGGAATCCGTTCAGAAATCAGGGAAGAGATTATCCAAAGAGGGGGACTTGGAAGATGGGGGCGGAGGATGGGGGTGGGGGTGGGGGAAGGAGCAATCTAGCCGTCCTGGGCACCGCACCGCAGAAAACCGGTGTTCACGTAGAAAACACTCCGGTTTTCAGCGTAGAGGCCGTAGATTAAGAGAACGATTTTGCTGTTATTTTACTATAAATGTGTTTGAGAATTTTATTTAATAAACAGGCACCCAGAAAACCCATTCCTCTGGGTACCCCGGTCCCACATTATTTTCCTGTGTCATGACGTAGAAAGCTGAGTTGGAGCATGTAATTCAGCTCCCAGGGCCGCTTAGAGGAAGGGAAGGGAAGACTTCGAGGCGGGAGGAGGGGGGCGGGGTCAGTGTCCCCCGCCCAGCAGGACGAACGGGAGGCAGGGCCACGGCGCCTCGGGGCTGGCCTGCTCCGCCTCCGCGGTGACCAGGGCTGGAGCGGCAGCGCAGAGGCCGGATGGGCCAGGACGGTGGTTACAGTTCATTTCAAAGGCGCGTTGACTCAGATGCACAGAAACACTGAGTGGGGCTTAATGAAGGCACAGACACGCCTTTTATAAAAAGCTGTGGGCCTGGGGCCGGACTGCCCACCGAGGCCTGCCCAGCGGAACGGATGGCCCTGAGCGGTTACTGCCCATTGAACCCTTTTCTGCCCACACCTCGATAAAGCAGAAGGTGAGCCCGGGAAGACGGGAGATTGTCCCAATCATGCCCCAATTAATTGATTATCTGTCTAGACTTAGTGGGCCAAACACAGGTGACCAGGAGTCAGCAATCACAGCCTATCCACTGTCAATGTCTAGTCAGCTGAGCTGAACCGGAACACATGACACACAGACAGAATTAGGATGTGATCACACAGGCTGTATTTACTGATTCCCAGTGGGTCCTGGGCTCCAGCAAAGGCCACCCGGCGATGCACATGGAAAGGCATCGGCGAAGACCGAGACAGGCAGGCGGCCGCAGGGTTCAGGCTCACACAGCAGAGCGGTCAGGGGCTTGTCTCCCGAGCGACGTGGAGTCCTCAGGAGGCCTCAGCTCAAGCTGGTCCCGGGTTATGTAGACCGCGGGAGACAACTGTGTCTTATCAGTGTGGGCAGCCGGTGAGCCGTATGCCGGGAGCAGGGCGTTTACACTTTAAAGATAGAGGGTGCTCATCAGTTTTGAAAGTCACAGAGTACTGGGGTTTCCACACAGCAAACATCTCACACAATAGCTATCTCATACATTGGAGGGGTTATATTATTGTACCAGAGAGCCAGCCTCTGTGTTTCTGGGAAGACAATGTCATGCTCGTGTAGGTGAGGGAGCACACCTCTGAGAGCTGCTTCTCAGGGACAGTGAGGCGGCTGCAGCCAGGCCAAGGCGAGGGCGGCAGGGCGGGCTGCCCTGTGCCTGCGGCTTCTGAGCTGGGTGTGGCTTCCCAGACTGAGGGACTAGTGAGGAACTGGCACACATTCCCAGATGCTAACTTTGCAGGCAAGGAGGGAAATCACCTCTCCCTTTCTATATTACATATATATGCTTTATTGAGTTGAGAGGGAGAAACATTGATGAGAGAAACACGGCTGCCTCCTGCACGGCCCTACTGGGGATGGAGCCTTGTGCTCTGACCTGGAATTGAACCAGCAGCCTCTTGGTGCAGGGATGATGATGCCCAACCACCTGAGCCAGACTGGCAGAGCGGGAGATCATTTCTGATGAAAGGTGCCAAGATCTTGGGGAAATGGGGACCACAAAAAAAATATTAAATAAAACTATGATTTGTAATACCTTACAGAAAGCAAAGCTCAAAAGGATTTTCTGAGCTGTTGGAGTTATGTACAAGCTGGAATGAGAAGCCTGGAGGAGGTGGCAGGAGCCAGGTGGGGCTGGATCAGCCAGTGTTCTGCTGAAATGAGTGATGTAGAGGAAACCGACAGGATGGTACAGGTCCTAGGGTGGCAACAGGCAGGCCTGAAGGGGCAGGGCGGGGGAGCCTGGAGGCCTGGGCGCAGGGGCCTCCTAGGGGAGGTGCACCAGCCAGCCTACCGCATTAGGAGGCCTCGGCCTCCCTCTCCTCTGGCCCCGGGCTCTTGCCCAGGCCTGTAACCAGAAGCAAAGGAACGTGTTGCTGCAGTCCCAGGGTTAACACAACTGTCCTGGGCTCCTGTTTCTGCGGAGCCTGTGAGCTGAGAATGGTTTTGACATTCATCTGCCAAAATTGTTGGGGGAAAAAACCCCAAAAAGAATAATTTTATGGCACATGAACATTATGGGAAATTTAAGTTTCAGTGTTCATAAAGTTTTATTGGAACAGACACAGCCATTGGTTTACATGTTGTCCGTGACTGCTTTTGTACCACAGAAGCAGAGTTGAGTAGTTGCTAAGGAAACCATAAAGCCTAAAACAGTTTCCGGCTGGCTTCTTTCAGAAACAGTGGCTGCAGCTCCTCTGCCTCCGAGCGCAGAGTGGGCCTGGGCGGCTGGAGCCGCTGGGCACGAGGCAAGGCAGGACGGTGCCCCTGCCACATCCTTGCTTTCAGTGCAACGTGTGGGCAGCTCTTTCCAAGTCACCAGAATCCCATTTATACGCTGAGGTTTCTCTGCTCTTCTCCCTCAGAGCCTCCAGCCAGTGGAGAGTCCTCTGGAGAGCTGGTTCTACCAGCTCATGACCTCACACTTGGATAGTTTGTCTTCATTGTCTCCCTTCTCTTCTGCTTCCTGCGGTCATCTCTCCGGCCCTTTCTTAGATCCTGATCTACAGGAACCTAAAGTAGGGAGGAGTGTTGTTCTATTTGGTTTAAGCAACCAGTTGGTTAATTATTTCTATGTGTATTTTTTAGCTTCCAACACGTGTGGATTTTCTATTTACATGCTTGTTATTGAACATTCAATTGCTTTCTGATCAAAGAACTTAGTCTGTGTTACTTCAATCTTTCAAAATCTGTCAAAACTTGTTTTATGGCTCAGCATGTGGTCAAACTTTAAAACTGATTTCACAGAGGAAGGGAGAGGGAGAGAGAGCTAGAAACTTCAACGATGAGAGAGAATCATTGATCTGATGCTTCCTGCATGCCCCACTGGGGATTGAGCCTGCAACCCAGGCATATATACTAAATAAATAAATAAATAAATAAATAAATAAATAAATAAAAATGACCAAATGACCTAAATAGACACTTCTCCAAAGTGGACATGCAGATGGCCAAGAGCATATAAGAACATGCTCAAAGTCCCTGATCATCTGAGAGATGCAAATTAAAATGACAATGAGGTACCATCTCACACCTGTCAGAATGGCTGTCATCAACAAATCAACAAAAGACAAGTGCTGCGAGGACATGGAGAAAAGGGAACCCTTGTGCACTGCTGGTGGGAATGCACACTGGTGCAGCCATTATGGAAAACAGTATGGAACTTCTTCAAAAGTTAAACATGGCCCTGGCCGGTTTGCCTCAATGGATAGAACGTCAGCCTGCAAGCTGACCAGGAATTGAACCAGGACCTCCCAGTTCATCAGAGGTAGATGTTCAGCTGCTTAGCCACACTGGCCAGGCATCAAATTGTTTTGTTTTGTTTTATTTTCTGGGTATTTTATTTTATTTTTTTACATTTTAAATTTTATTTTATTGTTTAAAGCATTACAAATGTAGTACATATGTCTCCTTTCCCCCCCATTGACTTTCCCTGGACATCCATTTTATAGAAGTTCTTTGTGTCCTTGAACAGAATTTTGCAGCTACTGAGTACAATGTCTTATTTATACATTTTTGTGTTATTCAAATCTATGTCTTTACTAATTTTTTCTTATTATCTGTCAACTAGAGGCCTGGTACACAAAATTCGTGCATGGAGGGGGGTGGTAATGTTCCTCAGCCCAGCCTGTACCTTCTCCAATCTGGGACCCTCTCACAATCCAGGACTGCTGGCTCCCAACTGCTCGCCTGCCAGCCTTCCTGATTGCCCCTAACCACTTCTGCCTGCCAGCCTGATCACCCCCTAACCACTCTCCTGTCAGCCTGATTGATGCCTAACTGCTCTCCTGCCAGCCTGTTTGCTCTTAACTGCCCTCCCCTGCAGATCTGGGTCCCTCCCAACTGCCCTTCCCTGAAGGCCTGGTTGTCCTCAACTTCCCTCCTCTGCTGGCTTGGTCACCCCTAACTGCCCTCCCCTGCAGACCTGGTCCCTCCCAACTGCCCTCCCCTGCTGGCCATTTTGTGATGGCCATCTTGTTCCACATAGGGGCAGGATTTTTGACCACATGGGGCAACCATCTTGTGAGTTGGAGTGATGATCAATCTGCATATTACTCTTTTATTAGATAGGATAGAGGCCTGGTGCACAGGTGGGTGCCAGCTGGTTTGCCCTGAAGGATGTCCCAGATCAGGGTAGGGGTTCCCTTGGGGCATGAGGTGGCCTTGGCGAGGGGCCTGTGTTGATTTGCAGGCTGGCCATTCCCCTTGGAGACCCAAGTGGAGGCCCTGGTATCTGGGGTTTATGTATCTTCTACAATTGAAACTTTGTAGCCTTAAGCAGAGGCCTGGGCCCACCAGGGTGTGCAGAAAGCTTGGCTTCCTCCATCTCCGGGGGAAACCTTAACCTAAACCAAACATCATCTCTTTCCAGCTCCTTGGCTGCCGCCATTTCTGTTTATTTATTTATCTTCTATCATTGAAACTTTGTAGCCTTGAAGTGGAGGCCTAGGCCGGCAAGGACAGGTGGAAAGCATGGCTTCCTCCATTGCCAGGGAAACCCAAGCCTCCCTCCTGCTCTCTGTGGCTGGTAGCCATCTTGGTTCGGTTTATTTGCACATTCCCTTCTGATTGGCTGGTGGGCATGTCCTGTGGGTATAGTAGAGTGATGGTTAATTTGCATATTACTCTTTTATTATATAGGATTAGAGAGATACGTATTAAAACCTACCACTGAGTCTGTGAATTTATGTGTTTTTTTTCTTTTTCTTTCAGTTATCTTAAGTTTATTTTATACATTTTAAGGCTCTCTTTATTAGGTAAAAGTTTTTTAAATTTCTTTTTTTATTTTTTGAAGCATTACAAATAATAGTACATATGTCCCACCCACCCTCCCCAGCCTTCCCTCCAAGATTCTGAACTCTGTTCCATGCTTCCAAGTCTCTGGATCCTCTCTGTTCATCAGTGTATTTTGTTCATTAGATTCCACATGTGAGTGAGATCATATGACACTTGTCTTTCTCTGACTGACTTATTTCACTCAGCATGATACTCCCCAGGTCCCTCCATGCTGTTTCACAGGTACTGTTGCATAGTATTCCATTGTGTGAATGTACCACAGCTTTTTATCCACTCGTCTGCTGATGGGCACTTGGGTTGTTTCCAGATTTTAGCTTTTGTAAATTGAGTTGATATGAACATAGGGTGCATACGCTCTTTCTGATTTGTGTTTCACGTTTCTTAGAATATATTTCTAGAAGTGGGATCACTGGGTCAAATGGCAATTTCATATTTAATTAAAAATATTTTTTTTTTCAGAGAGGAAGAGGGAGAGAGAAGTAGAAACATCAATGATGAGAGAGAATCATCGAATGGCTGCCTCTTGCACACGCTCCACTGAGGACTGAGCAACCCGGAAATGTGCTCTTGACTAGAAACGAACCTGGACCCTTCAGCTTGCAGGCTGACGTTCTATCCATTGAGGCAAACCGGCCAGGGCCATGTTTAACTTTTGAAGAAGTTCCATACTGTTTTCCATAATGGCTGCACCAGTGTGCATTCCCACCAGCAGTGCACAAGGGTTCCCTTTTCTCCACGTCCTCGCAGCACTTGTCTTTTGTTGATTTGTTGATGGCAGCCATTCTGACAGGTGTGAGATGGTACCTCATTGTCATTTTAATTTGCATCTCTCAGATGATCAGGGACTTTGAGCATGCTCTTATATGCTCTTGGCCATCTGCATGTCCACTTTGGAGAAGTGTCTATTTAGGTCCTTTGGTCATTTTTATTTATTTATTTAGTATATATCTAATTTACTTAAAAATATTCTGAATTATTTTTATATAAGTAATCAAGTGCTATTTTTAAAAAAATGAAACTCCTTTATAGGCTAGAAGAGGGTATGTGGTATTGCCCCAACAAATTTCATTTTTTTCTATTAGTTTCTATTATTAATTGGAATTTTACTCTTCTCCCACGAATACAAGGACATCACACCACACTCTCCCCAACCAGAGAGCTAGGGATGGAGCCTGCAACAGAGGTACAAGCCCTTGACCAGAATTGAACCTGGGACCCTTCAGTCCATGGGCCGATGCTCTAACCACTGAGCAACAACTAGGGCTGTTTTATTTTTAATATGGAGAAGTCATAAGTAGAGCCCTAGCCGGCTTAGCTCAGTGGATAGAGCATTGGCCTGTAGACTAAAGAGTTCCAAGTTTGATTCCAGCCAAGGGCATATGCCCAGGTTGCAGGCTTTACCCCCAGTAGGGGGCATGCAGAAGGTAGCCAGCAATGATTCTCTCTCATCATTGATGTTTCTCTCTGTCTCTCCCCCTCCCTTCCTCTCTGAAATCAATAAATTAAAAAAATAAAAATAAATATAAAAAAGTAGAAAGAATAATATAATACTCTCCCAAGTACACATCACTCAGCTTGACCAATGATAACTTTGGCCAGTCTAGTTTCCTCTTTATTCTTCCTCCAACACACACACTGTCTCCTCCCCAACCCCTACTACTGGGCTATTTTAACTATATATCTGTTAGAAAAGGACTCTTTTAACATAAACATCATACCATTATTTTATTTTATTATTTTTTTCAATAAGCCTCAGATAAACCTCATTGGTTACAAAACTACACTCTGCAAAACTACCATGATCTCATGGATTTTTTGGAATGGTCTGAGGAGGATAGGTGTCAGTTCTTCTTTGGATGTTTGGTAAAACTCCCTGTAAAGCCATTCAAATCAGGGCTTTTGCTCACTGCGAGTTTTTTTTTTTTTTTGTTTTGTTTTGTTTTGTTTTGTTTTAGTTGCTTCTATTTCATCAGTTGTTGTTGGCCTATTCAGGTTTTCTACTTTTTTTTAATGGACATATTAGTATTTTTAGCTACTAAATGAGTCTCTTTTGTTGCTGGTGTACATTTACTCAGAGTCCTTGGACTTGCTGCACAAGACTTTGCAGAAGACTGGAAGCTGACAGATGCATGAGCAGGAACATGCTGCTCTGGACCTGGATGCTCCGGGCCTGGCTGCTTGGGGCCTGGCTGCTCCGGGCCTGGCTGCTGCTGCTCCGTCTACTTCTTTTTGACTCAGTTTTGGGAGATTGTATTTATCTAGGAATTTGTCCATTTTATCCACATTGTCCATCTTGTTGGCATATAATTGTTCATAGTTATCCTAGCTATAAAATATTAACATGCAAATTTTGGCTGGTGGCATGGTTTATTGGCATAGTGTGTCAACAATCCATGCCCACTATGCCAACAATCCGCACCCACCAGCCAATCAGAGCTAGTATGCAAGTAAACCCAACTAAGATGGCTACAGCCACAGAGAGCAGGTGGGAGGCTTGGGTTTTCCCAGCAATGGAGGAAGCCGAGCTTTCTACCTGCCCTTGCAGCCTAGGACTTGACTCAAGGCTACAGAGTTTCAATGATAAAAGGTAAACAAATCCAAACAGAAATGGCAGCAGCCACAGAGTTGGAAAGAGCAGGAGGCTTAGGTTGCCCCTGGTGGTGGAGGAAGCCAAGCTTTCTATACAGCCTGGCTAGCCCAGGCCTCTGCTTAAGCTACAAAGTTTCAATTAGAGAAGATACATAAATCCCAACAGAAATGGCTGCTGCCACAGAGCAAGCAGAAGACTTGGCTCCGCTCCAGGCTACAAAGTTTCAATTGTAGAAGATAAATAAACCTCAGACACCACAGGCCCCTCGCCCAGGCCACCCCACACCCCAAGGGAACCCCCACCCTGACCCAGACACCCTTCAGGGCAAACCAGCCAGCCCCCACCTATGCACCAAGCCTCTAGCCCACATGTGTCAAACACAAGGCCCTCGGGCCAAATCCGTCCCGCTAGGCCTTGCAATGTGGCCCTCACCGCGCTGTCATCACTGCACTCCGCTGCGTTTCCATCACAATGACAGTTTATGACTGTCCAGTAAACCATTCGGCCCGTGATTTAGGCTGGATTTTAGATTTTGGCCCCTTCTCTGATTGAGTTCGACACCCCTACTCTAGCCTATCTAATAAAAGTATAATATGCAGATTGACCATCATTCCAACACACAAGATGGCTACCCCCATGTGGACAAAGATCCTGCCCCCATGTGGACACAAGATGGCCATCACAAGATGGCCAGCAGGGGAGGGCAGTTGGGAGGGACCAGGCCTGCAAGGGAGAGCAATCAAGTCTTAAGGGAGAGAAATTAGGGGTGACCAAGCCAGCAGAGGAGTGTAGTTGGGGCAACCAGGCCTGCAGGGAAGGACAGTTGGGAGGGACCCAGGCCTGCAGGGGAGGGCAGTTATGGGTGACCAGGCCGGCAGAGAAGGGCAGTTAGGGGCAATCAGAAAGGCAGGAAGGCAAGCAGTTGGGAGCAGTTAGGCATTAATCAGGCTGGCAGGGCAGTGGTTAGGGGGTGATCAGGCTGGCAGGCAGAAGCGGTTAGGGGCAATCAGAAAGACAGGCAGGCAAGCAGTTGGGAGCTAGCAGACCCGGATTGTGAGAGGGATGTCCAACTGCCCTCAAGGGGTCCTAGATTGGAGAGGGTACAGGCTGGGCTAAGGGACACCCCTGGCCCCTGTGTATGGATTTCATGCACTGGGCCTCTAGTTTTCTTATAATCCTTTATATTTCTGTGTTGTCAATGGTTGCTTCTCCACTTTTGTTTTTTATTTTATTAATTTGGGCTCTCTCTGTTTCTTTTTCTTTTCTTTTTTTTCCTTTAAAAATATTTTATTGATTTTTTTACAGAGAGGAATTGAGAGGGATAGAGTGTTAGAAACAACAATGAGAGAGAAACGTTGATCAGCTGCCTCCTGCACACCTCCCACTGGGGATGTGCCTGCAACCAGGGTATGTGCCCTTGACTGGAATCGAACCTGGGACCTTTCACTCCACAGGCTGACGCTCTATCTACTGAACCAAACTGGTTTAAGCTCTCTTTGTTTCTTAATGAGTCTGGTTAATGGTTCATCAATCTTGTTTATCTTTTCAAAGAACTATCTTTTTGAAAAAACACAAAACACCTAATACCCAGTAAGGGATCAGATTTTTCCTTGATTGTCTCCAAATGTTGATTTGAGTCACACATTGCATTCTGTTGACATTTCTCTTTAATTTATCAAATCCTTTTCTTTAACCTGAGTGCTTTTAGATTCTCCATCTGTAACCTAATCTGTTGTGACAATGTCACCAGTCGGTCAGTGTCATTTGCTTTTCCCACCCTGTGGTGGGTGTACTGGGTATTCCCCAGGCGTTACACCAGCCTCACACCTCCAGAGTGGCCAAGCGGGTCCATTTCCACCTCCGATGAGTGTGCCATCTGAAAATTCATTTCCTTGCAACCTTTTTAATGGTAAGCAGGGAACTGAAATTCTCAAGGCTTTTAGTTTTTGTTGTTGCTATTGTTCTAAAAAAATGAGTTTAAGAAAAACTGTTGGATGACTCAGCAGGAGGCCTTGGGG
The DNA here is from genome assembly GCF_014108245.1 of Pipistrellus kuhlii. Taxonomy (NCBI): domain Eukaryota; kingdom Metazoa; phylum Chordata; class Mammalia; order Chiroptera; family Vespertilionidae; genus Pipistrellus; species Pipistrellus kuhlii. The sequence continues at coordinate 4,294,845 of NW_023425535.1, read as the reverse complement.
TGATGAACATGAGGTTGTTTCAGAAAACGTGGAATGAAAAAAGAAACATTTGTAGGTTGAAATATTGCTTTATAAAATCTGTCACCTAACTAAATAAAGTAGATGAGCCCAGACATAACTTTATTTTACATCTCAAAGTATTATATGTTCACAATGAACACAAGTGGGACAAAAGGGACAGTTTGATAAGGTGTTGTCCTCCATCGGGTTAAATAAAGAGCTTTTCTATCTACAGGAGGACAGACTCATTTCCCGAGAAGACTCTGCCTCCCCTTGTCCTTCTAGATTTATTTTTATTTTTATTTTATTATTATTTTTAAAATAAATCTTTATTGTTCATATTATTGAATATTACAAAAGTTCCTCATTTTCCCCCCTCCACCAGGTTCCCACCCCACCCTCTGCCCTTTCCCTACCCCCCATTGTCCTCATCCATAGGTGCACAGTTTATGTTCAGTCTCTTCCCACTCCTCTTTTCCCTGAGAATTCTCAATCCACTCCCCTTCCATACCTCTGATTCTATTATATTCAACAGTTTATATTGTTCATCAGATTTTTTAAAATTCCCTTGGTTTTTAGATTCACTTGTTGATAGTTACGTATTTGTTGTTCATAATTTTTATCTTTATTTTCTTCCTCTTCCTAAAGAACCCCCTTCAGCAATTCATATAATTCTGGTTTGGTGGTGATGAACTCCTTTAGCTTTTTTTTATTTTTTTATTTGTGAAGCTCTTTATCTGTCTTCAATTCTGAGTGATAGCTTTGCTGGGTAGAGTATTTTTGGCTGTAGGTTCTTGTTATTCATCACCTTGAATATTTCTTGCCATTCCCATCTGGCCTGCATAGTTTCTGTTGAGAAGTTAGCTGACAATCGTATGGGTGCTCCACCAATGAGCCTAGAACTGGGGTTCAGTGCAGTCCAGACTGTCTGAGCTTTTATATCCTTTCCACTAGGGAACGCCAATCAGGCACTCGGCCGCCCCTCCTCTCCAGCTCAGTCCTCTCCCCATGCGTGCACCATGTACCTTAGGCTTTTACAGCTCCTATGATTTTCCTCCTGGTTTTCTCTTTCCTTCTCGTTGTAGAATTTCCAGTCAGTCAACTTTCCTGTAGTTCTGGATGATGTCCACTTTATATTTTAGTTGTATTTTTTTAAATAGTTGTGTGAGGCTGCAGTTAGGCGTTTACCTATGCCGCCATCTGGGTTTCCTCATCTAGATTTATTTTTAATCTAGAGAGGCTTTTTATTGATGATTTTCTTCTTTTCCTTTCTTTTTTTTTTAATTGAGCCCCTTCTTGGTCCTGCTTCCAGAGTGCCTGACTGTGTGGGAAGGGGAGGTTATCTTCACAGCATCCCGTTTGCACCGTCGGCACAGACAGCACAGGCCTATCGCGGTGAGAGTTCCTGCGTGAGACAGGGGAGGAACAGGTTGAAGTAGGGGAGTCATTTAAAAAAAATAAGTCAGCCAAAACCGGTTTGGCTCAGTGGAAGAGCGTCGGTCTGGGACTGAGAGGTCTCAGGTTTGATTCCGGTCAGGGGCATGTACATTGGTTGCGGGCACATCCTCGGTAGGGGGTGTGCAAGAGGCAGCTGGTCGATGTTTCTTTCTCATAGACGTTTCTAGCTCTCTATCTCTCTCCCTTCCTCTCTGTAAAAAAAAAAAAATCAATGAAATATATTTAAAATTTTTAAATAAAAAAAAAATAATAATACAGGCCCTCTCCAAAACGGGGGTGCCTGGGGTGGGGGCACTTGGACTGTTTCAACCCAAGAGGAACCAGGAGGTCAGAAGCGGTCTGGGAAGGCGAGGACGGCCAGGGAGGAGGGAGAAGGAAGGGCCAGGGGTGGGGCCTCTTTGACAACTGGGTGTGAAGGGACTGCCCTCCCCGCACTGGGGTCTCCGCAGCCCTCGGCCGGCAGGTGTGGGGCTGCCAGACGCTCCAGGCAGGGGCTGAGGGGCTCGGAAGGCTCGCCCTCCAGGGAAGGACAGCACTGCCCCAGCTTCCTGCCGGAGGGGCGGCCGGACCTCCGGGGCGCAGTCTGCGGGGAGCGCCGGCCGGCCCTCAGCCTCGGCGGCCTGGGAGCTGGCGCAGCTCAGTGCGCTCCCGCGGGGGCGGGCTGGGGCCCAGAGGACAAACGCCGGGTGTCCCCCTCCCCGGCCTCAGGCTGCGTCCCGCAGGGCGGTCTGTGCGCAGCGGGGGGGGGGGAGGGGGGGAGGGGTGCCTGTCCGGCCGCAGCCCCCTCCCCGCCCCTCTCGGCAGGACAGCCGCCTTCTTGGCCTCTCCGCCTCGGGGTGGAGGCCTGGCGCCTGCAGCATCGCACACGGCGGGCCAGGCCGCAGACAGCCCCGGGGGCCGCAGGTCCGGGCGCCCGCTCTGCGCTGTGCGGGGCCACTGCCATCGCCCGGAGCAGGCCCCCTCCGCACCGGGCCTGCGCCCTGGACGGAGCTGTGACCGCGTCCCAGCGCACCCCCCTCCGGGCCTGTGCCGGCCCCTCCGCTCCCCCCGCCGGGCGCACCCCTTCCTGCGGGGCGGAGCCATCGCTCAGGTGCGGCCTGCCGGGACCCCAGCTCCGCCACCTCAGCCGGAGCCAGCGAGCTCCTCCCTCCCTCCCCGCGGCCAGGAGGGCGCCGGCCTCCACCGGTGTTTGCCGCCCCTTCTCCCGGGAAGCCCCTCAGCCAGGGCGCCGGGCATTCCGGCGCTCCCTGTGCCCGGAGGCGGGAGCCCTGCGGACAGGCTCAGGGGCTGCTGTTCGCTTTGGGTAAAGCTCCATCACCCGAGCTCTTCCCCAAGGCCCTGGTGGCGGACCAGGGCGGTGGTCTGAGCATTAGAGATGGCTTATCTCAGAGCCGGGCCCATTGTAACCTTTGGGAGTTCCCTCTTTTCCTGCAGGGACTGGGCAAAGCCGCGGCAGGGCCTTGGTGGAGACCAGGAGAAATGGGCAGGGTGGGCCTGTGCTGGTCTGGAGAAGGGCTTACGAGGGGCTGTGACTCTAGCCAAGTCGGAGCTCTGTTGACCAGACCTAGAATACATGTGACTGTCGGGTTACTGTGCGCATGCCGTTGGCCCATGCTCTGGACCGAGGACTTCCTGCTGCCCCCCAGCAGGCCCCGAGCGGTTAGCAGACAGTACACGACTAGTTCCAGCCAATCAGTTTTGAAATGTGTCACCTCAGGGCCAGACATCTCATTGCCAATATGTCACTCTCCACAGCACCACCTCTGCCCTCAGTCCGCATGCCGGCTCCACCAGCCTGGCCCTGGAGTGAGAAGGCGTGACGTGCAGGTGCCAAGGAACTGGCCACAGACATACAGCACAAGCCAGAAATAAACCTGTCATTCTGTGCCACTAGATTTTGACGTAATCTAGCATGCCTTGGTTGATACAGAAATCGAAGCTGAGAGATGGAGTGTGTCTTAACAAAACCCTGAGTTCTGTGACATTGACTTCAGGATCCCAGGGTAAGAACGATTAACGTTGTTACATTTGTACTAACATTATGTTGGTATGTTTGTCAAAAGTGTTACCTATAGTCACTTAGAAGTAGATCTTAAACCTAGAACGCTGGTAGCTCCAGAGGAAGAGACTAGAACACAAAATGCTAATAGCACGGGTTGGTCACGGCCGGCTGCAGAAGACAAGACACTCCAGGTAACAGACGTGCTCAGGGAGTCATGGACTGACTTATTGGAAGCAGGAATGGAGGGAATAGAACGTACAGAAATTCAGGACATTGCCGGGTTGGAAGTGGCAAACGCTTCTCATCCTCAACAGGTAAGCCATAAAGCTGACAGCCTGCTAAGCAAAAAAAATGCAGGCCGAACGAAGCCTGTACGCAAGGGACAATCAAGGGTTTCCTGCCACATTCCTCATAAAAATCCTTCCAGTTGGACGGAATTGCTCAGAAACAAGAGAATAAAGGGGTTGTTCTCTGTACTAGTTTTCTAGGACTACCATGACAGAGGACCACAGACTGGGTGGTTTAAACAGTAAAAATTAATTTTCTCACGTCCTAGAGACTACAGTCCAAGAACCAGGTTTTGGTGGTGTTGGTTTCATTCTAAGGCCTCTCTTCTTGGCGTCTGGATGGACTGTCTCCCCACTGTGTCTTCACGTGGTCTTTCCTGTTCTTATAAGGACTCCAGCCATACTTGATTACACTCCACCCCAATGACCCATTTAACATGAATTACCTCTTTAAAGACCCTGTCTCCAGACACTGTCCCATTCTGAGGTCCTGAGGATCAGAACTTGAACATGGATTTGGTGGAAGGATGCAATTCAGCTCATGACACTCTCCCACCAAGCTGGAGGGGCTCCAGGTACCTAGGATTGAGTAGCCAGAGTCCACCACTGGACAATGGAGATGAGGAGAAAGAACTGGGCACACTTTTGGGGGGGGAAAAAGTTTATTGAAATAAAGTGGTAAAATGCTAAAGAAATATCCCTCTTTATCTGATATTTTTTCCTTTGAAGTGCAATTTGTTGGATAACAGTATAGCCATGCCAGCTTTTGTTGACTTGTGTGTGTGATTCCGGGATCCCAGCTGCAGTGCAGACTCTTTTTAAAATTACACTTTACATTTAGCACGGCTTTGTGTTGGTTCTAGCTGATCCATCATCAGTTTTTAAAGGATGGCTTTAACATTTTGTTTTCAACTTATGTGCAAGCAACAGATACTTGTTACTTTATTACACAACCTGATCATCTCCACCTTTTAATGCTTTCCCCAGTTTTACTAAGACATAATTGATATATAACATTGTGTTAGTTTAAGATGTACAGCATAATGGTTTGGTATATGTGTATGTTTTAAAATATATATATTTTATTGATTTTTAACAGGGAGGAAGAGAGAGGGATAGAGAGTTAAAAACATCGATGAGAGAGAATCATCGATCAGCTGCCTCTTGCACAACCCCCACTGGGGATGTGCCCGCAACCAAGGTACATGCCCTTGCCCGGAATCGAACCTGGGACCTTTCAGTCCCCAGGCTCTCTCCATTGAGCCAAACCGGTTTTGGTGGTATATGTGTATGTTATGAAATGATTACCACAAGTTTAGTTAACATCTATCACCTCACATAGTTATATTTTTTGCAATGACAATCTTAAGATCTCTTAACAACTTTCAAATACACAATACAATATTGTTAATTATAGTCATGACTTCCAGAACTTATTAAGCATATAACTGGAAGATTGTACCTTTTAAAAATATGTATACATTTTTTATTGATTGCAGAGAGGAATGGAGAAGGAGAGAGAACTATCTATAGAAACATCAATGATGAGAGTTATTAATCAACTGCCTCCTGCACATCTTACACTGGGGATTGAGCCCCAAACCTAGGCATGTGCCCTGACTGGGAATCAAACCATGACCTTCTGGTTTATAGGTCGATGCTCAACCACTGAGCCAAGGCAGCTGGAAAAGTTTGTACCTTTTGACCACCTTTACTCATTTTTGCCACTTCCCATCCTCTGCTTTTTATTTTATTTTATTTGCATCCTCTGCTTTTTATTTTATTTGCATCCTCTGCTTTAAAAATATTTTTTTTATTGAGTTCAGAGAGGAAGGGAGAGGGAAAGAGAGATTGAAACATCAATGATGAAAGAGAATCAATGATCAGCTGCCTCCAGCATATCCCCCACCGGGATGGGGCCTGAAATCTGGGCATGTGCCCTTGACCAGAATCCAACCTGGGACCCCTCAGTCTGCAGGTCATTGAGCCAAGTGGTTAGGGCCCATCCTCTGCTTTTTAATTTACTTTAGTATTTTTCATTTAGTATAATTTTATATGGCTGAATTTAATTATTTTATCCTACTATATTTAAAAAAAAAGCCTCACTCAAGGATATATTTTTATTGATTTTTAGAGAGAGAGAGGGAGAGGGAGTGACATTGATGTGAAGGAGAGTCATGGATCAGTTGCTTCTTGTACCACCTCTCCACCCACTCGTTGGAGCGTAGTTCCATACATCGAAAGGTTATGGGTTCGATTCCTGGTCAGGGCACAGACCTCAGTTACCAGTGTGAGGCCCCGTTGGCCTGGGAGGCCCGGGAGGCCCGGCGCTGTAGTAGGCATGTGATGTGTCCTCGGAGGGTCACAGCCATCTCACATGCCTACTACAGTGCCGGGCTCCCGGGCCTCCCTGTCTCCCCACTGCCTCACCCCAGTTCCCTGGGACCTCTTCTCCCCAAAGTGTTAGCATCTAAGCCTTTGCATCAGACGCAGTCTTCCAGGGACCCAGGGAAGACAAAGCTCCATCTTCCCACTCTGAGTCCCAGCGTCGCCTGTGACATCAGTTCTGCTCCTTCTCTCCCACCGGCACCGAGAGGCTCTGGGGGGCCGCCAGGGACGGAGCCCGCAGACTCAGGGGCAACGAGGGAGGACAGATAACCAGGTACAGAAACGGGAAAGGAAATTCTAGCAGCCTCGGGACTTCACACCCAGCGCTGGCGTGGGGCTGAGGGAAGAAACGTTTACTCCAGGTTCTCTCAGCTGCTCTGATAATCAAGTAGACAGGAGGCAGGTTAGGAGGAGGAAGTGACCACATGTGCTCACACCCACACACAGGCACTGGACCCCACATGCACCAGAGGCTCAGAGGCAGGAAGGGAGGCTGGGGGGGGGGGGGGGGTATGACGTTCCGAGCCAGCAGGACTGTGGGCTGAGGTGAGGCACCTGAGGCTGCAGCCTCGGCTGAACACCTCTCCCGCATGGGGCTGGGTGTAGTCATCCCGGGGGTGGTGCTTGTCATGTGCCAGGCCCTTAATTTAAATTCTTCTCGACGGTTGGGTGGAGGGTGGCAGGAATGTTCTTGAGCCCACAGGGTCCCGGTGCTTTCACTCCCTGCATATTGCAGAGGCACACCTTGGGTGGCTCGTTCTGAACCTCTGCTCTGGTCAGTTCTAAACCTGTGAGCACGGAGAAGGGCAGAGGCTGGAGTCACCAGAAACTCATCTGTTTCCTGAAAGTCTCCTGGAGTGAGGGGGGGCGGCTGGCAAGCTGAGACCTGGGTCCCGGCAGTCATCGAGGCTCTCTAGCAGCTTGCGGGGCGGCTGGTGGGTCAGACAGGACCCTGGGGCAGGGGTGGCTAGGTTGGCTGTTACACCTTTGCCGAGGGAGGGGGGAGCTCCTTATCCATGGGGGCGGGGGTGGGGGGAGCTGGGAGTCTGCCTGTGGAGACTGCTGACCTTGCTTCCCATCCGGCAGCCCTGCGCCTCACCGAGCGCCTCTCGTCTCTGGGGGAATTTCATTCCAATTACTTGCTAAATGCACTGGCATTTGGTGCTCGGCCCAGGCCTGTAGCACCCTGCTTCTCAGGGCTGTACCCGAGCTCTCACCGGCTCCGGTGACTGTCCCTCCTCCGGCGCCCGGTGGCCACAGGCTAAGCTCAGCCCCCGCTCTGGGGCTGGGTGACCTCCGGGGACGGTAATTCACACTCGGTGTTCCTGCAGAGGCCGGGACAGTGTGGCGCAGTGGTCTGCCTCCGCCTCCAGCAGGGGTGTCTTTTGACCTCGCAGGAAAGATCTCACAACACAAGTCCGGGAGGTCTTGAGCGGATAGTTATGGGCAGTGAAACAAGGAAGCGTTTAAGGCAGAAGCAGAGCAGGAGAAAGTCAGGGAAAAGGGGGCTGTGGAGACAGGTCAGGGGTGAGCCTGGGTCGAGCTGCCACTGCCCACTGCTCCCCTGGTTACAAGTCTCGTGAGTCCCTTAGAGTTTGGGAGAAAAACAGCGAAGATGCAAGGCTCTTGCGAGGATGTGCGGAGCCTCCTCTGTCCTCATCTCTTTGGTGGGAGCAATCCTAGGGGAGGACCTACGGGAGGGGCTTAACAGACCATTGATCAGCTCTTCAGGTGTGTCCTTCAGTATGCTGATTCATCAAAATGTGCTCACAGAGGGGCCAGGGTGTTTTCTGAGCAGTTTCATTTTTAAAGAACACCACCAAGCATCCCTGAAGAGGCCTGGACCGTCTGGAACGTGTGAGCCATTTGCTCCTGCGTGTCCTGCTCAGGGAAGGCCAAACACGTAATCCATTAGCTGATTGTAAGTTGCTCAAAGCATTTGGCCTCGTATAGTTATTTTGTCTGTTTCCCTTATTCCACTTGGCAAGGACTCCCCAGCTTCTTACTGTCAGGCCCCCGATGTGCCTTCGGCTGCCTTCCTCCTCCCTGCTCTGCTCTCCCCTCCCGGGTCTGGCTGGCCCTTCCCGCCCTGACCCTTCAGAGTTCTTAAAATTGAAGTCCCAGGAATTCTGAATCCAAAGTGGCAGGAGTGCTATCCCGGAGAGTGTCTCCCCGCCCCCCCCCCCCCCCCCCCCCGGGTGCTCTGCAGGAGGGCGGAGGCAGGACCTGTGGCTGGCAGGGGTGAGGCCTGTGCAGCACCAGCCCTGGGCCCTCCCCCGAGGAGGCTGCCGGGCAGCCTTTCCCGGCCTTGCCCTGGCCGGCCCCCCATGCAGTGCCGCTGAGAGCCTGGTCAGCCAGCTCTGAGCACAGGGCCAGGTGGGGGAGGCAGAGGGTGGGGAGTGGGCGGCTCCCCTGTGGGACCAGTTCTTTTTGTGTGGCCCTAGGGGCACCCACGGTCCCCATGAGCACCCACCCTCCTCGGTGGGCCTGGTCTGGCTCTGAGGAGAGGCTGTCATTCCTGACCTTCCTGCTCTGACCCTCAGAGGAGGCCAGCTTCCCCCAGCCCGCTGGCCGGCTCCTGCGGGGTCTGTCTGTCCCAGCAGGTGCTGGCCGGTGCTCACAGCCACGCCCAGAGGCCAGCCTCCCGGCTGGTTCACAGAGCCCAGCCCCGGCCTGGCTTTTCTCCTGGAAACATCACATCCGTGATGAAATACCTGAAACCGATCCAGGGACCCCGGTGCAGGGCTGGCTGCTGGCAGACGGCTGGGAGTGGGGACAGGGTGGGGGTGAGATGCTAAACATTTTGAGGTTTTTAGGCTCAGGATTCTGTAAAATCAAATAATGTTTTTGTGTAAGTGCCCACATTAAGGCAGTTTGTTCTAACTTGGCCTTTTCTGTTCAGGCAGCTCAGAAGCTGCCTCACAGAGGGGCTGTGCCGTGAGCCTCCACATGGAGGAGGAGGAGCAGGGGGCGGGCAGAGGTCCAGGTCCCTGCACAGACCCACTCCAGCCCCACGTCAGGCACTTGGGGTACATAAGCCTCAAGAAGGACCAGGGCCACGGATTCCTGCAGCCAGACACTCCACAGCCAGCAAAGCGAGCTAAAGGGGAATCCCAAACCCTGCGAACTGACCAGCTGACCAGCCATTCCAGAGGAGGGCAGAGCACAGAGGCCTAACGAAGCCGCAGTGCCTCCCCAGCTCATGCCTTCCCGGCTGCGCCTGCCCAGCCCACGGGCAGGGTCATGGACACGCAGCCAGCCCCACGGGCAGGGTCATGGACACGCAGCCCCACGGGCAGGGTCGTGGACACGCAGCCAGCCCCACGGGCAGGGTCATGGACACGCAGCCCCACGGGCAGGGTCATGGACACGCAGCCAGCCCCACGGGCAGGGTCGTGGACACGCAGCCCCACGGGCAGGGTCATGGACACGCAGCCCCACGGGCAGGGTCATGGACACGCAGCCCCGCCTGTCTCTCTGCCAGGCCCCCGGGGACCCAGGTAAAGACGACGAGGGACACGTGCATCTCAGTTTGCTCTCCAGGACGGCACGGCAAATGGAAACCATCACGACTCATCGGCGGGACAACAGCAGGGAATCAGCACAAACCCGGACTCTGAGGCAGGTGGTGCGTGGACAGCGCCCAGGAGGCCCGGGAAAGTCCATCCCAGCACTGCAGGGCCTCCCAGCACCCACGGGTCTCCTCAGGGCGCGGGGGAGGAGGCCGCAGGGGCCTCAGGTCGGGGGGGGGGGGGGGTGCAGGTGCTGCTCTCCCTCATTGGCCCAGGTCTCCTCTCAGCCCTCTGGCGGGGGAGCCAACTCAGGGGACCCCCAACAAAGGCCTGTGAAGAGGGGTGGGTTCCCCTAGCCTCCAGCTTCATGGGAGGGGAGACGCAGTGCCCATCGGGGAGGGTGCAGGGCACCCTGATGTTCTAGAATGTGGGCGGGAGCCTCTTGGCTTCTGCTTTGGGGCTTAAGCAACAGGACAAGCCTCTTTCCACATCTTCCTGAAGATGCCGTGGTGAGAGCCTTTTACGTGTAACGGCGAAGAGAGAGCAGGAGGAAGACTGAGGAGTCGAAAACTGATCCCCGGAAGTGGAGCTGGGAGAGATGGACAGGCGCTGCTTTTCAGAGTAAACTGTGTACGACTTCATTTTAAAGGATGTGCTGCTGCCAATCAGATCACTCCAATGAAACACAAAGCCGCCCAGGACCCCAGCCTGGCCCGCCCCCGCCGTGGGTGGGGGGGCCCTCTCTCCATCCCTCCTTGGTCCCGTCCTGGGTCCTCACCCTGGATGCCCGCTGCCGCCCAGAGTGGCAGGCGCTGCTGGGAACGGTGGCTCCCGGTCCTCAGCCCGAGGGGAAGCTGGAGGGCTCTGCTCCCAGAAGTGGGCTGAGAACCTTTGTGTGGAGATGGGAAGGCCAGGGCTCCGGCGGACGGCTCAGAGGCCGCTGCTGGAGGCCTGTGTGAGCATGGGTGGGTCCCTTCGCGGCCGGGGCAGGGCGGGGCCCAGGAGCTGCCAGCTCTCCCCGAACGCAGCGGCTCTGGGCCTGGCCCTGCCTTGCCAGTGCGGCTGCCCCAGCGGAGGGACTGGAAAGCCTCACATCTCAAGATGAGAATCAACCAATGGCCCTGGCTGGGTAGCTCAGTTGATTGAAGCATCGTACTGTACACCGAGAAGTGGTGAGTTCGGTTCCTGGTCAGGACACATACCCAGGTTGTGGGTTCGATCCCTGTTAGGGCACATGTGGAAGGCAGATGATCAATGTGAATGCACAAATAAGTGGAACAAAGAATGGATGTTTCTCTTTTTCTACTCCTTCCTCTTTCTCTAAAATTAAATTAAAATTAAGATATAATCACCCATCACCCATTTTGCCCACCCTAAATTTTATTTTTAAATCCACTGGTAAGTCATGGTCTTCAAGGGGCTGCTGGGTGTGCCCATATGTGAAATACAGGCTGCCCATTTGATGGATTTTTTAAAATGTCAACTTGTGGGTATATGTGTCCTTTTTCTTTTTAAATATTATTATTATTATTATTATTATTATTATTATTATTTACAGAGAGGAAGAGAGAAGGATAGAGAGTTAGAAACAGATCAGCTGCCTCTTGCACACTCCCTATGGGGGATGTGCCTGCCATCAAGGTACATGTCCTTGACCGGAATCGAACCTGGGACTCCTGAGTCCACAGGCCAACGCCCTACCCACTGAGCTAAACCAGTCAGGGCTGATGGTTGTTTTTATACACAGGTGTCCCTCTAGGGGAGACATATACCAGTGACCGGCAAAGTCATTAGTCAGCAGAGCCAAATATCAACAGCACAACGACTGAAATTTCTTTTGAGAGACAAATTTTTAAAATTAAACTTTTTCTAATGCCACTTCTTCAAAATAGACTCGCCCAGGCCGTAGTATTTTGTGGAAGAGCCACACTCAAGGGGCCAAAGAGCCGCATGTGGTTCGTGAGCCGCAGTTTGCCAACCATGGCTCTAGGGTATATAATCATTTTCAAGTGAAAAGTTTGCTCTTTTAGCCTCATTCATGTTTTCCTTGACTTCCTGTTTCCTAATTATTCTCCCACACCTAGTAACCGGCCTGATCCCCTCAGCAAAAGCCTCCAGCTAAGGGGGGAAGAGCCCACCTTCTGAGGGTCACTCGTCTTCCTCCCGGTGACAAAGCAAGCTCGCCCTGCAGCTGCTGCGCCTGAGGCCAGGCCAGGCCTGGGTGCTCCAAAGGGTGCCGGGTGCATGGCACCGGTGGGTGAGCAGCTGGGACCCCGCCTGAGCTCACAGAAAACACACGGACCGGGCGGCGGGCGGGCAGTGGAGACACTCAGCGTCCTGGCCAGGCCCCGGAAGCAGCCTCCGTGCTGGGGGACACGGCCTGTTCCCCACCGCCTGCCCCTTCGCTAGTGCGGGCGGCGCCGGGGGAGTTCAGAGGGAGCACTGTGGAGTGGGGAGTCGGGATGGGAGAAGCCACAGGAGGGGTGGGCCCCGGGACCAAAGGGCCTCGGACACCTCTGAGGACGTTAGCAGGGCCACAGGGCACCTGGTGGCGGGCACTGGGGACACGGTGACACCGCTGGGCACCTGGCAGCGGGCACTGGGGGCACGGTGACACCGCTGGGCACCTGGCAGCAGGCACTGGGGGCACGGTGACACCGCTGGGCACCTGGCGGGCACTGGGGGCATGGTGACACCGCTGGGCACCTTGCGGGCACTGGGGGCATGGTGACACCGCTGGGCACCTGGCGGGCACTGGGGACACGGTGACACCGCTGGGCACCTGGCGGGTGGGCACTGGGGACACGGTGACACCGCTGGGCACCTGGCGGGTGGGCACTGGGGACACGGTGACACCGCTGGGCACCTGGCGGGCACTGGGGACACGGTGACACCGCTGGGCACCTGGCGGGTGGGCACTGGGGACACGGTGACACCGCTGGGCACCTGGCGGGTGGGCACTGGGGACACGGTGACACCGCTGGGCACCTGGTGGCGGGCATTGGGGACACGGTGACACCGCTGGGCACCTGGTGGCGGGCATTGGGGACACGGTGACACCGCTGGGCACCTGGCGGGCACTGGGGACACGGTGACACCGCTGGGCACCTGGCGGCAGGCACTGGGGGCACGGTGACACCGCTGGGCACCTGGCGGGCGGGCACTGGGGACACGGTGACACCGCTGGGCACCTGGCGGGCACTGGGGACACGGTGACACCGCTGGGCACCTGGCAGCAGGCACTGGGGGCATGGTGACACCGCCGGGCACCTGGCGGGCGGGCACTGGGGGCACGGTGACACCGCTGGGCACCTGGCGGGCGGGAAGGCAGAGCTCCGCTGGCTGCTCTCTGAGGTGAGGCAGTGGGAAAGCTAGGGTTTCTGAGTCTCTGCGCTCGGCCCTGGGAAGGCGCCTGTCCTGACGGGTCTGCCTGAAAGCCAGCAGGTGCCCGTGAGGGAGGCCCGGGAGCTCCTGCTCAGGTGCTTGTGGAGACACTGAGCCCCCAGGCGTTTTCCAGAATCTCTGGGTGACCAGAGAGCCCTCGCCAGCCTGGGGGAGGAAGCTGATCCCCTGCGGGCTGCTGGAGGGCAGTCTGCCGGCTGGGCTCCAGGCGGGAACGCGGAGCCGAGGGCCAGGGCGTCTGCCTGCGCGTTTCTCCGGGGCTGAGGCCTCACCCAGCACAGGCCCTGGGCTCAGACGCTGGCCGTCAGCGGGGCTGGGACTGTGCCCAGACGCAGGCTGGTTCCAGTCCCACAGCAGCGGGCCCGTTGCCAAGGTCATGCTCACTGAGTGCAACTCGGGCTTCACCTAACACAAACGCCCCCTCCCCGCCAGCGGCCAGACACCGGCCCTGGGCGCCCCGCAGGGAGCTCAGCCCTGCCCGGGCTCCGAGGGGAGGCCTGAAGGCTTTTCCCACCTCCAGCCGAGCTGAGGCGTGAGGAGAGGCGGCGCAGTGTGGGCGCCCTGGGCCGTCCTCGGGGCCGGTGGTGGAGCGGAGTGTGACTCCGGCCCCGCAGGCTGCGCAGAGGACGGCTCAGGCCACGGGACCTAGGAGCCGGCCGCTGCCGGCCAGGGCTCAGCTGTCCCCCAGCAGCCCCTGCAGACAGGAGACTGGGGGAACTGGGAGCGCACCCTGTGGCCCAGGAGGGGGGCCGTGGCTACAGTGGCAGGTGGGGCGAGTGCCCACTCCCCACCCCCGCTCCCATCCCAGGAACCCCATCTCGAGGCCCGCCTCTGGCGCCCAGCTCGGGTGGCCATTGGGAGCACCTGCAGGAGACAGGCGCCCGGAGGGAGGAGCGGGGCCCACCCACGTTCGCTCCCATGCACCCTGCTGCAGCCATGTCCCCACGAGGCTCCAGCTCCCACCGCAGCGCCTCCTTCTGGCACCTGCTGGCAGCCCAGCCTCGCACCCGCAGCCCTCCTGTCTGCCCCCCTGGGCATGGCAGTGCGTCCTTGGTGGCCCATCTCTGGCGGCCTGTGTCCCACCACCTGCTCCCTGTCCCCAAGTCCCTGCAGGCTCAGCCGGCACCTGCCTCTGCGTGTGGGAGGGTTGCCCGGGGCGGCCGGTGGGGCACCTGTAACAAGCTCAGGGCCAATGCGGCTTCCTGCGGCCACACGCTGGGGAGCAGGGACCTGGGGGGGTTATTCCCCGGAGACGATGGGTCGCAGAGGTCAGACAATTGCCCTGTGTGCAGCGGAGACAGGCCAGAGACAGCACTGTAAGCCCCCGCTGGTGAGGCCAGAGGATGCCAGGGGCTGTGGCAGCTGGCTCCGGGGACAGCTTCCTCGCAGCCTGTCGGGTGGCATTTGACCTGAGGCCCAGAGAAGGGCTGGGGACACAGGACAGTGTGGACTCTGGTCAGAGAGGAGGCCAGCCGGGCCAGAGCACAGGGGGGACTTCCTGGGATTGGGCTTCTGCCAAGCTCAGGTCCCAGGCTCCCAGCTGACTCGGCACTCCAGCGAGAGGCCTGCACCAGGGACCGGGCGTCCAGTCATCTCTCCGGGACCTGGGGCGGCCACTGCCGGAGGCCTGGCTGGAGGCCTCAATGGGAGAGGCAGGAGCAGGGGCAGCCCTGCAGGACGGCAGGGGCCAGGCACACAGACACGGAGCTGCAGGCTCTACAGCTGACCTGTGGTGTTTCAGTTTCCCCAGCAAACCCCCTTCCCAGCCCCATACACCAGGGACACGGCAGTACCCCCTTCCCGGCCCCATACACCAGCGACACTGCAGTATCCCCTTCCCAGCCCCATACACCAGGGACACTGCAGTACCCCCTTCCCGGCCCCATACACCAGCGACACGGCAGTACCCCCTTCCCAGCCCCATACACCAGGGACACTGCAGTACCCCCTTCCCAGCCCCATACACCAGGGACACGGCAGTACCCCCTTCCCAGCCCCATACACCAGGGACACGGCAGTACCCCCTTCCCGGCCCCATACACCAGCGACACTGCAGTACCCCCTTCCCAGCCCCATACACCAGGGACACTGCAGTACCCCCTTCCCGGCCCCATACACCAGGGACACTGCAGTACCCCCTTCCCAGCCCCATACACCAGGGACACTGCAGTACCCCCTTCCCAGCCCCATACACCAGCGACACGGCAGTACCCCTTTCCCAGCCCCATACACCAGGGACACTGCAGTCCCCCCTTCCCAGCCCCATACACCAGGGACACGGCAGTACCCCCTTCCCAGCCCCATACACCAGCGACACTGCAGTACCCCCTTCCCAGCCCCATACACCAGGGACACTGCAGTCCCCCCTTCCCAGCCCCATACACCAGGGACACTGCAGTATCATTGGTTTATGGGGTTTATTTGAGCCAAACTGACATTATTGAGGACAGGGTGGCCAGTGCTTCATCTCCAGGGGGCGGAGGGACAGAGGGGCGGAGGGGTGAGGTCCGGTGGGGTGGGGTGTGGGGGCGGGTCTGCAGCCCCAGGAGACGCTGCGAAGGAGGGGAGGAAAGCCAGCATCCTACTGCGAGGGCAGCGCCCAGGATGCTGTGCCGGACGGGCGCCCGCAAGGCTGGGGTTCTCTGAGCCGTTAGCGGCGTGGCGGCCTGCGGAGGGCGCTCTGGCCACGGAGGAACAGCTGGCCGCCGCCCCTGCACTCGCCCGGGGTCGGGCTGGAGAGCGGGCGGCGCGGGAGGGACGGCTCCGGCGGACACGGGTGTGAAGTGCCCGCAGCCCAACCAGCGGCTGGCAGCCCGCGTGGCGCCGAAGGCGGAAGGGCGGCCGTGCAGAGCCACACAATCACACACACACATTCACACTGACACACACACATTCACAATGACACGCACAATCATATACACATTCACACCGACACTCACACTGACACACACAGTCATACACACATTCACACCGACACACAATCACACACACACATTCACACTGACACACACACATTCACAATGACACACACAATCGTACACACATTCACACCGACACACACAATCACACACACATTCACACCGACACACACAATCACACACACACTCCCACCGACACACACAATCATACACACATTCACACCGACACACAATCACACACACACATTCACACTGACACACACACATTCACAATGACACACACAATCGTACACACATTCACACCGACACACACAATCACACACACATTCACACCGACACACACAATCACACACATTCACACCGACACACAATCACACACACACATTCACACTGACACACACATTCACAATGACACATACAATCATATACACATTCACACCGACACACACAATCACACACATTCACACCGACACACAATCACACACACACATTCACACTGACACACCCACATTCACAATGACACACACAATCATATACACATTCACACCGACACTCACACTGACACACACAGTCATACACACATTCACACCGACACACTCACACTGACACACACAATCATACACACATTCACACCGACACACACAATCACACACACACTCCCACCGACACACACAATCATACACACATTCACACTGACACACAATCACACACACACATTCACACTGACACACACATTCACAATGACACACACAATCATACACACATTCACACCGACACACACAATCATACACACACATTCACACTGACACACACATTCACAATGACACACACAATCATACACACATTCACACCGACACACACTCACACTGACACATACAATCATACACACATTCACACTGAGACACACAATCATACACACATTCACACTGACACACACAATAATATACACATTCACAATGACACACACAATCACACACACATTCACACTGACACACACAATCATACACACATTCACACCGACACACGCAATCACACACACATTCACACTGACACACACAATCATACACACATTCACACCGACACACACAATCATACACACATTCACACTGACACACAATCAGACACACACATTCACACAGACACACACAATCATACACACATTCACACCGACACACACAATCACACACACACACTCCCACCGACACACACAATCATACACACATTCACACTGACACACACAATCACACACACACACTCCCACCGACACACACAATCATACACACATTCACACCGACACACACAATCATACACACATTCACACCGACACACACAATCATACACACATTCACACCGACACACACAATCACACACACATTCAAACCGACACACACAATCACACACACATTCACAGCGACACACACAATCACACACACATTCACACCGACACACACAATCACACACACATTCACACCGACACACACAATCACACACACATTCACACCGACACACACAATCACACACACATTCACACCGACACACACAATCACACACACATTCACACCGACACACACAATCACACACACATTCACACCGACACACACAATCACACACACACAATCACACACACACAATCACACACACATTCACACCGACACACACAATCACACACATTCACACCGACACACACAATCACACACACATTCACACCGACACACACAATCACACACACATTCACACCGACACACACAATCACACACAATCACACACACATTCACACCGACACACACACACACACACATTCACACCGACACACACAATCACACACACATTCACACCGACACACACAATCACACACATTCACACCGACACACACAATCACACACACATTCAAACCGACACACACAATCACACATATTCACACCGACACACAATCACACGCACACATTCACACTGACACACCCACATTCACAATGACACACACAATCATATACACATTCACACCGACACTCACACTGACACACACAGTCATACACACATTCACACCGACACACTCACACTGACACACACAATCATACACACATTCACACTGACACACACAATCACACACACACTCCCACCGACACACACAATCATACACACATTCACACTGACACACACAATCACACACACATTCACACTGACACACACACATTCACAATGACACACACAATCATACACACATTCACACCGACACACACAATCATACACACACATTCACACTGACACACACATTCACAATGACACACACAATCATACACACATTCACACCGACACTCACACTGACACATACAATCATACACACATTCACACTGAGACACACAATCATACACACATTCACACCGACACACACAATCATATACACATTCACAATGACACACATAATCACACACACATTCACACTGACACACACAATCACACACACATTCACACTGACACACACAATCATACACACATTCACACCGACACACGCAATCACACACACATTCACACTGACACACACAATCATACACACATTCACACCGACACACACAATCATACACACATTCACACTGACACACAATCAGACACACACATTCACACAGACACACACAATCATACACACATTCACACCGACACACACAATCACACACACACACTCCCACCGACACACACAATCATACACACATTCACACCGACACACAATCACACACACACACTCCCACCGACACACACAATCATACACACATTCACACCGACACACACAATCATACACACATTCACACCGACACACACAATCACACACACATTCACACTGACACACACAATCACACACACATTCACACCGACACACACAATCACACACATTCACAGCGACACACACAATCACACCGACACACAATCACACACACATTCACACCGACACACACAATCACACACACATTCACACCGACACACAATCACACACACATTCACACCGACACACACAATCACAAACACATTCACACCGACACACACAATCACACACACATTCACAGCGACACACACAATCACACACACAATCACACCGACACACAATCACACACACATTCACACCGACACACACAATCACACACACACATTCACACCGACACACACAATCACACACACATTCACACCGACACACACAATCACACACACATTCACACCGACACACACAATCACACAACACATTCACCCACCCACATTCACACCGACACACACAATCACACACACATTCACACCGACACACACAATCACACACACACATTCACACCGACACACACACACACACACATTCACACCGACACACACAATCACACACACATTCACACCGACACACACAATCACACACACACATTCACACCGACACACACAATCACACACACACATTCACACCGACACACACAATCACACACACATTCAGACCGACACACACAATCATACACACATTCACACCGAAACACACAATCACACACACATTCACACCGACACACACAATCACACACACATTCACACCGACACACACAATCACACACACATTCACACCGACACACACATTCACACACACACAATCACACACACATTCACACCGACACACACAATCGTACACACATTCACACTGACACACACAATCACACACACATTCACACTGACACACACAATCATACACACATTCACACTGACACACACAATCACACACACACACACATTCACACCGACACACACACAAACAAACACACATTCACACCGACACACACAATCACACACACATTCACACCGACACACACAGTCATACACACATTCACACTGATACACACCACATTTCACATGGGGACCACACACAATCATCACCACATTCACACCGACACACACACATCACACACACAACTCCCACCGACCCACACACAATCATACACACATTCACACCGACACACAATCACACACACACATTCACACTGACACACACACACATTCACAATGACACACACAATCACACACATTCACACCGACACACAATCACACACACACATTCACACTGACACACACATTCACACTGACACACACAATCAACACCAACAGTCAGACCGGACACCACAAGCACACAACACAATTCACACCGACACACACAATTCACACACAACAGCCCACAATCACACACGACATTTCACCGACACACACAATCACACACACATTCACACCGACACACACAATCATACACACATTCACACCGACACACACAATCATACACTCACACCGACACACACAATCATACACACATTCACACCAACACACACAATCACACACACATTCACACCGACACACACAATCACACACACATTCACACCGACACACACAATCACACACACATTCACACCGACACACACAATCACACACACATTCACACCGACACACACAATCACACACACATTCACACCGACACACACAATCACACACTCACACCGACACACACAATCATACACACATTCACACCGACACACACAATCATACACACATTCACACCGACACACACAATCACACACACATTCACACCGACACACACAATCACACACATTCACACCGACACACAATCACACACACACATTCACACTGACACACACACATTCACAATGACACACACAATCATATACACATTCACACCGACACTCACACTGACACACACAGTCATACACACATTCACACCGACACACACAATCACACACACACTCCCACCGACACACACAATCATACACACATTCACACCGACACACAATCACACACACACATTCACACTGACACACACACATTCACAATGACACACACAATCGTACACACATTCACACCGACACACAATCACACACACATTCACACCGACACACACAATCACACACATTCACACAGACACACAATCACACACACACATTCACACTGACACACACACATTCACAATGACACACACAATCATATACACATTCACACCGACACACACAATCACACACATTCACACCGACACACAATCACACACACACATTCACACTGACACACACACATTCACAATGACACACACAATCATATACACATTCACACCGACACTCACACTGACACACACAGTCATACACACATTCACACCTACACACACAATCACACACACACTCCCACCGACACACACAATCATACACACATTCACACCGACACACAATCACACACACACACATTCACACCTGACACACACACATTCACAACTGACACACACAATGTACACACATTCACACCGACACACACAATCATACACACATTCACACCGAACACACAATCACACCACACATTCACACTGACACCCACACATTCACACTGCACACACACAATCAATATAACACATTCACACCGACACACACAACACACACATTCACACCGACCCATCACACACACACACCCACACTGACACACACACATTCACAATGACACACACAATCGTACACACATTTACACCGACACACACAATTGTACACACATTCACACCGACACACACAATCATACACACATTCACACCGACACACACAGTCATACACACATTCACACCGACACACACTCACACTGACACACACAATCATACACACATTCACACCGACACAATCATATACACATTCACACTGACACACACAATCACACACACATTCACACTGACACACACAATCATACACACATTCACACTGACACACACAATCACACACACATTCACACTGACACACACAATCATACACACATTCACACCGACACACACAATCATATACACATTCACACTGACACACAATCACACACACACATTCACACCGACACACACAATCATACACACATTCACACCGACACACACAATCACACACACACACTCCCACCGACACACACAATCATACACACATTCACACCAACACACAATCATACACACATTCACACCGACACACACAATCATATACACATTCACACTGACACACACAATCACACACACATTCACACCGACACACACAATCATACACACATTCACACCGACACACACAATCACACACACACACTCCCATCGACACACACAATCATACACACATTCACACCGACACACACAATCACACACACACACTTCCACCGACACACACAATCATACACACATTCACACCGACACACACAATCACACACACATTCACACCGACACACACAATCACACACACACATTCACACTGACACACACAATCACACACACACATTCACACCGACACACACAATCAACAACAACATTCACACCGAACACACACACATTCAACAATGGACACACACAAATCGTTAACAAACATTCACACCGACCACACATCACCACTCGTACACAACATTCACACCGACACACACCATCATCCACACCATTCACACCGACACACACAACAGTCATCCACATTCACATGATACACACACATTCACAATGACAAACACAATCATACACACATGCACACCGACCACACAAATCACACTCAACACACACTCCCACCGACACACACAATCATACACACATTCACACCGACACACAATCACACACACACATTCACACTGACACACACACATTCACAATGACACACACAATCATACACACATTCACACCAACACACTCACACTGACACACATACAAGTCAGTACACACATCACACTGAGCGGACCACAACCAGCATACACACATTCACCCTGAAACACACAATCATAGAACACAGCACACATGACACACACAATCACACACACATTCACACTGACCACACAATCATACACCACATTCACACTGAACAACACAATCACACACACATTCCACACTGACACACACAATCACACACACATTCACACTGACACACACAATCATACACACATTTCACACCGACACACAATCATACACACATTTCACACTGACAACACACACACATTCACACTGACACACCACAATCTAACACATTCACACCGACACACACAATCACACACACACACTCCCACCGACACACACAATCATACACACATTCACACCGACACACACAATCATACACACATTCACACCAACACACACAATCACACACACACACTCCCACCGACACACACAATCATACACATTCACACTGACACAACACATCACACAACACATTCACACCGACACACACAATCATACACACATTCACACCGACACACACAATCACACACATTCACACCGACACACAATCACACGCACACATTCACACTGACACACCCACATTCACAATGACACACACAATCATATACACATTCACACCGACACTCACACTGACACACACAGTCATACACACATTCACACCCACACACACAATCACACACACACTCCCACCGACACACACAATCATACACACATTCACACCGACACACAATCACACACACACATTCACACTGACACACACACATTCACAATGACACACACAATCGTACACACATTCACACCGACACACACAATCATATACACATTCACACCGACACACAGTCACACACACACATTCACACTGACACACACACATTCACAATGACACACACAATCATATACACATTCACACCGACACACACAATCACACACATTCACACCGACACACACAATCACACACACATTCACACTGACACACACACATTCACAATGACACACACAATCGTACACACATTCACACCGACACACACAATCGTACACACATTCACACCGACACACACAATCATACACACATTCACACCGACACACACAGTCACACACATTCACACTGATACACACACATTCACACCGACACACACAATCATACACACATTCACACCGACACACTCACACTGACACACACAATCACACACACACATTCACACTGACACACACAATCACACACACATTCACACCGACACACACAATCACACACACACATTCACACCGACACACACAATCACACACACACACACCCACCGACACACACAATCATACACACATTCACACCGACACACACAATCATACACACATTCACACTGACACACACAATCATACACACACATTCACACCGACACACACAATCATACACACATTCACACTGACACACACAATCACACACACACATTCACACTGACACACACACACATTCAAACTGACACACACACACATTCACAATGACACACACAATCATACACACATTCAAACTGACACACACACACATTCACAATGACACACACAATCATACACACATTCACACCGACACACACACACACACACATTCACACTGACACACACAATCACACACACATTCAAACTGACACACACACACATTCACAATGACACACACAATCATACACACATTCACACCGACACACACACTGACAAACACAATCATACACACATTCACACCGACACACACAATCACACACACACTCCCACCAACACACACAATCATACACACATTCACACCGACACACACAATCATACACACATTCACACTGATACACACACACATTCACAATGACACACACAATCACACACATTCACACCGACACACACTCACACTGACACACACAATCATACACACATTCACACCGACACACACACACACACACACACACTCCCACCGACACACACAATCATACACACATTCACACCGACACACACTCACACTGACACATACAATCATACACACATTCACACCGACACACACAATCATACACACATTCACACCGACACACACAGTCATACACACATTCACACTGATACACACACATTCACAATGACACACACAATCATACACACATTCACACCGACACACACAATCACACACACACTCCCACCGACACACACAATCATACACACATTCACACCGACACACACAATCATATACACATTCACACCGACACACACAATCACACACACACACTCCCACCGACACACACAATCATACACACATTCACACCGACACACACAATCACACACACATTCACACCGACACACACAATCATACACACATTCACACCAACACACAATCATACACACATTCACACCGACACACTCACACTGACACACACAATCATACACACATTCACACCGACACACACAAACACACACACACTCCCACCGACACACACACATTCACACCGACACACACAATCACACACACACATTCACACTGACACACACATTCACAATGACACACACAATCATACACACATTCACACCGACACACACAATCACACACACACATTCACACTGACACACACATTCACAATGACACACACAATCATACACACATTCACACCGACACACACTCACACTGACACATACAATCATACACACATTCACACTGAGACACACAATCATACACACATTCACACCGACACACACAATCATACACACATTCACACCGACACACACAATCATACACACATTCACACTGACACACACAATCACACACACATTCACACTGACACACACAATCATACACACATTCACACCGACACACACAATCATATACACATTCACAATGACACACACAATCACACACACATTCACACTGACACACACAATCATACACACATTCACACTGACACACACAATCACACACACATTCACACTGACACACACAATCATACACACATTCACACCGACACACACAATCATATACACATTCACACTGACACACAATCACACACACACATTCACACTGACACAATCATATACACATTCACACTGACACACAATCACACTGACATACACAATCATAGACACACACAATCACACACATTCACACTGACACACAATCACACTGACATACACATAGACACACACAGTCACACACTTTCACACTGACACACAATCATACATACACATTCACACTGACACACAATTATACACACACTAACACACGCCCACATGCATGCACACAGATACACTGACACACCTCATACATGCCCCTTCACACATGCACAGTCACACTGACACGCCCGCTCACACTCACACTTGCTGCCTCAGCAGGGACCTGTGTGGAGGGCGGTCTCACAGCTAGTGCGCATGTGCCCTCCCAGTCCTGCTGCTTAAAGGTGGGGACAGGGAGCTGAGTCTCCAGTCGGTGACACTCCTCCGTGTGCTTCACTGCACGCGCAGCGCTGCCAGCCACTGGCTGCAGAGCGGGCACCTGCAGACTGGCAGGAAGGAGCTGGGCACAGCCAACCTCCTGGGCTCAAGGCAGACCACCCACCTCAGGATGGACCCCCCTTCAGGACCAAGAGCCCCCCTGGGCCCAGCCCGGGAGCCTGGCTGCACGGCCACCCCGGTCTCACCCAGCAGCACCTCCAGCACGGACCCCCCTCCGCCCCCCAGCCCCACGGTAAGCCGGGCGAGCGCCTGTGGGCACACGGCCTCCCCCCCGTCTGCCCCTCCTGGGACGCAGAGGTGTGGGTAGGAGGTCGGAGGGGCCTGTGCCTTGCCCTGAGCATGGGCGTGCCGCTGGCATCGCTGAGCTGCCCTGCAGAGGGGCCTCAGGAGGAGCGTGGGCACCGGCTCCCTGGAGGAGCGCAGCCAGTGGAGAAAGCCCCCCCGGAGGAAGGGGCTGGGAGCCACCTGCCCCTGGCGGCCCCGCTTCCTGCGGAGGCTGGCTGCCCGCGCCCGCCTTCCGCAGAAGCCGCTCACTCCGGGGCTGGGGCTGTCCAGCCGAGGGGGACCTCCCCCTCATTCCAGCCAGAGTCCGGCCACGCCCACACCTGGGGAGGCGGGGGACCCTCCGGACCCGGGACGCAGCCTCGGCCTGGACAGGAGGGGTGGCTCCTGTAGCTAGAGGCCAGGGCAGGGTCAGGCTGGACCAGCTCTCAGAGAGGAGGGGGGGAGGCGTCTTCAGAGCTCTGTACCGGCCCCCTGCAGAGACCTGCACCTCCTTCGGTGCCACCTCACCCAGTTATCCCGGGGCACTGGAAAGGGGCTCCACCCGCTCCACACCCTCCCCCAGTCGAGGGCCTGGAACGCCATTGCCAGCTGCCCTGGGGTTCGGAGCAGCCTCATGTAGCAGAGGGACCAGCTCAGCGCTGGCTCTGCCTTCTCCTCACAGGAGGTGGAGGCATCCCAGCCATGTCCTGTTGCCAGGCGGGTGCCAGTCTGTCCTTCAGCCTCACAGGGGATGGATGGGAGCCCTCCCAGAAGCCTTAGCCCTGTGCCGGGCATGAGCGTTTTGGCTCGACTTTAGGGAGACCTGCCTTCCCGTTTTGCCAGCCCTGCCAGCGGAGTGAGAGGCGCCCCCGGAGCCTGCCCCTCTCTGCAGGGCAGTCTGGAGAGGACAGGGTAACGGGCTCGGTTCTCTGACTCCCGCAGGCGGCCGGGGCGCAGGCCGCGGCCTGGGCCTACCCCACGGTGGACGTGCCGGACCACGCCCACTACACCCTGGGCGCGGTGATCCTGCTGGTGGGCCTCACCGGGATGCTGGGCAATCTGACCGTCATCTACACCTTCTGCAGGTGCCTGGGGTGAGGTGGGCCTGGCCACGAGGGCAGCCAGCCATGCAGAGGGCCCACACGCAGTACTGCTGAGCTCGCGCAGCGAGGCCAAGGCCGGACCCTCCATCTTTAGGCCAGGAAGGGGCCCAAAAGCAGTCCAGGCAGCTCAGGTGGCAGTGCCCATTGGGCCGGGGCACGCCCTCTGCACAGGGCGACCTTCCCCAGGACCTCAGTTCCTGCCCGTCCTGTCTGCTGTCAGCTCACCTCCGCAATCACATGCCCATGGGCATCCCTTCTGCCTCAGAGAGCAGCCCGTGCACCCGGCCTGGAGCCCTCCAGCCCCTCTTCAACCTCCTCCCTCCCTCCGTCCCTCCCTCCGTCCCTCCACACCAGACTGCTCACAGGCGGAATGGCGGAGACAGGCAGGCAGGGAAGCGGGGCCCTCGCTTCGGCTCTGAGTGGAGGTGGCGGCGGGCCAGGCCTCCTGTGAGCCACGTCCTGCCTGCAGAGCCGGGCTGGCTCTCCCGCACAGAGCCCATGCCAGGGTGAGGGATGGGCCGCGCAGCGGGGCTGTGTGGAGCCTGCTGGGCCGCTTGCTGGGCGTGGTGATCCGGGGCCATACACCGGCGAGGCCTTGGTGTTCTCATCTGGAAAACGGGTGGGAGACAAGGGCCTCCTGTGGAGCCAGCGCAGCTCCGTGCCCGGCCCCCGGCCCCCGGCCCCCTGCCGCCCGGAGGGGAGGAGTGCGGGCGCAGCTGCGCTGAGCAGGCCCAGCCTGAGAGCGGACGGAGGGGGAGGAGGTGCCTGAGGAAGAAGGGGCACCGTCCGCAGGGGCACGCGGGAAGAGGGAACTTGGCCTGCAGGGGCCGGGGAAGTGAGTGTCCGAGGAGGGTGTGGGCCGGGCACAGGGCGAACCGAGGGTGAGAGTGGGCACCACAGCCGCTCCTGAAGCTGAGCAGAGGCTCAGGCCTACTCTCCCTTCCCTCTGCCTGAGCCGCCCTCGGAGACAGGCTCTCGCTGCTCAGCTGCACCCTGGGCTCCACAGCTGCTTGCGAGACAGCCAGAGACCCAGCTGCGTGTCTGTATAGTGCACACGAGTGCATGTATGTGTGTGTACATGTGTGTACATGTGTGTGCGTGTGTGTACGTGTGTGTGTGTGTGTGTGCCCATCGTGGAGGGGGGCTCCTGGCAGAAGCGCCCTGACAGCACCGCCCCCCCAGGAGCAGGGGCCTGAGGACGCCTGCCAACATGTTCATCATCAACCTGGCGGTCAGCGACTTCCTCATGTGCTTCACGCAGGCGCCCGTGGTCTTCGCCAGCAGCCTGCACAGGCGCTGGCTCTTCGGGGAGGCAGGTAGGCCCCGGGCCCGCTGCGAGGCGAAGGCGGCGCTGACGGAGTGAGCAGCTGCCCGTTAGCCCAGGGAGGCTCAGGCTCGGTGCGGAGGCTGTGCTGCGGGAGGCGCGAGAGGCTCAGCGCACGCTGGGGAGGGGCGGCCGGGAGCAGCGCCTCGCCCGGGCCTCACTCCCTGGTTCTGCTGGGCTCCTGCCCAGGCTGAGTCGGAGCCTGTCCGCAGGCTGTGAGTTCTACGCCTTCTGTGGGGCTCTCTTTGGCATCACCTCCATGATCACCCTCACGGCCATTGCCCTGGACCGCTACCTGGTGATCACGCGCCCACTGGCCATCGGCGTGGTGTCCAAGAGGCGGGCGGCGCTGGTCCTGCTGGGTGTCTGGCTCTACGCCCTGGCCTGGAGCCTGCCGCCTTTCTTTGGCTGGAGTAAGTGGCTGTGGGGGCCGGGGTGCGGGGGTGGTGGTCTGGGGGGGCATATCCAAGGGCAGGGTGGTAGAGGTGGGTTGGCCCGCTGGCAGAAAGGGTCCAGGCGGCTGCCTGAGCCTCAAGGCAGATGAACCTCAGGGGCCTGACTCACAGCAGGGGAAACTGAGGCAGCAGTATCAGCTCTCCGAAGATGACCCGGGCTCCCACCCCTCGGTATAGGGAAGCCCATGTGGTCCTGGGTGTGGGAAGGGAGGCGGAGTTCGCAGGGAGTCAGACAGGCTGTGAGGGTCAGCAGCAGGAGGGTTGGCAGCAAAGGCAGTGGCCTCTGTGGGGCAGGACCAGAAAGTGGGCTGAAGCGGGAGGAGTAAGACCCAGGTGAGGCCCCTGGCAAGGATGGGCAGCGTGGGCTTTGCCGGCTGGCTCCCCATCGCACGGGGCCGGCTGGGCTGCGGCCAGTGCTCCGGGCCCCCAGGCCCCACGTCCGAAGCCCCTGCTGGGTGGGGAGCCGGTGTGGGCTCTGCCCAGATGCTGAGAGCCGCCTGCCCTGCCTCCCAGGTGCCTACGTGCCCGAGGGCCTGCTGACCTCCTGCTCCTGGGACTACATGAGCTTCACGCCCTCCGTCCGCTCCTACACCATGCTGCTCTTCTGCTTCGTGTTCTTCCTCCCCCTGCTGGTCATCATCTACTGCTACGTCTTCATCTTCAGGGCCATTCGGGAGACAGGCCAGTAAGAGATGGGCTTGGAGGAGGGTGGGGGAGGGGGCCGAGAAGACACGGCAGGTGGAACCCAGCGAGGCAGCTTAGCAGGATGCAATGGAGAACTTTCGGGGTGTCAGGGCTGCCGGCTCAGGCCAGGACCCTGGCACCCACTGCCACCCAAGGGGGGTCAGACCCGGACTCTGCCCCCTCCCCAGGGCTCTCCAGACGTTCGGAGCCTGCGAGGGCCGCAGTGAGCTGCCCCGACAGCGGCAGGGGCTGCAGAGTGAGTGGAAAATGGCCAAGATTGTGCTGCTGGTCATTCTTCTCTTTGTGCTCTCCTGGGCCCCCTACTCCACCGTGGCCCTGATGGCCTTTGCTGGGTGAGCAACAGTGAAGGGCTGCGGGGTGTGAGGGGGAGGGACGGAGGGGCTCTGGGCAGGCTCTCCCTCCCTAGCCCCAGCGCAAGCCAGCTGTGCTTACACGGGAAGGCTGGCCTCCAGATTCTCCCCCTGTTGTGAGATGCTCCCCTGCGGGGCCCACCCGGTCCCCAGGCCACCCTCATGGGCATGGAGGGCCTGTGAATGGGGTGTCATCTCTTGTGTGTGCCTGGGGGCGGCAGGGGGGTGGCTCCCGCAGCGGGATGGGGCCTGAGTGCCGGTGAGGGCTGCGGGTCCTGCCGGGCCGGGCATCCGTGGCTCTCCGGGGGCTCTGGTCCCTCCCCAGCTGGGGCTCGGCCCTTATGGCGAGAGCTGGGGACTCTGATGCTTGCAGCGTGGACGCAGGCCAGAGACCAGAAGCCCTGGCGAGGCAGGGAGAGCTCTGAGCCCTGGGCAGTGGTGGACGTGCGACCGCCTTGCACACGGCCGCCTGTGAAGTCACTCTCAGAGCCGGCAGCTGCGGCGTCAGGGCTGGGTGCGGCGTGGGAGGAGCTGAGCAGAGGACCAGCGTCCGGGGGTGACGAGGGTTTATTGCTGGCAGCACGGGCTTCAAGGGACAGAGAAAGACTGCCTGGCACATCTTCCTCCTAGCCCCCCTCTCACTGCTCTCCCGCACCCCCTGGCACTGCAGTCCCACCCCTGGGGCTGATGGCCCGCTGGTTGGGGCCGGGCCGGGCTGTGCCGTGGCAGGCCTGGCCTAGAGGAAGATGCCTGAGAGGCGGTGGGTGGGATCTCTAGGGAGGAGCGATGGCAGGGAGACCCCAGCTTCTCTGTCCTAGGTACGCTCATGTCCTGACGCCCTACATGAACTCAGTGCCAGCCATCATCGCCAAGGCCTCTGCCATCCACAACCCTATCATCTACGCCATCACCCACCCCAAGTACAGGTGCAGGCCCGGGCCCCAGGCCACCCTCATGGGCATGGAGGGCCTGCGAATGGGGTGTCTTCTCTGTTTCTTGTGTGTGCATGGGGGGCGGGTGCGCAGCTGGGACCAGCCGGTGGCAGAGGGTGGGCCTGGGACCTGGGGCCACAGTGACCTGCGGCCGCTCCACCTCCCGGGGCTCTGCTTGGGGGAATCAGGGCTCCTGGTCACGTCTAATCCTGGAGGGTGTCTGGAGCCGAGGCCAGAAGGCAGCCGGCGTGGCTGATGAGCAGCGCTGCCCCTTCAAGGAAAACCCCCGACAGTGACCCCTGGACAGAGCCGGCAGGGGAACTCCCCTTCGAGGGCACTGGCAGGCGGGCATGGTGCTGCCAGAGTGCTCCCGCCGAGCAGTCCAGCGCACTGGCCTCTCCCGCCAGAGGCCTCGGTGCTCCCTTTTGCTGGTGGAGTCAGTGACCCACCTTGTGGGCCAGCCACAGCCTCAGCCGCTTCAACCCCGAGTCTCCAAGGCAGAGACGTGCTGGAGCCAAGGGCTGGAGCCGAGCACCTGCTGAACCTGCTGCTCTAAGGCTCTCCCTCCATGCCCAGGGCCCAGCATCTGTCTGTCTGTCCCCAGTCCTGTGAGTCTGTACATATCCTTCACCTCAGCATCTGCCTGCCCTTTGTCATCACTTCTCATGACTCCCAGTGTCTTTCTGTCCGTTACCAAGACCCCATCATTTGCGCCCATGACCCCAATGTCTGAACTCCCCATTTCCTGTGGTTCTCTTCCCACCCCCTCAGCCTGTACCAGCCCATCTACTCATCCCCGCCTCCTTGTCTGTCCTGTCCACACCTCTGCCTAATCCGCTGTGCCCCCTGCAGAATGGCCATCGCCCAGCACCTGCCCTGCCTGGGCCTGCTGCTGCGGGTGTCCGGGCAGCGCACCGGCTCTTACGCCAGCTCCCGCTCCACCCACCGCTCCACGCTGAGCAGCCAGGCCTCAGACAGCTGGGTGTCCCGACGGAGACGCCAGGAGTCCGTGGGCTCTGAGAGTGAGATGGTAAGAACGCCGGGCCACCCCTTCCTCAGCCAGGCCAGCCTCGGGCCTCCGGCCGGAGCTGCGCCAGAACTCAAGACCCCCAGGACACTGGGACATGGTGGAAGCGCCCCCCAGCCCCGCTCCGTTCCAGCTTTCTCAGGCATCATCCTCCCTGATGGGGAGGGCACTGAGGCAGAGAGGCAGCAGGTGGGCCCAAGGCCAACCAGCAGCAAGGCCAGAGCTGAGCAGGGCTCTCCTCACTCCGGGTGACTGCTCCAGGCTGGCACTACCCCTCAGAGCAGGGTTCTCAACCTTCCTGATGCCGCAACCACAGGTTGAGAACTGCCAGCAGGGTCACCTGAGACCATCAGAAAACAGATATTTACATTATGATTCATAACAGGAGCAAAATTATACTTATGAAGTAGTAAGGAAAATAATTTTATGGTTGGGGTCACCACAACATGAGGAGCTGTGGCATTAGGAAGGTTGAGAACCACCGCTTAGAGCCACAGATGGAAAAGACTAGCATCTCTGGGCCCAGATGAGCCTCCAGAGACAGATAGGAGCTGGCTCAGGGCCCTGTTCTCAGCACGGAGCCCGTCCTCCGGGAGCCCTGAGAGCCCACAGGTGCAGAGCAAGGAGCTCAGCCTGGTGCAAACCCCAGCTCCATCACGCGCTGACCGGAGGCCTGGCTCACCCTCTGACCCCTGTCCTTCCCCGAAACAGTCGCCTCCATGTCCACAACTGGCTGGGGTGCCACGGTGGACACAGACCCAGAGCCTGCTGCCCGCCTCGGGGTCTGGAGCTGTGATGCTCTCTGAGTCCCCGGCAGAGCTCCCTGATTGGGGGCCCTGTCCCAGCCACGCCTGGCTCCTCTGCACAGTGCCTGCAGGCCCTCCTCCTCCTCCCACTGCCCCCTTCCCGGGGTCCTTCCCTGAACCACTGCAGCCGGAGGCATGGAGGAGGGAAGCTCATTTGTCAGCAGAGGCCCAGAGCTCCCTGAAGACACCCCTTCCCACTGCGCTAGAAGGCGCGCACACACTGTAGGGATTTGGCGACCAGTATACGGGCCTTACCCAAGTCCATATGGTGGGAGGATGGAGCAGGCCTGGGGGAGGGGTAGGAGCAAACTGCCTCCCTCTCCCCTCCCAGGGCTGGACGGACACAGAGGCGGCGGCCATATGGGGGGCTGCCCAGCAAGGGAGCGGCCTGGCCCCCTGCGGTCAGGGCCTAGAGGACATGGAAACCCAGGCCCCTGCCCAGACCCCGGCCAAGTCCCTCGGACACGCAGCAGAGGATCCCCGGAAGGTGATGGAGACACGGGCAAGGAGCCCAGGGGCTGGCCGGGAGAGCGGGGCTGTCCTGTCCCCCAGCTTCCCCTTCCTGCCTGGTGGACCTGGGAGTCTAAGGCCGCCAGATGCTCTGAGCAGGCCTGGGAGTGTCTGTGACTGTGGCTGGCACACGAGGCAGCTGTGGTGGGGCCTGTGCTGGGACAGACGCTCACATGAGTGCTTGTGTGTGACCTGCACCAGCACACGCTGTCCCTGCCACACACAGGGGCGGAGTGCCCCCTGCTGGGTCTCTCTGAGCTCTGCGTGTCACCAGGTACGGGCGTGCGGGCTCTGCAGCTGGAGGCAGGCGTACCTGGTGGGTGCTGCACGCGTGTGTGCTCGCTGTCAGGCCCTGGACCAGGGTGTCGCCAGAACACAGGGCTATTAAAGGAAAGCCAGCTGTCAGCCAGTGCCTATGGAACGGAATGTGGCGGCGATTAGAGAAGCCGCATTCTGGAACATGGAAATGCCACACGCACAGGCCCCAGGCTGCCCTCCCCACCGCCCTCACTCCCCCACACAACACCCCAGCTCGGGCTTTCCCGAGCTTCCCCAGCAAGGCCAGGGCCACAGCACTTTTCTGCCCTTCTCCAAGGGCAGCCTGTCCCGGGAGGGGGCGCTCCTCGGCAGGCTCCCAACAGATGCCAAGCACCGCCACTGAGGACCAGCACACAGGTGTGGAAGCAGCGGCCAGTCCCCAAGCGCCCGCGGGGGGGGGGGGGGGGCGGAGGTGCTGGGGGGTTGCCAGGCAGAGTGGGGAGCCAGGGTCCAGGCTGAGGAAACAGCCGGTGTGAATGAGGGGCCCAGGGTCACTCAGGGTCCTGGGACACAATGTTGCCCTGTGACCTCAAGCAGCCAAAGGGCCTGGGAGCTGGGGGAGGGGTGGAAGAGGGCAGGAGGGGATAGGAGCCTTGGGAAGCCTAAGTGCTGGCCAGAGGGCTCTCCAGGCCTGGGCTGCAGGAGGGGCCCTGAGGGACGGGCGTGCTGCCACGGCCAGTCCTCTGTGTGGTCCACAAGGACCGGCTGAGTGAGCTGCAGCAGAGCCCGAGGACAGTGCTTCGGCCACAGGATGGAGGTGTGGGGGAGCAGAGGGAGGAGGTGTGTGGGAGCAGAGGGAGGATGTGTGGGGGAGCAGAGGGAGGATGTGTGGAGGAGCAGAGGGAGGTGTGGAGGAGCAGAGGGAGGAGGTGTGGTGGAGCAGAGGGAGGAGGTGTGGGGGAGCAGAGGGAGGAGGTGTGGGGGAGCAGAGGGAGGAGGTGTGTGGGAGCAGAAGGAGGAGGTGTGGGGGAGCAGAAGGAGGTGTGGGGGAGCAGAGGGAGGAGGTGTGGGGGAGCAGAGGGAGGAGGTGTGGAAGAGCAGAGGGAGGTGTGGAGGAGCAGAGGGAGGAGGTGTGGGGGAGCAGAGGGAGGTGTGGAGGAGCAGAGGGAGGAGGTGTGGGGGAGCAGAGGGAGGAGGTGTGGAAGAGCAGAGGGAGGTGTGGGGGAGCAGAGGGAGGAGGTGTGGGGGAGCAGAGGGAGGTGTGGGGGAGCAGAGGGAGGAGGTGTGGGGGAGCAGAGGGAGGAGGTGGGGGGGAGCAGAGGGAGGTGTGGAGGAGCAGGAGGAGGTGTGGGGGAGCAGAGGGAGGTGTGGAGGAGCAGAGGGAGGAGGTGTGGGGGAGCAGAGGGAGGAGGTGTGGAAGAGCAGAGGGAGGAGGTGTGGGGGAGCAGAGGGAGGAGGTGTGGGGGAGCAGAGGGAGGAGGTGTGGAGGAGCAGAGGGAGGAGGTGTGGGGGAGCAGAGGGAGGAGGTGTGGGGGAGCAGAGGGAGGAGGTGTGGGGGAGCAGAGGGAGGAGGTGTGGAGGAGCAGAGGGAGGAGGTGTGGAGGAGCAGAGGGAGGAGGTGGTGTGGGGAGCAAGGAGGAGGTGTGGGGGAGCAGAGGGAGGTGTGGAGGAGCAGAAGGAGGAGGTGTGGAGGAGCAGAGGGAGGTGTGGAGGAGCAGAGGGGGGGGGGGGGGAGGAGCAGAGGGAGGTGTGGAGGAGCAGAGGGAGGAGGTGTGGAGGAGCAGAGGGAGGAGGTGTGGGGGAGCAGAGGGAGGAGGTGTGGGGGAGCAGAGGGAGGAGGTGTGGGGGAGCAGAAGGAGGAGGTGTGGAGGAGCAGAAGGAGGAGGTGTGGGGGAGCAGAGGAAGGATGTGTGGAGGAGCAGAGGGAGGAGGTGGTGTGGAGGAGCAGAGGGAGGAGGTGTGGGGGAGCAGAGGGAGGTGTGGAGGAGCAGAGGGAGGTGTGGGGGAGCAGAGGGAGGAGTGTGGAGGAGCAGAGGGAGGTGTGGGGGAGCAGAGGGAGGAGGTGTGGAGGAGCAGAGGGAGGAGGGGGGGGGGAGCAGAGGGAGGGGTGGGGGGAGCAGAGGGAGGAGGTGTGGGGGAGCAGAGGGAGGAGGTGTGGGGGAGCAGAAGGAGGAGGTGTGGAGGAGCAGAGGGAGGAGGTGTGGGGGAGCAGAGGGAGGAGGTGTGGGGGAGCAGAGGGAGGTGTGGAGGAGCAGAGGGAGGAGGTGTGGGGGAGCAGAGGGAGGACTGGTGGGGGAGCAGAGGAGGGAGGTGTGGGGGAGCAGAGGGAGGAGGGGGGGGAGGAGAGAGGGAGGAGCTGTGGGGGATGCAGAGTGGAGGAGGTGTGGAGGAAGTCAGGAGGGAGGGGTGTGGGGAGCAGAGGGAGGAGGTGTGGAGAGCGAGGGGAGGAGGTTTGGGAGCAGAGGGAGAGGTGTGGGGAGGCAGAGGAGGAGGGTGTGGGGGAGCAGAGGAAGGATGTGTGGAGGAGCAGAGGGAGGAGGTGTGGAGGAGCAGAGGGAGGAGGTGTGGAGGAGCAGAGGGAGGAGATGGTGTGGAGGAGCAGAGGGAGGAGGTGTGGAGGAGCAGAAGGAGGAGGTGTGGAGGAGCAGAGGGAGGAGGTGTGGGGGAGCAGAGGGAGGTGTGGGGGAGCAGAGGGAGGAGGTGTGGAGGAGCAGAGGGAGGAGGTGTGGGGGAGCAGAGGGAGGTGGTGTGGAGGAGCAGAGGGAGGAGGTGTGGTGGAGCAGAGGGAGGTGTGGGGGAGCAGAGGGAGGAGGGGTGGGGGGAGGCAGAGGGAGGAGGTGTGGGGGAGCAGAGGGAGGTGTGGGGGAGCAGAGGGAGGAGGTGTGGGGGAGCAGAGGGAGGAGGTGGGGGGGAGCAGAGGGAGGGGGTGTGGGGGAGCAGAGGGAGGTGTGGAGGAGCAGAAGGAGGAAGGGGTGGGGAGGCAGAGGGGGGGAGGTGTGGAGGGCAGAGGGAGGAGGTGTGGGGGAGCAGAGGGAGGTGTGGGGGCGCAGAGGTGAGTGAGGTGTGGCGGGAGCAGACGGGAGGAGGTGTGGGGGAGCAGAGGGGGAGGTGGTGGCGGAGCAGAAGGAGGAGGTGTGGCGAGACGCAGAAGGAGGAGGTTTTGGCGCAGAGGGAGGAGGTGTGGAGGAGCAGAGGGAGGAGGTGTGGGGGAGCAGAGGGAGGTATGTTGGTGGGAAAGCAGAGGGAGGAGGTGTGGGGGAGCAGAGGGAGGAGGTGTGGGGGGAGAGCAGAGGGAGGTGGGGGAGCAGAAGGAGGAGGGTGGAGTCAGAGGGAGGAGGGTGGAGGAGCAGAGGAGGAAGTGTAGAGGAGCAAAGGAGAGGTGTTGGGGGAGCAAGGGAGGAGGTGTGTGGGGAGAGCAGAGGGAGGACGGTTGGAGGAGCAAGGGAGGGTGTGGGGGAGGAGAGGGAGGAGGGGTGGAGGAGCAGAGGGAGGTGTGGGGGAGCAAAGGGAGGTGTGGAGGAGCAGAGATGGGGATGGTGGGTGTGGAGGAGCGGAGGAGCAGAGGGAGGAGGTGTGGAGGAGCAGAGGGAGGAGGTGTGGAGGAGCAGAGGGAGGTGTGGGGGAGCAGAGGGAGGAGGTGTGGAGGAGCAGAGGGAGGAGGTGTGGGGGAGCAGAGGGAGGTGGTGTGGAGGAGCAGAGGGAGGTGTGGGGGAGCAGAGGGAGGTGTGGGGGAGCAGAGGGAGGAGGTGTGGGGGAGCAGAGGGAGGAGGTGTGGAGGAGCAGAAGGAGGTGTGGAGGAGCAGAGGGAGGAGGTGTGGGGGAGCAGAGGGAGAAGGTGTGGTGGAGCAGAGGGAGGTGTGGGGGAGCAGAGGGAGGAGGTGTGGAGGAGCAGAGGGAGGAGGTGTGGGGGAGCAGAGGGAGGAGGTGTGGAGGAGCAGAGGGAGGAGGTGTGGGGGAGCAGAGGGAGGAGTGTGGAGGAGCAGAGGGAGGAGGTGTGGGGGAGCAGAGGGAGGAGGTGTGGAGGAGCAGAGGGAGGAGGTGTGGGGGAGCAGAGGGAGGTGGTGTGGAGGAGCAGAGGGAGGTGTGGGGGAGCAGAGGG
This sequence comes from Pipistrellus kuhlii, assembly GCF_014108245.1. NCBI lineage: Eukaryota > Metazoa > Chordata > Mammalia > Chiroptera > Vespertilionidae > Pipistrellus > Pipistrellus kuhlii. The sequence continues at coordinate 4,256,862 of NW_023425535.1, read as the reverse complement.
AGGTGTGGTGGAGCAGAGGGAGGTGTGGGGGAGCAGAGGGAGGTGTGGAGGAGCAGAGGGAGGAGGTGTGGGGGAGCAGAGGGAGGAGGTGTGGAGGAGCAGAGGGAGGAGGTGTGGAGGAGCAGAGGGAGGTGGTGTGGAGGAGCAGAGGGAGGTGTGGGGGAGCAGAGGGAGGTGGTGTGGTGGAGCAGAGGGAGGAGGTGTGGGGGAGCAGAGGGAGGAGGTGTGGGGGAGCAGAGGGAGGAGGTGTGGGGGAGCAGAGGGAGGAAGTGTAGAGGAGCAGAGCAGAGGGGAGGTGGGGGGGAGCAGAGGGAGGAGGTGTGGGGGAGCAGAGGGAGGTGTGGAGGAGCAGAGGGAGGAGGTGTGGGGGGGCGGAGGGGGGGGGGGTGGGGGGAGCAGAGGGAGGAGGTGTGGGGGAGCAGAGGAGGAGGTTGGGGGAGTAAGAGGGAGGTGTGGGGGAGCAGAGGGAGGAGGGTGTGAGGAGGAGAGAGGGAGGAGGTTGTGGAGGAGCAGAGGGAGGTGTGGAGGAGCAGAGGGAGAAGGTGTGGTGGAGCAGAGGGAGGTGTGGGGGGAGCAGAGGGAGGAGGTGTGGGGGAGCAGAGGGAGGAGGTGGTGTGGGGGGAGCAGAGGGAGGAGGTGGGGGGGAGCAGAGGGAGGAGGTGTGGAGGAGCAGAGGGAGGAGGTGTGGGGGAGCAGAGGGAGGAGGTGTGGGGGAGCAGAGGGAGGAGGTGTGGGGGAGCAGAGGGAGGTGTGGGGGAGCAGAGGGAGGAGGTGTGGAGGAGCAGAGGGAGGTGTGGGGGAGCAGAGGGAGGAGGTGTGGAGGAGCAGAGGGAGGTGTGGGGGAGCAGAGGGAGGTGTGGAGGAGCAGAGGGAGGTGTGGAGGAGCAGAGGGAGGAGGTGTGGAGCAGAGGGAGGAGGTGGGAGGGCAGAGGGAGGAGTGTGGAGGAGCAAGGAGGTGGGGGGGGGGAGCAGAGGGAGGTGTGGGGGAGCAGAGGGAGGAGGTGTGGAGGAGCAGAGGGAGGAGGTGTGGAGGAGCAGAGGGAGGAGGTGTGGAGGAGCAGAGGGAGGAGGTGTGGAGGAGCAGAGGGAGGTGTGGGGGAGCAGAGGGAGGAGGTGTGGGGGAGCAGAGGGAGGAGGTGTGGGGGAGCAGAGGGAGGAGGTGTGGGGGGAGCAGAGGGAGGAGGTGTGGGGGAGCAGAGGGAGGAGGGGGGGGGGAGCAGAGGGAGGTGGTGGGGAGCAGAGGGAGGAGGTGTGGGGGAGCAGAGGGAGGAGGTGCGGGGGAGCAGAGGGAGGAAGTGTAGAGGAGCAGAGGGAGGTGTGTGGAGGGCAGAGGGAGGAGGTGTGGGGGAGCAGAGGGAGGAGGTGTGGAGGAGCAGAGGGAGGAGGTGTGGGGGAGCAGAGGGAGGAGGTGTGGAGGAGCAGAGGGAGGAGGTGTGGAGGAGCAGAGGGAGGAGGTGTGGAGGAGCAGAGGGAGGAGGTGTGGAGGAGCAGAGGGAGGTGTGGAGGAGCAGAGGGAGGAGGTGTGGGGGAGAGGGAGGTGTGGAGGAGCAGAAGGAGGAGGTGTGGAGCAGAGGGAGGAGGTGTGGAGGAGCAGAGGGAGGAGGTGTGGGGGAGCAGAGGGAGGAGGTGTGGAGCAGAGGGAGGAGGTGTGGAGGAACAGAGGGAGGAAGTGTAGAGGAGCAGAGGGAGGAGGTGTGGGGGAGCAGAGGGAGGAGGTGTGGGGGAGCAGAGGGAGGAGGTGTGGGGGAGCAGAGGGAGGTGTGGAGGAGCAGAAGGAGGAGGTGTGGAGGAGCAGCGGAGAGGGTGTGGGGGAAGCAGAGGGAGGAGTGTGGTGAGGAGCAGAGGGAGGAGGTGTGGAGGAGGCAGAGGGAGGAGGTGTGGGGGAGGCAGAGGGAGGAGGTGGTGGGGGAGTCAGAGGGAGGTGTTGGAGGAGCAGAGGGAGGAGGTGTGGGGGAGCAGAAGGAGGAGGTGTGGAGGAGCAGAGGGAGGAGGTGTGGAGGAGCAGAGGGAGGAGGTGTGGAGGAGCAGAGGGAGGAGGTGTGGAGGAGCAGAGGGAGGAGGTGTGGGGGGAGCAGAGGGAGGAGGTGTGGGGGAGCAGAGGGAGGAGGGGGGGGGGAGCAGAGGGAGGAGGTGGTGGAGGGAGCCAGAGGGAGGAGGTGTGGAGGAGCAGAGGGAGGAGGTGTGGGGAGCAGAGGGAGGAGGTGTGGGGAGCAGAGGGAGGGGGTGGGGGGAGCAGAGGGAGGAGTGTGGGGGAGCAGAGGGAGGCGGTGTGGTGGAGCAGCAGGGAGGACGGTGTGGAGGGAGCAGAGGGAGGAGGTGTGGAGGAGCAGAGTGGACGGTGTGGGGGAGCAGAGGAGGTGTGGGGGAGCAGAGGGAGGTGTGGGGGAGCAGAGGGAGGAGCTGTGGGGGAGCAGAGGGAGGAGGTGTGGGGGAGCAGAGGGAGGAGGTGTGGAGGAGCAGAGGGAGGAGGTGTGGGGGAGCAGAGGGAGGAGCTGTGGGGGAGCAGAGGGGAGGAGTTGTGTGGGGAGCAGAGGGGAGGAGGTGTGGTGGAGGAGCAGAGGGAGGAGGTGTGGGAGGAGCAGGGAGGGGAGGTGTGGGGGAGCAGAGGGAGGAGGTGTGGGGGAGCAGAGGGAGGAGGTGTGGAGGAGCAGAGGGAGGAGGTGTGGGGGAGCAGAGGGAGGGGGGGTGGAGGAGCAGAGGGAGGAGGTGTGGAGGAGCAGAGGGAGGAGGTGTGGAGGAGCAGAGGGAGGAGGTGTGGGGGAGCAGAGGGAGGAGGTGTGGGGGAGCAGAGGGAGGAGGTGTGGAGGAGCAGAGTGAGGTGTGGGGGAGCAGAGGGAGGAGGTGTGGAGGGGCAGAGGGAGGAGGTGTGGGGGGAGCAGAGGGAGGAGGGCCGCAGCACAGGGAGAGAAATGAGGGGAGTGGTAGAATGGACAGTGGGTGGAGGGACCTCAGTCCAGACCCGGGAGCCGAGGAGCCTGGGGGGTGGGGGTGCTTGCAGGCAGCCCAGACACCTCTGGCTCCATCCCTCAGGGCATGTGGTGTGTCAGAGTCGGCCCCACTGACCCGGACAGGATAGCCTGTGCTCAGGTGCTCTCCTCCACTGCAGAGGCCGCAGGAGGCCGCTCTCGGGAGGGGCGGGGGTGGGGTGAGGAGGGGATGGGGGGGCAGTCTTGGGCTGACAGATGGTGTTGCTTGTTTTTCAGACCAAGGGGCTGCTCCCTAGCCTGGACCCCAGGACGTAGGCCCCTGGCTCTCCTTTCCTTCTGGGACACGTCCCCCGAGGCCCCTCACACAGACCCAGGATCGCCCGTGCCTGTGGGCTCTGAGTGGCCCTGTCACCGTGGTTGTCGAATTCACTCTAAAACACAAAACGCCTGCCGCACACAGTGGTCTCACCTTCTCTCTGGGCAGCCTGCTCCCCAGGCTCAACCTGAGGAGGGCCGGCCACCTGCTTCCAGGCGCTGCTCCCCCTGAGCTCCGTGTGTGTGTGTGTGTGTGTGTGTGTGTGTGTGTGTGTGTGTGTGTGTGACTGCTCCCCGTGAGCTCCGTGTGTGTGTGTGTGTGTGTGTGACTGCTCCCCGGGAGCTCCGTGTGTGTGTGTGTGTGTGTGTGTGTGTGTGTGTGTGACTGCTCCCCGGGAGCTCCGTGTGTGTGTGTGTGTGTGTGTGTGTGACTGCTGCTGGTGCCCGGGAGCTGTGTGTGTGTGTGTGTGTGACTGCTCCCCGGGAGCTGTGTGTGTGTGTGTGTGTGTGTGTGTGTGACTGCTCCCCGGGAGCTCCGTGTGTGTGTGTGTGTGTGTGTGTGTGTGTTGTCGTGATGCTCTCCCCGGGAGCTCCGTGTCTGTGTGTGTGTGTGTGTGTGTGTGTGTGTGTGTGGAGCTCCCGGGAGTGTGTGTGTGTGTGTGTGTGTGACTGCTCCCCGGGAGCTCCGTGTGTGTGTGTGTGTGTGTGTGTGTGTGTGTGACTGCTCCCCGGGAGCTCCGTGTGTGTGTGTGTGTGACTGCTCCCCGGGAGCTCTGTGTGTGTGTGTGTGACTGCTCCCCGGGAGCTCCGTGTGTGTGTGTGTGACTGCTCCCCGGGAGCTCTGTGTGTGTGTGTGTGTGTGTGTGTGTGTGTGACTGCTCCCCGGGAGCTCTGTGTGTGTGTGTGTGTGTGTGTGTGTGTGTGACTGCTCCCCGGGAGCTGTGTGTGTGTGTGTGTGTGTGACTGCTCCCCGGGAGCTCTGTGTGTGTGTGTGTGTGTGTGTGTGACTGCTCCCCGTGAGCTCCGTGTGTGTGTGTGTGTGTGTGTGTGTGTGACTGCTCCCCGTGAACTCCGTGTGTGTGTGTGTGTGTGTGTGTGTGTGTGTGACTGTTCCCCAGGAGCTCTGTGTGTGTGTGTGTGTGTGTGTGTGTGACTGCTCCCCGGGAGCTGTGTGTGTGTGTGTGTGTGTGTGTGTGTGTGTGACTGCTCCCCGTGAACTCCGTGTTGTGTGTGTGTGTGTGTGTGTTGTGTGTGTGTGTGTGACTGCTGGGTGATGGCCACTGCGGCTGCCTGCCCGGGGGGCGGTCTCGGGCCCAGGAGGCCGCCCGGCCCCTCCGCGGCCCCTGAGCTGCTCCTCGCCTCGGCTTCCCCGCAGCTGCCCATGCCCACGCTCGCAGCTCCCTGGGCCGCACGCGGGCACCGAGCACGTGCGCCCCCGCCTGAGGTTCCCTCACCCACGAGCAGTGCCTCGCCGGCTGTGCCGCTCCGACGGGAGGGAATAAAGCAGTGTCTCCACAAACTCGGTCTTGTCTGTCGATGCCAAATGGGAGGAAGCTGCAGGCCTGAGGGGGGCCCACAGCAGTGTCCCTTCCTCCCCCTTCTCCCCACCGTGACTGCCTCCCGGAGCTCCTATCAGACAGAGTGGAGAGGGGCAAAGTGGGGGGGCAGAGTGGAGAGGGGGCAAAGATCAGGCTTGCCTCACCCGCTCCCCAGTGAGCTGCTGTCAGCAGAAGGCTTTCCCCAGCCTGTGGTACCAGCTGTTCAGTGGCTGTCCGGGGTCTCAGGGGAGGCAGATGGGGGCTGCGGGGGAGCGGGGGGGGTCATTCTTCCTGCCAGCCCGCCTTCCCCATGGCAGCACCAGCAGGTGCCCAGGTCCAGAGAAGAGCCTCATCTCCAGTCCAGCCTGCCCGTGGCCCTCCTGCCTCCTTCCTCAGCCCACACTGCTCATGCCGCCGTCTCAGCCTGGAAGGCCAGACCTCCTAGGAGAGGGATGGGGCGGGGAAGGGCAGGCTGGTATGAGGGAGGCAAGGGCCTCCGAGCTGCTGGCCTCCCGCCAGGCACAGCAGGGAGGACCGGCTGGGCTGCATGGCACAGGCAGAGGAGGTGGTAACGTGAGGAAGGAGCACAGGCCCTCCTCGGCTTCTTTCGAGCGGCCGTGCTGTGATCTCGGGCCAGCTGCACGGTGCTCCGTGATGCGGGGACTCCTGGCAGCGGCACGCTGTCTGTGCCGGGCCCAAGGCCTGAGGTGTGGTGCTGGCCCCGGAAATTACTCGCTCACCGGTGCTTGGGGCCCAGCCCAGGCCAGAGCACAGCAAACCAGCTGCCTTCCCTGAGCCTCAGTTTCCCCAGCCAGGCGCCAGGCCCAGACAATCCGGGGCCTGAGGTCTCTGCTGGGTACGGCTTCCGAAGGCATCCTGGCGGAAGGCCGCGAGGCTGGCAGGAGTCCAAGGGTACGAGGCCCTCCCAGAACACGCTGTCTCTGGCTTATGGGCTGAGCACACTGAGCACGCCGCCCTCCCGCCCCCCTGGCCCCGTGTCCCAGCAGCTGAGCAAATGGCATCTCCTCTCCTCCTCCCTGCCCCCTGCCATTCCAGCGCAAAGGGCACAGGGCCTGACGTGCCCGCTGGCAGCTGAGCTTTCCATACCGCTGTCAGGTTTTCCAGCGCAAGTGAGCCAGGAGAGCCAGGAATAGCCCCTGGCCGAGGGTCTGGGCGGCGTGCGCCTGCCGGGGCCTGCTTTCAGGCTCTGTGCCGAGGGGTCAGGCAGGACCCCCGAGGCTGGGCATTGGGAGGCACCTGTGGCCACTGGGAGCCCGTTTCTGGAACAAGTGCAGTGGGAATTAGCTCAGGCTCCAGTCTGCCTGCGGCCCCCCTGCGTGGCCTTGGGAAAAGCCCTTCACCCCCGGGGCCGGCTCCGAGGCACCGCCTCCGGGGCTGAGGGCTGAGCGTGTGAAGGGCGGGGGCCGTGCCCACAGCTGCTGCTGTTAGGATGAGCTGTTGTTAATCCTCACCCAAGGGTATTGTTTCCACTGGTTTTTCAGAGAGCAGAAGGGGCGGGGGAGAGAAAGAGAAAAACATCCATGGTCTATCTCCCACTTTGCCTGACCAGCTGGGCCAGTGGTTGAACCGTAACCCACGTGCCCTTGACCAGGAGTCAAACCGGCAGTCGTCCGGCGCTGGGGCTGACACCTGAAACATGGAGCACGCTGGCTGGGGCGTGACGGTGGCTGCCGGGGCTGCACCTCCCCGGGCAGTGGCTGGCCTCGGAGCTGAGGCCGGCTGAGGCTCACTGGGCCAAGCACCACCAGGCTCCGTCAGACAGGGCACCGCCTTTCTCACAGAGCACAGAACAGCAGAACCGGACCCAAAGCCCTGCCCCGGGCTCAGCTGTGGTCTCTGGGCAAGGGCTGGTGCAGCGGGGGAGAGCGTGTGTCCTGCCCCCAGGCAGAGGGAGTGAGGAGGGGAGAGCAGGAGGGAGAGCCAGTCCCCGTCCTGCCCCGGGGTGCTGGGTGCTGGCCACCCCTCCCCAGGGGCTATATTAGCCGCATGAGTCACGGTGGACAGCTTGGGAGGCCTGGGCGGGCGGGCACAGTGTAGGGTTACAGTCCATTTATGGGCGCAGCAGAGGGCAATATCAGTGTCGATGGCATTTGTTCCCAGCTATTCTTAGGAGCCTCTCAGGAGCGCACACAGCCTGCCGACAGCCAGCCAGGGACGGAGCAGGCACGCTGGGGTCGGGGTCGGGGCTGGGACAGGGGTAGAGCTGGGCCGGGGAGGGTGTGCAAGGGCCTCACTCCGCTCCTCCTGTCCGCAGAGGCTGCCGCCGTCCGCACCAGCATGTCCTACAGCGTGACCCTGGCCGGGCCCGGGCCCTGGGGCTTCCGTCTGCAAGGGGGGAAGGACTTCAACATGCCGCTCACCATCTCCCGGGTGAGTGCGCGGCCGCGGGTGGCATGTTCGAGAATGGTGTGTCTGTCCGTCTGTCCATCTTCCTCAAGGCTCTTGAAAATCAGAGCACACCTCACCCGCTGGGGGCTGGGATTGGCGCCAACTGAATGCTGCCGGCCACAGACCCCGGTCTCTGCCACAGCTGTTTCCTGCCGAACTGGCCAGCCTGCGAAATGTGGAATGTAGTGGCCAAGCCGAGGTGCTTTGAGCCGAGAAGGGCTGGCAGGCAAGGAAGGGAGGACAGCCCCTCCTCGGCAGGGTGGGCTCCGGGTGCCCCAGGCCTGGAGCGTCTCCCTGGAAGTGGGCTCTGGGGAGGGAGCACCCGCAGGGTGGAGCGGGCAGCTAACTGGGGGTGGATAGGTAGAGTGGCCGGCTGCCCACCTCGGCTGTCAGGGCCCAGGGCTCAGGACTCAGGGCTCAGGGCTGGTTACTGAGCTCCAGCACCCACTCTGTCTCAGACCCAAGACTGCAGTCCCTTCCCGCCTCCCTGGCCTGCCAGTACCTTGCACTGGCTGCCCCTTCCCCAGGGCTGCTCACCGGCCTGTCCACATCTATTCCCATGCCACCCGCCCGCCCGCCCGCCCAGAAAATGACCCCTTCCTGCCGGGCCTGGGGTCTGCCTGACCGGGAGCGCACTGCCCAGGGCGCGTCACAGGCTGCTGACGGCTGGGGATGCTGACGCCGGCGAGAGGAGCAGCTAGAGCTGCGGAGGGAGCCTTGCCTGCCGAGGGCTAGAGCACGGCAGGCGCTCAGGCAGCATTTGTCAGGCAGAGGGACTCTCCAGGTGCGCAGAGCCGGGGCTGAGGCCTGGGACAGCTGGACTGTGAGGTGTGTGCTCAGCCCCAGCAGTGCGGTGTGGCAGGGGGCAGGCGGAGGCCCGCTGTCACTGGGGGCTGGTGGGTGGTTGCTGCCCACCTGGAAGGAAGCTTTGTCTCGGGACAGGGAAGCACCGAGGTGGAAAGCTGCTTGGCAGAGAGGCAGGAAGCCAGTGCCCCACTGCAGGAGGAGTCCTGGCCGTGGGCCCTTCGAGGGCCCCCGCGGAAAGCCCCTCAGGGTGCTTGGGAGGCTGCATTTCTCGGGGGTGGGTTCTGGCCCGGGAAATGGCCTCAGCCTCCCTCGTCCTGGATCGCTGGCTCATTCCAGCCTGAGCCCGCGCCCTCCAGACAAGGGGCCGGGAGCAGGGGTCATACTGAAAGGACAGCCAAGGCTGGCACTCCTGGCCTGGGGCGTGGTGACACGGGCCTACAAGACCAGGACACCCGCACATTGCTACCCCAAGGCTGCGGTCTCCTTCCTTCCACTCTCACTCCCACCATCCCCTGGCCACTCCAACCCTGCCCCAACCCTGCCCCAGCCCTGCCCCAGCCCAGCCCAGCCCAGCCCCAGCCCTGCCCCAGCCCTGCCCCAGCCCAGCCCCAGCCCCAGCCCTGCCCCAGCCCAGCCCCAGCCCAGCCCCAGCCCAGCCCAGCCCTGCCCCCAGCCCAGCCCCAGCCCCAGCCCAGCCCCAGCCCAGCCCAGCCCAGCCCCCAGCCCAGCCCAGCCCCAACCTGCCCAAGCCCAGCCCAGCCCTGCCCCAGCCAGCCCCAGCCCCAGCCCTGCCCCAGCCCAGCCCAAACCCTGCCCCAGCCCAGCCCTGCCCCTGCCCCAGCCCCCCCAGCCCCGACCAGCCTCAGCCCAGCCCAGCCCTGCCCCAGCCCAGCCCAGCCTACCCCAGCCCAGCCCAGCCCTGCCCCAGCCAGCCCAGCCCAGCCCAGCCCTGCCCCAGCCCTGCCCCAGCCCTTGCCCCAGCCCTGCCCCAGCCCAGCCCAGCCCAGCCCTGCCCAGCCCTGCCCCAGCCCCAGCCCCAGCCCCAGCCCTGCCCCAGCCCCAGCCCCAGCCCCAGCCCCAGCCCCAGCCCTGCCCCAGCCCAGCCCCAGCCCAGCCCAGCCCAGCCCAGCCCGCCCCAGCCCAGCTCCAGCCCTGCCCAGCCCAGCCCCAGCCCACCCAGCCCTGCCCCAGCCCAGTCCCAGCCCAGCCCCAGCCCAAGCCCCCAGCCCTGCCCCAGCCCTGCCCCAGCCCTGCCCCAGCCCTGCCCAGCCCTGCCCAGCCCCAGCCCCAGCCTGCCCCAGCCCTGCCCCAGCCCCAGCCCCAGCCCTGCCCCAGGCCCCAGCCCCAGCCCTGCCCCAGCCCAGCCCCCAGCCCAGCCCCAGCCCTGCCCCAGCCCCCAGCCCTGCCCCAGCCCTGCCCCAGCCCAGCCCCAGCCCAGACCCAGCCCTGCCCCAGCCTCAGCCCCAGCCCCAGCCCTGCCCCAGCCCAGCCCCAGCCCTGCCCCAGCCCCAGCCCTGCCCCAGCCCAGCCCCAGCTCTGCCCCAGCCCAGCCCAGCCCCAGCCCCACCATCCTCAAGGCCTCCTCCCGGTGCTCCCTGCACCATCCCTGGGGCGGGGATCAGCCTCCTGGCTCAGGGACCCAGGATGGCCATTACCTCACCCAGCGGCTGTGTGCCACCTGGCCTGGCCAGTGGGGCTTACTGCAGCCCCAGCCTGGTGTTGGGCAGGGGAGGAATGTCCTGCTGTAGGCACCGGGTATACTGAGACGGGCTGGAGCCACAACTAGGGGGATTTTAAAAATAGAACCCGCAGCCCAGACAGGGCTTCAGGGCACGCACAATGGCCTCCCTGCGTCCTACAGGGAGGGGCACACCCCGCGTTACCAAAGCCATGGAGCAGCTGGCTGGCACCGGGCCTCCCCGGGGCTTGGCGTCTCTTGGTAAGCTGTTCTGGGGGGCCACTGATCCCCTGGACTGAGGTGGCCCGGGCTCCATGTCACAGGCCTACCCTCCCTAGCCCTGCCGCCCCCCAGCGCTGTGGTTTGCCTGCTGGGCTTCTCCAGGCCTCCTGCACCAGGAACTTCCCCCCATGGGGGTGCAGGACCAGAAACCCCACTTCCACAGGGACCAGTGGGTGCTCGGGGCCTGGAGGCGCTGCGGAGGGTTCCCGGAGGCAGGGCTGCCCTGCTCAGAGGGCCTCCCTCACGACCACCCGCACTGCAGTCCAGAGGGAGAGGGGTCACAGCCAGGGTCACAGCCAGGCAGGCAGACTTGAATTTGCACAGGAGCTCCTGCGGCGTCCCTGTCCCCGTGCCTGCCCCTTCCCGCTCCCGTGGGGCCGGTAGAGGGGGCACTGAGTGGGGCCAGGCACCGGTCAGCTGCAGCCGCTCCTGTAAAAAGGCTGCCCCTGCCGCCCGCAGGCTGCTGGGAGCTCCCCCCACCCCTGCCCACAGGCCCTCAGCATCTCCCCCCGGACAGCAGCAGCCCGTCCAGCCTCCTGCCTGTGGGTCTCCCCCTGAGGCCCCATGGAGAAGGGGGTTCGGAGAGGAGCCTCGGAGGGCAGAGGGGACAGGTGCGGGGCCTCTCCCCGCCTGCCCACCCAGCCAGTCCTCCAGGAAGCGGGAGGGGTGGGGGCAGCAACAAAGGCCCGCCCCGCCCTGTGCCAGCCCGGGCTGGCCACTAGGCCGGATCTGGGCCTGCTCTGGGCCTGGCCCCGGGTGCGTGTTGGGTCCCCCACTTTCTGGGAGAGGGTGCGTCCACTCTGCTCCTCCCGCCGGCCACCTTGGGAAGGTGGGTGCCGCTGTACAGCGAGGACGCGTCAGTGGGAGACGCTGTGGAGGACCAGCACTGTGCAGCGTGGCACCTGCTGGCCGGGCTCTCGCAGTGAGAACGGCCTGTGGACCAGCTCCCTGGCAGTTTTCAGTTCTAGGACTTGTCAGACTCTGCCAATGGGGACCCAGAGGACAGAGGGTCCCCAGGGAGGGGAAGGCCAAGATTATTCTGGGGCAACTGTGCCGGCGATTCCTGGAATCCAGGCTGCGAGCTACTTCTGGGGCAGCGCCGCCAAGTGCTGACAGGCAGGGCTGTTTATAGCTCGGAGGTCAAGCGGCTGCCCCCTCCCCCCCAGGAGCAAACGGAGGGCCGCAGGCCCACAGCGTCCCCGCGAGGCCTCCCTGCCGGCTCCCTCCCCAGTGTCAGAGCTGGCCCTGGCCCTGTGCCCCCCAGAGGTCGTGGGCATGAGGCTGCCTGGGCTCCTGGAGACCAGAACCTCCGAGCCCTGGGCCAGCTTCATGGACCGCCCCAGGCGGCAGCGAGCGGGAGGAGGCCCTGGCCCCGCTGGCGGCCCTCCAGGCTGGGCGAGCTCTCCCAGCCCCGGAGTCTCTGTCCCTCTGCACAGTCCCCCCCGTCCAGGGCAGTGTCTGTCCCTACAAAGGCCCTAGGACCACGCCCACCCTCCCCAGGACCCATCGTGAGAGGCTGGAGGGACTTGCCGTGTCCAGTGCTCTCCGGCCGCCCGCATCGCTGTGCCCAGAGCATCTGCGGGGCCTCCCGGACACAGCGGGGCTGTGGGCCTGGTTCTCGAGAGGCCCTCGGAGGGCCAGGGAGGGGAGGCTGGTCAGCTGGAGAGGCCCGGTGGCCCTGGCTTTGGCACAGGGAGGCCCCTGTCCGGTGGAGTGTGAGGCAGGAGGTGGGCCTGCTGTCACTGCTTTCAGCCTGAGGCGAGGAGGGAGGGAACATGGCCCGAGGCGCTGGAGCAGGGCGGCAGGGGAGAGACTTTATTTTTAGACTATTTTCTTAGAGCAGTTTTAGGTTCACAGCAACATTGAGGGGAGGGAACAGAGATTTCCCCCTCCCCTGCCCCTCTCCCTCCCCTCCCCCTCTCCTCCCCTTTGCTCTCCTCCCCCCTCCCCCCCTCCCCCTCTCCGCACGCCGGTTTGCCATTGTTACCGCTGACGAGCCCACATGACCCTGGTTCCGCCCGGCTCACTGGGGCTCACTCTGGTTGCACGCCCGGTTTGGACAAATGGCCTTTGCCCTCCAGCGCAGAGCTCCCTGCCTGGGACCCTGCACTAAGCTTAGGGGAGGCTCTGGGGCTGGCTGGGCGGAGGTGGGGCCTGGGGAGGCAGGAGTGTCCAGTGGGAGGGTGGGGGGTGGAGCCAGCCCCAGGGGAGCCCAGATGGGCTCTAAGAGCCAGGCAGGTAGTAACTTAATCGCACAATGTTACAGGCACTTAGGGCTCCAGGGCTCCACGGGAGATCCCCCGGGATGGGCCCTGGGAAGGTGGGGAGGAGATGCTGGAAGGCACACCATCCCCACATCCACCAGCTGCCCTCGCCCCCACTTCCCCTCCCCCTGTCACCCCGACATGGACCAACCTGGAGGGGGGGCAGGCAGGGCCTGTCTGTTCTGAGCTCGGCGAGAGATGGCTGGGGGCGTCCTCCGGAGCCCAGCTGCCCTCCGGCTGCCAGCTGCCTGGGAACTGGGGAGACCAGAGCCAGTCTCATGGGTGCCCCTGAGCCAGGGAAGCCCCGTGCACCCCCTCTGGTGCACCCCCTCTGCCGGCTCTGGCTCCTGAGTCAGGGGTGCAGACTCCCAGCCCAGGCCCTCTGGCTCCTCCAGGGGGAGGAGCTGGGACAGCACCTCAGATCCTCAGTTGGGAGCTTCCTTGAAACTCCGTCTGCTTCCGTGCTGGGCCCTCCCCACAGGATTCCCTGTTTAACTGCGAGGCCGCCATCCTGGGACAGGGTGCCCTCTCTCCACACGCACAGGGCACGGCTGGCACCGCAGCCCCAGGTCTGGCTCAGACCAAAGTATGCTCGTGCCTTCACTTCCTCCCCACGGCCCCTGCAGGTGGCGGGGCCACAGCTGCTGGCTGGCATGGCTAGCCCTGTGCCCCTCTGGGCCCCTTAAGCCCCGGCTCAGCTAGGTGGGAGGACTCCTGGGGGCAGTGTGAGCCGCGGCCTGGAGCTCCGCCAGCACCGTTTTCCCAGCGGGCGACGGGGAGGCTGAAAATGTGTGCGATGAAGCGACGATTACAAAGAGCCCTCCAAATGCTCAAGAGGAGAAACACCAAAGAAAAACCCAAGGATTTGGCTGCTTTGGGTCCTTCCCGGGTGAGGAAAGCAGCGAGGGATGAGGTCCGACAAGGGACCCATGTATGTGTTATGCCTGGACCGCACCCTTCCCAGCTCTGGGCTCTGGGTGGGAGTGCAAGCTACCCCCCCTTCTGTGGGCCTCCTCTTGGGCTGTGGGCCTCAATCTGATGACCCTGGGGCCCAGCTGGGGGCCCAGCCTCCAGCCCTCACCCCCGCCCCCCGCCTTTCCGTGGAAAGCTGGCAGAACTGAAGAGCACTCCCTGCAGGAGGGAGGCAGCCAGGATCCTGGATCTGCTCGGTGGCCACAAGCCAGGCAGCGGAGCCAGGATGGGCAGACACAGGTGGAGGGAGAGAGGCGCCGGGGGCAGAGGAGTCTGGTCCTGACCAGGCCTCAGGGACGCCGAGCTCTGCCCTGAGCTGGGACCACCCAGCGGGTACCTGAGGTGCAGGGAGCAAGGCCAGCCGGCAGGGGAGTTTGGTGTGAGCTGGTCCCTGCCTAGAGGGGCTCCAAACGCAGGACATCCCCATGCCCCACCCCCTTCCCGCGCGGACCGCCCTCTCCGGTGTCGTTCTGGTGTCCTGGCTCACAGGTCACCACGTGCTCTGGCCCGGCTCTGCTGTCTGGCAGTCATCACTGCAGGCAGCAGCCTGCCCTGCCTTCTGGGGTGTGTGTGGGAGCTCCCGCTGCAGGGTGAGGGGCCTTCTCTGTGGCTCAGTGGAAGCATCGGGGAGCCCTGGTGTGGGGGAGTCGGCTGGGGCGCCCGGTGGGCAGTCCACGGAGGCAGCGGCCTGCTCACGCCGCCCGCTGGGAGCGCGTGGGGCGGAGCGGGCGGCGGTGGAGAGCAGGGGAGTGACATGTCATGTCGGCAGAGCCGTGGTGGGTGTGGCGCTCAGAGGGAAACCCGTTCGCTTTGTAGACAATGTCTGTGTGAGATGCGGGGGGAGCAGAGGCCGGGAGAGGCCCCAGGAGTCCCTGCTCAGCCACGGCGTTTGCTCCACATTGCGGCTGCTTTCAGTTGCTTTAGCCTGTGTGGTGGAGGCCCCTGGGCTGGGTCAGGAGGAGGCGGTGCGGTGTGAGAGGAGGGGATGTGAGAGGAGGGGTGTGAGAGGAGGGGATGTGAGAGGAGGGGTGTGGTGTGAGAGGAGGGGTGTGAGAGGAGGGGTGTGCGGTGTGAGAGGAGGGGTGTGAGAGGAGGGGTGTGAGAGGAGGGGTGTGTGGTGTGAGAGGAGGGGTTGTGCAGTGTGAGAGGAGGGGTGTGAGAGGAGGGGTGTGCGGTGTGAGAGGCGGGGATGTGAGAGGAGGGGATGTGAGAGGAGGGGTGTGGTGTGAGAGGAGGGGATGTGAGAGGAGGGGTGTGCGGTGTGAGAGGAGGGGATGTGAGAGGAGGGGTGTGCGGTGTGAGAGGAGGGGATGTGAGAGGAGGGGTGTGAGAGGAGGGGTGTGCGGTGTGAGAGGAGGGGTGTGGTGTGAGAGGCGGGGATGTGAGAGGAGGGGTGCGGTGTGAGAGAAGGGGATGTGAGAGGAGGGGTGTGCAGTGTGAGAGGAGGGGTGTGCGGTGTGAGAGGAGGGGTGTGAGAGGAGGGGTGTGAGAGGAGGGGTGTGTGGTGTGAGAGGAGGGGTGTGCAGTGTGAGAGGAGGGGTGTGAGAGGAGGGGTGTGTGGTGTGAGAGGAGGGGTGTGAGAGGAGGGGTGTGCGGTGTGAGAGGAGGGGATGTGAGAGGAAGGGTGTGCGGTGTGAGAGGCGGGCGGGTGGTGGCCCGGAAGCCCCTGGGAGCAGGCTGGGCTGCTGGCCCACACCGACCCCACCCGGGATTCGTCTCCCTCCCGTCCTCCGGGTCTCAGACCAGGGCCGGCAGGCTGCTCTGGGCAGAGGTGCGGGTGCAAGCAGGCAGCATGCTTCTGTGGTCTGGGGTCATTGCTCGTTCCGGCCCGCCGTGCTGAGCACACCGGGGCAGGCTGGCGGGCAGCGGCCCCAGGGCTCTGGCTTAGGGGAGAGTCCCGTCCGCCCAAAGCCCTGTCAGGCTTGACACCCAAGGACGGCGACGGTCCTGGGTCCCCCTGCTCCTTCTAAGCTGGTCCCGAGACGTTGGCCGGAAAAGAGCGTCTGCGGGCTCAGGGGCCGGCCTTGCCCTGGGCCCAGCCAGGGCAGTGGGCCACGTGCCTGGAGGAGCCAGGGAGGCTGGCCTGTGGGCAGTTGGGGAAGCAAAGCCGGGTCTCTGGGTGGGGCCTACCTGGCCGGCCACACATCACGGTCATTCCAGCGACGCACAGCGCCACCTGGTGTCTTCAGAGGCGGGGCTTTATCACATTCCCCGAAATGTCCCAGCAGTGGCCACCAAACTATTCAGGTGATGTCAGGAGGCCTCCAGCATCTCCTGTGACATCCCTGAGGGCGGTCTCCACAGCCAGGGCGTGGCCGGAGCCAGGGGTAGAGCCGGGCCGTGAGCCCCCGTCAGTGGGTCAGTGGGTCGGAGGTGCGCCTTCCTGGCATTGTGTGGGGTGCTCCGGTGGTGGAGACCTGCCGTTCTGTGATGGGGGCTCGGGGGGGCCCGGGATGCAGACTCCAATGCTCTGTGTCGTCATTGGGGTGCAGGGTTAGGGGACTGGCCCCACAGGCACACCTCCCCTGCGGGCAGGATGAAGCCAGCCCGTGTGCCAGCCTGCTCGCCCGGCAGGGCTGACAGCCTGGCAGCTCCAGGCGCTCACACGAAGCTGCTCTGAGAGGGGCATTGGGCCCGCCAGTGGCGGCAGCCTCTGTGGGCGCTGAGCCTCCCCCGGCCCGGGGTGCTGTGAGGGCTCTCAGGCGCAGGAGGTTCAGGAGCACCCGGTGTAGCCGGAGCCCGGAGCCCGATGGCGCGGTGGGAGTTCATTCTCACTCAGGCAGCATCCAGTGCAGTGCCCGGCGAGCATGCTCCCCGGCACAGCCCCAGGCGCAGGCTCTGCTGCTAGGAGCTCAGCTGCCCTCCGGGTCCTCTCCATGAAGAGAGAGTGCAAGGTGCAGGGTACGAGACCGACTGCTGGGGACAGGCTGGGCGGGCGTGCACCGCCTCCCTCGCGTGCTGCCAGCCACACGCAGACACAGGCTGTGTGCCAGCAGGAGGGACGGCCTGGGGATCCGAGGTCCAGCCACAACGTAAAAGACAAAGTGGCAGGCCTCTACCCGTGGCGCCTAGTGACTCTTCCCTGAGCCTGGCCCAGCCCTGGGCCACGCTCCTGATGCTCCCCATCTGCACCCTCTCAGATCACCCCGGGCAGCAAGGCAGCCCAGTCACAGCTCAGCCAGGGGGACCTCGTGGTCGCCATCGACGGCGTGAACACGGACACCATGACCCACCTGGAGGCCCAGAACAAGATCAAGTCTGCCAGCTACAACCTGAGCCTCACCCTGCAGAAGTAGGTGGAGCCTCCAGGCGGGGCGGCGGGAGGGGCCAGCCCTGTGCCCAGGGCCTCTCAGGGCAGCGGGGCCAGAGGCCGAGGCCCGAGTCATCGTCAAGCACCTGCCGTCTGTGCTTCTCCAGACGGACGGGCTGGGAGGCGGGGCTGGTGCTGCCAGGTGTGGCCGTCAGGCCCAGGAGCCAGGCTCCCTGCTTTCTCCCCTGCAGGCAGCCCCCGAGGCCCCCCGAGGCCCATGGCTGCTGGTGCCAAGGCCAGGCTTTCCGTCTGCGTAGACGGTGGTCTCGGGCTGCCCGGCTGCCGGGCCGCATGGCTCTCCGCGAGCTCCCGGCCCAGCGTGACTTCACGGGGCTCATTCCTGGTTTCTCCAGGTCAAAGCGGCCCATTCCCATCTCCACGGCAGCGCCCCCGATCCAGTCGCCTCTGCCAGTGATCCCCCACCAGAAGGTAGGTGCCGATTGGTGGCGGACTCCACTCCCAGGCGCGGCTCCTGCGAGGCCCATGCGAGGGGTCAGTCCTGCCACCACTGCCCGCTGTACTGATCCTGGGAGAGGAGTGCCCGCCTGGGTGCCACCTGCCAGGGCCTCCTGGCTGGGCCCACTTGCCAGCAGCTTAGGCTGTGTCCTCACAGCAGCCAGGCCTCTGACCCTCCTTTCCTGAGGCCGGGGCCAGGCTGTGGCAGGAGAGCTGGAGGCCCAGCTTCAGCGGGCATCCGGGAGGAGCTGTGGCTGTGGAGGGGCCTGCTGGCTCCTGGGGTGTCTCCCTCTGATTTCCATTCCTCCTCCCAACCGCATCGCCTCAGAGCCCAGCCCCAAACGCTGGTGGTGACCAGGGCAGGAGAGAAGGGACACAGTCCTCGCCCTGTGTCCCAGGCTCCTGCCCAGCTTCCTCTAAGCAGCTCAGCCTGTGGGCCCAAGCCGGGGACCCCCCACCCCTCCCTGCATGACCAATACTGACCCCGGTTTCTCCGGTGAGGCAGAGTGGGCACGGACAGAATGGGGAGAAGAGGCTGGTGGGCACAGAGGGGGCAATGGGGGAAAAGGCAGAGGTGAGCCAAAGGGGCCAATGTCAGCCCCTACTGCCTCAGTTTCTCCTCCTGCACCTCCACCCTGCCTGTGCACTGCCAGCGCGGGGCCCCTTCTCTGGGCACGTGGGGGCACCACAGTCCGGGGTTAGAGAGCAGGAGGCGGGGCTGTGCCCACCGGGGCCCTTACTCAGAAGGAGAAACAGATACGCTGCCCCCACCCACCCAGTCCCTGGCTCCAGCCTCCTCTAGTGCTGCAGGCAGCAGGCGTGGCTTGGCTTGGCTTTCTGCCCGGGGGGTGCCAGCCTGGGCCAGGAGCTTTGTGCCCCTGCTCTTCCTGACAACCCTCTTCCAGTGCGCTGTCTGCCCCTGAGCCCAGGCTCGGGCGGGGCCGCGGGCGTACTGACCCTCTGTTTCAGGTCCGCACGGAAGCACGGACGCGTGCGGCCTCTCACTGCTCTCTTCTCTCTCCCTGCATGGCGGCTACCCTGTGCCAGGACCCTGCTCTGGACACCAGCCCCGGGGGGCCGGCCGGCCCGGGCACGGAGGTCAGGCAGACCTTTAGCGCCTCCTCCCCCCACGCGGAGGCCCCTGAGCCTGGTCCTCCCGGGGGCAGCCCAGGGGCCGCGCCCAGCCCGGAGGGAGCCCCGGGCCCGCGCCCGCCCCGGCAGTATAACAACCCCATTGGCCTGTACTCGGCGGAGACGCTGAGGGAGATGGCTCAGCTGTATCAGATGAGCCTCCGAGGAAGGGCCTCGGGGGCCGGACTCCCAGGCGGGTAGGTAACGGGCACCGCCCTGCCAGGTGGTCTGGGCCCCTGGGTCCGCAGTGCTCAGTGGAGCCTGGTCAGGCGGTCAGTGAGGTGCCGGCCTCCACCGCCAGCCCGTCCGCAGGAGGGCCGCAGTGAGAGCCGAGCAGGTGCTGCTGCGCTGGCGTGGCCAGGCCCGTGCTTTGCTCAGACCCCGGGGAGTCTGGATGTGCAGGCGAACAGGCGTGGAGAGGGTGAGGTTGAAGTCCAGCTTCCAGCAACTAAGCGGCCTAGCTGGGCCTGGATGCAAGAGACTCTGACACCCAAAACTGTCACACTCCCCCCCTCCCCCCAGGACAGGACACAGCCTGCTGCCCTCACCCTTCGGGAGCCTGGAGGCAGGGCAAGGAGGAGTTAGCGAGGCGGGAGGGCAGTTCCCTAAGGCTGGCTGGTCTGGGAAGCCCCTCATGGGGAGGTACCTCAGCGGGTCCAGAGAGGTTTGGCAGCAGTGTGCAGGGGTGGGCTTGCAGGGCTGACCCTGCTGGGTGGGGCCGCAAGGAAGCAGGACCCCAAGGAGCTGGGGCTGTGCATAATGGTAGCCACCCAGCCTGCAGGGGTCTGGCTGGTAGGACCCTGTGAGCACTGGAGTTAAAACCCAGAGCCGGCAGGGTGGTGAGCGGAGGGCAGAGGGGCGGGGACGAGGGGGGAGTCTCAGGCAGAGCCTGTGGTAGTCCCTGAGTGCTTTCTGCCGGTTATCTCATTCTCATTCTCCATGGCCCCGGGCAGTCGGTCCAGCTCTCCCTAATAACTGTGTGCTTGAAGCAGAGCAGGCTGAGTGGAGGCGTGTGGTCCAGTGGTTAGAAGGCAGCTGGGAAGACTGAGTGAAAAGCCCACACAGCACTGAGCTCCGTTCTGGAGGCTCAGTACACACTGCCCTCTGCTCCCTGGGGCGCACAGCTGGGGCACCAAGAGCCAGAATTGCAAGCCGGATCAGTCTGGCCCAAGCCATGCCCTTCTCTCGCCATGCTCACTGCTCCGGGGAAAGCCTCTCCCCAGGCCCCAGCGCTCCCCGATCCTGAGTGAGCTGCCTCGGCACTTCCGGGGGGGGTGGCAGACCAGCACCGGCTCTTTCCCAGCAGCGTCTGCCGGAAAGCTCCAGAGCGGCAGCATGGAGACAGCCTCTGCCTGGGCGGCTGCTCGCTCCTCTGGGTCCCGGGAGACTGGCTGTGGGAGGCCCCCTCCTGACCTGTCTGGTCTGGGCGCTCCTCCCAGCTGTGCTTTCACGAACACATCTCTCAGCATCTCGAGCAGTGGCATTGCTTCCCCCCATTGTCCCGCTGGGAGAGAGGAGCCCAGAGACCGTGAGCAACACTCCCAAAGTCACACAGCTAGTGAGGGGCAGATAGGACTGGCACTGGGTCCCCTCGGCTCCTCCCTGCATGGCGACGGGACCCACCGCCCTGTCCCGGGAAGTCAAGGCCAGCCCCACCCCACTTCCCACGGCTGCCAAGGCGCCCTCCGCTGGGCACAGGGACTTCTGGAACCTGACAAGTATTACAGTATAACTGGACACTCAGAGCACCAGGCCAGCGTGTCCTCCCAGGGAAGGCAGTCCCCTCTGAGAGGGAGTGCTTCCTCCAGAGGAAGGCTGGTGCTGCGGCCCGGGCAGGCCACGGGCAGGGCCACGCAGGGCCACGGCAGGGCCACGCAGGGCCACGCAGGGCCACGCAGGGCCATAGGCAGGGCCACGGGCAGGGCCACGGCAGGGCCACGCAGGGCCACGCAGGGCCATAGGCAGGGCCACGCAGGGCCACGCAGGGCCATGCAGGGCCACGGGCAGGGCCATGCAGGGCCACGGCAGGGCCACGGGCAGGACGGAGCCTGCGAGCTGCACCTGCCTGGGCAGCCTCTGCTGGGCTTCACCAAGTGTCCAGATGCTCCAAGTCCGTCCACTGGACATGGCGGCCGAGGCTTCCTCTCAGTACCTGTTCAGTCTGCACAGCCGTCGTGTGGCAGGCGCTGCCCCCCCTTCCCCTTTCACAAGTGAAGAGGCTGAGACAGGAGACTTGCCCAGTCACAGTGCCAGGAAGAGGCAGGATCAAATTTGGACTCTGTCCAGCCTGGCTTTAAAAGGAAGTTCCGCCCCCAGCTCTCTCTCTGAGCAGTTTGCAGTGTGGTTTCCTGGCAGCGCCTCCTGGGAGGCATGGGGGCGGACCGGGGTACAAGGACGGGGGCATAGGGACCGGGGGCCTGAGCATGCCTGCGGCCCCTTCCTGCTCTCTCAGGCTGGGCTGGAGCAGCGTCTGCAGCCGCCCTGCGCGGAGGGCCTGGCAGGCTCACAGCTCCAAGCCTCTGAGTTAGGCTGCTCCAGGCCTCCAGCAGCAGGTCCGCAGGCAGAGCTGAGCAGGGGGCAGGAATCAAAGCCAAAGAAGGAGCTGCCTGCCCAGGCGGGGCAGGGGCAGGGACAGCCCCAGAGGCAGCGCTGCCCTTTGCAGGGGGCACGGCTGGTCAGGACAAGAGCTGACCCTGCAGCTGTCAGCACTGGCCAAAGACGGAGAAGGGGCGAGCTCTGTGCTGGCCTCTCCTGATATAGCTCCCCTGGCAGCTATTTTGAGACGGGGAGGACAGAGGACACTATCAGCTCTGACACACGGGCCCTGGCGAGGCTGCTCGGGGGCCCGGGCTCTGGCCTGGATCCCCGGGGTCTTGGCCAAAGGATGAGCAGAGCCAGGCCAGCGGGGGCCGGCTCCCCTGTCAGAGCCCACCGAGGTCAGATCTGAGACCCTGGCAGAGTTTGGACCCCCAGGCCTCCGGCGCCGGCAGGATCTGCTGGGTGGAGTTTGTGCTCAGAGGGATAGTGCGGGCGATGCCTCCCAAGGAGCAGGTGCTCCCGAGGCTCACTCAGGAGAGGCGGAGGGGCCTCCGTGGTACCGACGGGCTGCCTGCCTGAGGCTTTCCTGCCCTCAGCCTCGGACCCAGACTTCCGAGCCTCCTTGCTCCTTGCCCTGCCTTGTTGCCCGTCCAGGGTCTGTAGGAGCCGTCACTGGAGCCCGCACAGACTCCTACCCCTGTGTCCAGGAGGACCTGCCACCGCCGCTGCCCCTCCCCCGAGAGGTCCCTGGTGCTGTGGGTGACCCCACCCTACACACACCCTAGCCCCATGCCACTCCTGCCCAGGAGCCCCCGCTGAACAAGGGCACGTCCAGAGCTGATCTCTGCCAGGCTGTGTGTGGGGGTGCATGTACATGTGCCCTTAAAGATGGACCAGAGCCCTTCTTCCTGGCAAAGCTTTGGCACTTAGGGACCTGCCGAGGAACCGCCGCTGTGGGACTCAGCTCGTCGCCCTCTCAGCACTCTTTGCCCAGCCGCCCCCACCCGCCGGGCCTGGCCAGGCTCCTGCGCCGCCCCCTGACTCCCTCCTCTCTGCTCTCTCCTCCCCAGGTGGTAGCCAACTCTCCGGCCAAGTTAGTATCAAAGGAAAGCATGTGTGTGCTCTTGCGTGCACATCCCAGCATGCGTCGGTCTGGACCTGGTGTGCCTGTGCCAGCATGTGTCCGTGTGTGTGCATGTGTGAGAGGGGGTGCATTTGTCCCCAGTGCGCCTGCACGTGTGAAGCCGCGAGTGTGGAGGGAAGCGCAGGGCGGGTGCTAGGGCTCCGCCTGGCACCCTGTGTGCAGCTGCCCGGCCGGCGGGCGGCTCTGGGGCGGGGCCGGGCCCGGGGGAAGGCAGCGCCGCCTGACCTGGGATCTTCGCGAGCCCGAAGATCTCTGTCCTGCCGGCCTCGTCTTTGCGTGGGGAGCCCCCGCCTGCGGAGGGAGAGCCCAGCAGGCGGGACCCGGGGCCCGAGCCACCCTGTGAGGAAGAAGCTCGCCGAGGCATCCGGAGGAGCAGAGCGTGGCCGAGGGGCGCTGCCAGAGGAGCAAGGCCGCCTTCCGTGCCGCCCCGGCTGCTTTCGCCTGGCCGTCTGTCTGTCCGGACTCTGCTTGGGCTGCTGCTGCCTGGCCCAGGGCCCAGCGCCTGCCCCCCACCCATTGTCTGCTTCAGCTGGTGTGAGAGCCCCATGCCCGGCGCCTGTGGGCCCGGGGGGCGGGGGGACAGAGTCCGGGTGGGCCAGAGCAGCCCTGCAGAGGGCTGGGGCAGGCAGGAGTTTCCGCCAACCGACCGGGCCAGACTCTGGGAGGTCTCTCCACACCACAGCCTTCCGGAGGGCCCAGGTGACCCACCTGCTGCCCTCTCTCCCCCGCCCCCCGCCCCCTAGTGCGGACTACCAGGAGCGCTTCAACCCCAACGCCCTGAAGGACTCCGCCCTGTCCACCCACAAGCCCATCGAGGTGAAGGGGCTGGGCGGCAAGGCCACCATCATCCACGCGCAGTACAACACGCCCATCAGCATGTACTCCCAGGACGCCATCATGGACGCCATTGCCGGGCAGGCCCAGGCCCAGGGCAGTGACTTCAGTGGGTAAGCGCCCCTCCCAGCGGCTCGCTCAGCTCCTGGCCGGGCGGGCTGCCCGCGCAGCACGGACGTGGGCACGGAGACCAGCGCTCCCGGGGCCTTGGCTTCCGGCCGCCAGGCCCCGAACATGCATCCTCCTCAGAACCAACCTCGGGCCCGCTGCAGGAGGGGAGAAACGCAGAGATGGCTCCTCCACGCACTGTCAGCCTCTGCCTTGCCCGCCCGTGGGCTGGTTAGAAAGACTTCTGGAAAGTTGTTAGCCACTGGAGCGCCCAGTCCCCCCATCAAGCCTTCCTTTGGAGGGCAGCTGTGCGTTCTCCCGAAGATGAGGGCCACCCGAATGTGTGGTGGCCTCCAGGGGAGGAAGGGCCGCAGGCCGCAGCCTCTGGCTCCTGCTCCTCCTGGCTGCCCGGCAGCCTGGCCCCGGGCCGAGGGCCAGAGGGCATCAGGGTCCCCGAAATGGTCCTTCTCCACTTGAGGGCTGAATGGGGAAGAGTTGGCTGAAAATAATTTGTGGATGAATCTGCTAATAGTGCAAACATTAATGAGGACCTCTTCCTCTTTTAAAAAATAATATATTTTTATTGATTTCAGAGAGGGGGGGAGAGGGGAAGAGAGAGAGACATTAATGATGAGAAAGAATCATTGATCAGCTGCCTCCTGCACACCCCCTACTGGGGATCGAGCCTGTAACCCAGCATGTGCCCTGACTGGGAACTGAACTGTGACCTCCTGGTTCACAGTCAAGGCCCAACCACTGAGCCACAGGGGCCTCTTCCTCCTTTTGTCTTTCTCTCTGTCTCCCTTAGTTTCTCTTTCTCTTTTTCTGTGTGCGCTTCTGCCTCTTTCACTCTGTTCTCTGCCTCTCTCTCTCTCTCTCTCTCTCTCTCTCTCTCTCTCTCACACACACACACACACACAGTCTCTGACAGTTTTCTGCTTGGGAATGACATGAGTGTTGATTTTCAGAACTGACAGATTATCTCTTTGGCCAACATCTTATCCCTAACTCAGTACCCCCAGCAGCTCAAGGCAAAAAAAAAAATCTTAAAATGATGTACTTTTTTTCTAAATCTAAGAAAAACAAATGTTGTGAGAGGGATAAAGGGGTTAAAAAGTGCCAGAAAACTCCAATAGAGTTAGACCATGCTGTCAGTGCAGGCTGGGAGGGGAGGCGGGGGAGCAGTGCCTGGCCGCGGAGGTGGTGCCTCCTGGGGCCACCAGGGGGCGGGAGCTGCTCGCTGGAGCTGTGGGTCTCAAACTGGCCGGGCTCAGGCAGAACTCCTCACAGTGTTGATTCAATGCCGTGGCAATGCGATTTAAAAACACAGCCTTTGTCTCACAAAAGTGCCTGGCTAAGCCGCAGCGATGACAGGGGCTTCCTGTAACACTGGTTGGCCCCACATGTGGCAGGCGTGTCCGTGGTGTGCTCCTGAGGGTGCTCCCTGTCAGATAATGAAGAACTTGGTTTTCTGCGCTGGGTAAAGAACGCTATTGTTCGGTCTTTCTAACACGAGGCACCTCTGACCTCTCTAGTCTTCTGGAAGCTGTCCGCGCCTGCTACCCCCGGCCCCGCCTCCCCCTCCCAGCGCAGCCTGCGGGGCTGCGGTGTGCGGGCCGCCGCGGTGCGCAGGAGCTGGTTCCCGTGGGAATCTCCACCGGGCCCTCCTCACTGACGTTTTCTTTTTGTCTCTCTCTTCCTCCTTTATTCGTCCCACCCCATAACTATTTCTGACCCCACCCCTGTGCCCGCCCCGCCACCCCTGCCGGACACACTCCCTGCTGGGCTCCTCTGCTTGGCAGGGCGTCGCCGCTGGGGTAAGTAGCCCGGTGTCTGTGCCGTCGTCCGTGTGTCTGGTGTGGGCGGTGTGGGCCGGTGGGACGTGCCTGCGGACAGTGCCTGTGTTCTCCCCGCCCGCTCACAGCCACACCACAGGCTGCAGCCGCCAGGCTTGTCTTTGGGGTTTGCCCACACGCGTCCCCGCGGACGCATGGGAGGAAAGGCACATGCCGGCCTCTGCTCCCCTCGCCATGCTCTGCGGCTCACCCGCCTCTGTGGGCACGGGACCTTGGAGACCCGCCGATCACTGGCCATCACTCAGGCAGAGGGCGATAAGGGGGTGGTTAGGGGCCCCTCGCCAGACCCCAGAACCTGGACCTGAAGGAGCCAGTGCTGCCAAGGCCACCCGAGGGGCCAACGAGGAGTCAGGCCGCAGGGAGTGTGAGCGGGTAGATGCCCAGGTGGCCTTAGCTTGCGGAGATTCTGGAGTGTTTTGGTGGCAAGACGCTGTGCCGGGAGGGGCTCCAGAGGACAGCTCCGACCAGGGTCCCAGGACGCCCGCCGTCCTCTCTCTGCATCTCTTCTCCTGAGTCCGGTCTTCGCGAGGGGCAGGGTGCCTGGCGGGGTGCCTCCCCGCTGGGCTGCAGGCTCGTCTGGTCTCCGTGCGGGTGGTAGGAAGGGGCCGATGACAGAAGCCCCAGCAACACATTCCTAGCAGCCCGGAGCCCTGGGAGCTCTGGGAGGGCTGGGGGACCCCAGGGCACATTCTGGGGAGGTCGCAGCAAAGGCCTCTGGCTGCTTCCTGGCACAGATTTCGGCATGGGCAGGCTTACAGGCGAGGCCTGGCCCACGGCACAGTCCACACGTCCTGGCAGACAGGGCACCTGATTGCCCACCCCATCGCCGCCTCCCCAGGCAGCAGGCACAGCCTCTGCTGTGGACGCTTGGGAATCTGTCAGTGCTGGAAGTGGCACCCCCACCAGATCCCACCCCCTCGGCTCCTCCCTGCCTGGACCCGAGGGATTCGGTGGTCATCCCCATGGACCCAACCGCAGGCGGCCACATTCTTCAGGCAAGGAGGCAGCTCCACCGTCTCTGCCTCCGGTGTCACTGTCTTTACTGCTGCTGTACCCACCTGACCCGGACCCAGGGTGCCGATCCCAAGAGGCCCCTCCTGAGAGACTAGACCAGTGCTGGAGGCTCCTTGGTCAGAGAGTGGCACATGAGGGAACCGAGGGGCCCTCCCAGCCAGGGGGTGCAGGGAGAGGCAGCCTGGGAGGCAGGGAGGGGTTCTGACAGGGCCATTTCTAGGTGTAGAGTGTCTGGGTGAATGAGGCCCCTCGCACAGCAGCGGCCTCTGAGCCCTGCCACCGTGAGGTCTGATGGAAGAACTGGGCTGGGAGCTGGGAAGCCTGGCTCGGATCATGTTGGAGCCCCCGTGCTGGAGCCGGGAGTTAGTCCCTGTTCTCGCTGGACCCGATCTGAGCATGTGCTTGGGCTGGGCACTGGCCGGGGAGGCAGGCGTGGGTGCTGTGAGCTCCGCCTGAGTCATGGCAGCAGGCTGGGCAGCCTGCATCCAAGTCCTTCTGGCCGGGGAGTGGGCACCGGAAAGCTTTGATCTATCCTGCCCTGCAGTCTGGGCCAGGCTGGGAGGCACGGGACCCAAGCGGCTCTGGGGCCCTTGGGCTCTGATACAGGATTGATTTATACAAGTACATCTTGAGCACCTACTATGTGCCAGTTCTGGGAGCCTAAGGCAGAGGAAGGCCACCAGGTCCCCCTCCTGCAGCTCCACTCCCAGCTCCCCCGGCAGAGCCCCCGTCTGCAGGCGACACCCTCACAGGGCCTCGTTGCTGTGTTTCTCACCCACCCCCACCCTGTGGTGCCTGCCTGTGCGTAGCCAAGCCACAGCCTTCAACCCTCTCCTACGGCAGTCACGGCATTGGGGAGAGGGGTCCCCAAATGGCCTGTCCTCACTTAGCCCCAAACTCAGGGCCTGCTCAGGGCGCTGGAAGTTACCCCTGATGCCTCCTGCCTCTGGCTCCTTAACGGAGATGTGGCCAGAGGCGGGGTGTCCTCAGGTCTGTGCCTGCAGCTGCCTGGGGAGGGGTGTGGCCGGGGCCTGCGCCTCCTGACCCTCCTGAGAGGGAGCACCACTGACTGACCACCTGAGCACTGAGCACCCAGGTGACCCGCCCGGCTCTCAGAGGGCAGGGGGGGAGGGCACGGTGGGTTCAGACAAGTAGGGGCCACCATGGGGGTGCCAGGAGTCGATGTGGGGGAGGGAGGGGGAGGGCCAGGCCCCCCCGGCCCTCGCCCACTGTCACTCTGTGTTGCAGGGGCCTTCCCGTGAAAGACCTGGCTGTGGACAGCGCCTCCCCCGTGTACCAGGCCGTGATCAAGAACCAGAACAAGCCGGAGGACGAGGCTGACGAGTGGGCCCGCCGCTCCTCCAACCTGCAGTCTCGCTCCTTCCGCATCCTGGCCCAGATGACGGGCACCGAGTACAGTGAGTGGGCTGCGGGGCACAGAAAGGGGGCGTGCTGGGCCCCACTCCACAGGCCACAGAAGCCCTGAGCCCCTGACGCTGAGCTGGCCCTGAGATTACAGTGGCTGGCGGAGCCCATCTGGGCTCTGGGGCGGGCCAGGGACAGGAGCCGCTGCTCAGCGCCTGACCAGACAACGGGCAGCGGCTCGCATGGTGTTTCCCGGCAAAGTGACTGCCCCGAGTTGGCCACGTCTCTGACCACTCGCACCAGCACCCTCTGCCCAGCGCACAGCATTTCCCTTCCCAGTCTACAGGGTGGGAGAGGGCATGGCCAGTCATGGGTGGGGACTCAGTGTCCATCCCGCGCTGGTAGCTTTCTCTCGTATGCTCCCGGTTTTCCTCCTGACCAGCAACTTTCTGTCCACAGTGCAAGACCCTGATGAAGAAGCTTTGCGAAGGTCAAGGTAAGTGCCTGGACTCAGGCTCCGTGGCCTTGCCCCTCCTAATCCCGTCCCTCCCCGGGCAGCCCCAGGTCACATGACTTATGAAGGCACCTCTCCAGTTCATGAAGCTGAACATCTGGCCCCTGAGGCGCTTCAGCAGATGCAGGGCCTTTGTCCAGGTCGGTGAGGTGGTGCCTGGAGCTGAGTCTATCCCCTGGGCCCAGGCCTGAGGACTTGGGCTCCCCTGGTCTGGCCAGGGCCGGGGCAGGGCTGCTTTGGCCTTTGCTAGGCTGTTGGGAACGAGGGCATCTCTCCCTGTGAGGGCAGCGAGCCAGCCGCCTTGCCTGCACACCCTGTG
Organism: Pipistrellus kuhlii; assembly: GCF_014108245.1. NCBI lineage: Eukaryota > Metazoa > Chordata > Mammalia > Chiroptera > Vespertilionidae > Pipistrellus > Pipistrellus kuhlii. The sequence continues at coordinate 4,229,081 of NW_023425535.1, read as the reverse complement.
AGTCTGAGGCCTGGCGCCGGGAGGCAGGCACCAGGACTGCCCTGGGCATGGGCATGGGCGCCTGAGCCCCACTCCTCATGCAGACAGTGAGGCATCAGTTCCATAAATTGCTCAAAACACAACACTGCTGCAAAGAAGGACAAGCCTGGGCATGAGGAGGGGCTTGTGAAGGACTAGGTGTCTCAGGGTCAAGACAGGGTTTCTGAAACACTGCAGGTCTGAGGCCACAGCCACTGACCTGCCGCCTGTGCCGTCAGGTGCTCATGGACCGTGCATGAGGGGGCATGCTGCCCAGGCACCCATGGAGCCCACGAGGGTCCTCCATGGGGTGGCATCGAGCCCAGTGTGACTGCGGACCTGCACTTTGGGGGCAGATGTCACCTGCATGCTCCTCCTGAGAGCTCCCCCCGGAAGTGCGCCCTGCGTGGCTTCTGAGGGAGGTGGGCTCAGAGCCGCCCGCTCGGGCCACGCCTTCTGTCCTCACTAACCCTCGTGGTGTGGCCACGGGATGGTGCGGGAGTGGAGCTCGGGCCACTGGAGTTCACGTGGACTTTCTTTCTGAACCCGCTGCTGCTGATCCAAAGTGCTCCCACTCTTTGGCTGGGGCTTCCCAGCCTAAAGGTCCCTCTGGGCGTGCTGACGGCAGTGCCTGCGACGTGCCCTCTGCGCCTGGTGAGGTGATGTTCCATTTAGCTCGAGATTGAGAAGGGGGGGATGTTGTTCTACTCACTTACTTGCATTCATCTGTTGATTCTTGTATGTGCCCTGTCTGGGGATTGAACCCACAACCTTGGCATATGGGATGATGCTCAAACCAACTGAGCTACCTGGCCGGGACCAGCATCCTGCCCCTCGTCCCACTGCCCCCGTGTGCTGTTTCCTGTCTGTCCCACCTCCCCGCTAAGCCTCCCGCATACTAGTAGAGTGGGCGCTTAGCCTTACCTGAGACTTGATAAGCGCTCACAGCACCCCTCCCCCCGTACACACACACACACACACACACACACACACACACACAGCTTGAAAGTCCCCCGGTTCCTTCCAAGAAGCCAACAGGGGCCGCCCCCTCCCCCGAGGCCGCCTGCCTCTGGACGCTGCTCCACTGTGCGGGCAGGAGGGCCCGGTGGCGGACTGCGGAACTCCCGTCTTTGTCTCTCCCTGGGGGTTCTAGGCCCTGAGAAGCTTGTGGGCGAGGAGACACAAAGGGCAGTACTTGGGGGCCCAGGCCTCCTCGCTGCCCGTCCTGGCTCTCAGAAGCACCTCCTGCAGCAGTCCCGCCTGGCTCTGTAGGCAGAGGGAGGCCGGTCCTTCTGGGCCGGTGCAGCCATGGGCCTGCTCGGCCTCAGCAGGTGGCAGGGCACCTCCCTGCGGCGAGCGGCGCACAAAGGGGCTCCGCGAGAGGCTGGGCCTCTGGTCCTGAGAAGGCGCAGCCTCCCGGGACGGTGGGAAGGCCAGGTCCTTGCGAGGCAGCCCTGATGGGGCTTCGCCCAGCAGGGCTGGAATTTGTGAGGAACTGGGATCCCTTGGCGGCACCGTCAGAGGAGCCCAGTGCGCAGAGACCCGCGGTCCGCACGTGCGGCCCACTGTCTCCAGTGCAGTCTCGTGCTCACCTGATGCTCCCGCTAAGGGCCTTCCTCTCCGAGCCCCCAGGCGAAGGAATGAGCTGATGGCAGGGATGAGCTCACAGGCGGTGAAGGGGAGGGTCGCCTTGCACACACCTCCACAAGCACCATTACCGCCCCCCCCAATTTCTTTTCCAAGCCCATCCGGGTTCCTTTTCCTCTCCTCACCTGGCCCTCCCAGCAGCCCAGGACCCCGAAGCGTCCTCTCCCCCTCCCGACATGGTCCTCCACCCCTCCCTCCCCTCACTCCACCACTGGTCCTCCTCCCCTCCCCTCCCCTCCCTCCCCACAGGGTCCCTCCTCCCCTCCCCTCCCCACAGGGTCCTCCTCCCCTCCCAACCCGTCCCACAGGTTCCTCCTCCCCTCCCTCCCCACCCCTCCCCACAGGGTCCTACTCCCCCTCCCCTCCCCTCCCCACAGGGTCCTCCTCCCCTCCCCACCCCTCCCCACAGGGTCCTCCTCCACTCCCCTCCCCTCCCACAGGGTCCTCCTCCCCTCCCCACCCCTCCCCACAGGGTCCTCCTCCCCTCCCCACCCCTCCCCACAGGGTCCTCCTCCCTTCCCCACCCCTCCCACACGGTCCTCCTCCCCTCCCCACCCCTCCCCTCTCCTCCCCTCCCCACAGTGTCCTCCTCCCCTCCCCTCCCTCCCCACAGGGTCCTCCTCCCCTCCCCTCCCTTCCCCACAGGGTCCTCCTCCCCTCCCTCCCCTCCCCACAGGGTCCGCCTCCCTCCCCTCCCCCCTCCCACAGGGTCCTCCTCCCCTCCCCACAGGGTCCTCCTCCCCTCCCCTCCCCTCCCCACAGGTCCTCCTCCCCTCCCCTCCCCTCCCCACAGGTCCTCCTCCCCCTCCCCTCCCCTCCCCACAGGGTCCTCCCTCCCCTCCCAACCCCTCGCAACAGGGTCCCTCCTCCCCCCCTCCCCTCCCCACAGGATCCATCCTCCCCCCCTCCCACAGGTCCTCCTCCCCTACCCCTCCCACAGGGTCCTCCTCCCCTCCCCACCCCTCCCACAGGGCCCTCCCCCCCTCCCCACCCTCCCCACAGGGTCCTCCTCCCCTCCCCTCCCCTCCCCACAGGGTCATCCTCCCCTCCCCACCCCTCCCACAGGGTCCTCCTCCCCTCCCCTCCCCTCCCCACAGGGTCCTCCTCCCCACCCCTCCCCACACGGTCCTCCTCCCCCCTCCCCCAGGGTCCTCCTCCCCACCCCTCCCCACAGGGTCCTCTCCCTCCCCACCCCTCCCCCAGGGTCCTCCTCCCTCCCACCCCTCCCCACAGGTCCCTCCTCCCCTCCCCTCCCCTCCCCACAGGTCCTCCTCCCTCCCCACCCCGTCCCCACAGGGTCCTCCTCCCCTCCCTCCCTCCCCAAAGGTCCTCCTCCCCCTCCCTCCCCTCCCACAGGTCCTCGCCCCTCCCCTCCTCCCCTCCCCCACAGGGTCCCTCCCCCCCCTCCCCACACGGTCCGCCTCCCCTCCCCACCCCTCCCCACAGGGGTCCTCCTCCCCCTCCCCACCCCTCCCCACAGGGTCCTCCTCCCCTCCCCACCCCTCCCCACAGGTCCTCCTCCCTCCCCTCCACTCCACACAGGGTCCTCCCTCCCCTCCCCACCCCTCCCCACAGGGTCCTCCTCCCCTCCCCCTCCCCTCCCCACAGGGTCCTCCTCCCCTCCCATCCCCTCCCCTCCCCTCCCCACAGGGTCCTCCTCCCCTCCCCAACCCCCCACAGGGTCCTCCTCCCCTCCCCTCCTCCTCCTCCCCCCATCCCCTCCCCTCCCCTCCCACAGGGTCCTCCTCCCCTCCCCAAGGGTCCTCCTCCCCTCCCCTCCCCTCCCCACAGGTCCTCCTCCCCTCCCCACCCCTCCCCACAGGGTCTCCTCCCCAACCCATCCCCTCCCCACAGGGTCCTCCTCCCACCCCTCCCCACAGGGTCCTCCTCCCCTCCCCTCCCCTCCCCACAGGGTCCTCCTCCCCTCCCCTCCCCTCCCCACAGGGTCCTCCTCCACCCCCTCCCCTTCCACACACGGGTCCACCTCCCCTCCCCACCCTCTCCCCACAGGGTCCACCTCACCTCCCCTCCCCTCCCCTCCCCACAGGTCCTCCTCCCCTCCCCTCCCCTCCCCACAGGGTCCTCCTCCCCTCCCCTCCCCTCCCCCAAGGGTCCTCCTCCCCTCCCCTCCCCACAGGGTCCTCCTCCCCCCCCCCTCCCACAAGGGTCCGTCCTCCCCTCCCTCCCCCCACAGGGCCCTCCTCCCCTCCCATCCCCCCGCACCCACAGGTTCCCCTCCCTCCCCTCCCCGCCCCTCCCCACAGGGGTCCTCCTCCCCGTCCCCTCCCCTCCCCTTTCCTCCCCACAGAGTCCTTCTCCCCTCCCCTCCCCACAGGGGCCTCCTCCCTTTCCCCCTCCGCCTCTCCCCTCCCCTCCCCACAGGGTCCTCCTCCCCTCCTCTCCCCTCCCTCCCCACAGGGTCCTCCTCCCCTCCCCTCCCCTCCTCTCCCCACAGGGTCCTCCTCCCTCCCCTCCCCTCCCCTCCCCACAGGGTCCTCCTCCCCTCCCCTCCCCTCCCCACAGGGTCCTCCCTCCCCTCCCCACCCCTCCCCACAGGGTCCTCCTCCCCTCCCCACAGGGTCCTCCTCCCCTCCCCTCCCCTCCCCACAGGGTCCTCCTCCCCTCCCCACAGGGTCCTCCTCCCCTCCTCTCCCCACAGGGTCCTCCTCCCCTCCCCACAGGGTCCTCCCTCCTTGGGAACACTCAGCCCCGCCCTGCACCTGGACCACTCCGGAGCCACCTGGCTCGGGGCCCTCCCTCAGAGGGAGCCCTCGTGGGGAGCAGTGGGCAGCTATCGGCAACGAACTTACCTGCATTCTGTGGACATGTCCTCGGTGTTCTGCCAGCCTCGCAAGCGTGAGAGCCATAGCTGGAGAGACCGGGACAGCCTAGATGTCCCCTGAGCGGCCCTTATGGGAGCCCAGGACCTCTCTCCTTTCTTCCTCCCTCCCTCTCCCTTTCCTTCTCTCCCCACCCCTCTCTGGCTGGCCGTGGGTTTCCAAACAGCTCCAAGCAGAACAGGCTCCTAGACTCCGGCGCTCGGCGCTCCCTGCGCTTCCCCGAGCCCGTGCCGCGGCCGCGGCCTGCGTGGCTCTCCGGTGGTCTCGGTGCTGTCGGCAGGGCTGTGGGGCCTCTGTCCATGCTGTCCTGCCCCTTCTCTTGACCTGAGAGAGGCTGGCCCATGGAGGGTGGTTGTGAGCTGAGTCTCCATGCGGCTTAGGCCATTCACGGTGCCTCTGGGCCTAGGCTTCCTCTTGGCATGAGGATGTTTCCGATGTGCCAGCAGTGGCCCTCGGTCAAACGGAATCTTACAGAGACCACACGGGCAGAGCGCAGGCGTGGGGCCCACCAGGCATCGCCGACGGGGCGGGCGCCGAGTGTGAGTGTGGGGACCCGGACTGTGACACGGAGACGCGGAAGATGAGCGTCCTCTGGCTTTTAAAGACCTAAACCTGACCTTCCCGGTTTTATACGCTGCCGTTCACTTTCCGAACCTCACTTTGAGGTCACTGCAGATTGCCTCGTGGTTGTGGGAAATAATACGGAGAACACCCTTTACCCGATGGTGTAAAGGGTGTTCTCCGTATTACACAGCTGGGCTCCCTGCAGTCCGTGCAGAGCCTTCCACCTGGGCCTCCCGCTCTGCCTTTTCACAGACCCCTCCGCCCCACGCCCCTCCCCCCTGACGGCGGTCTTTTCTCTGTTGCTGTAATTTGGTCGCTTGGAGAATGCTGTATAAGTAGGATCGTAAAGCTTTCGGCCTGTGGGGCTGGGTTCTTCCGTCGCCTAACTCACCCCCTCTCCTCTTCTCCTGTCCCCCTCCCCCAAATCCTCTGGATTCTGGCCAGTCTCTCCCAAAGAAGCACCTGCTCTCATTTTTCACCCACGGGTGCCTCTGCTTCTTGGCAGCTGAGACCTGCCCGCAAACCAAGACCATCGCCTCTAAAAGCCGTCCCCCAACTGCCCATCCGCCTGCCCGGCCTCCTCATACCCTCCTCGCATTTCCCCGTGCCCACTGAGCACCTGTGGTTCCCGGGTCTTGTCGCCGAGTGCAGTCTGTGGTCTGGGAGTGGCAGTTCCATGTGGCGGGCTGGGGCCCGGCCACCGTGCGCCTCTGGCCTGCCTTTCCCCTCCTCCCTCCACTTCCTTCCCTGCTCTTCCTGTGCCCTCGCTGGGGGCTGTGGGCTGAGCCCCAGCCCGCGGGCGGGAGTGGAGGAGTCCTGGCCTGTGTGTGCCGGCGGTCTTGTGAGGACGTGTGCACGCGTGTGCTGGCGTGAGGCCCGGGAGGGCAGGGCCAGGCATGGTGTCGGGGCTTCTCTCTGGGGACAGACAAGGGTGGCAGAGAGCGGGCAGCACAGCGAGGGGCAGGCCTGCGCGCCCAGCCCCGGCACAGGGACAGGTGTTCCTCGTCCTCACGCCCGCGAGGGCGCTGGGCCGAGGGCCCTGCCTCAGTGGTTCAGCCTCCAGACCCCGCAGCCAAAGCAGCCCCGCCCGGCCTCACCGCAGCCAGGGAGAGCCCTCTGTCCTCAGCCTCAGCCAGGCGTCAGCGCCACTCTCTCGGGCCCAGGCTTCAGGCCTCCGGACTGGTCTTTGGCCCAAATCAGGGCTGACCATCAGGAAAGTTCCCACAGAAGACAAAGCCTCTCCGAGCCAAACCCGCTCCATGACCTCTGCCCCCTCCCTCAGGCCCGAGGCTGGCGGACACGTCCCCTAACCCTTTCCTTCCCTCTCTCTCTCCTCTCTGTCTCTGTCTCTGGCTCTGTGTCTGTCTGTCCCTCTCTCTGCCTCTCTCTCTGCCACAGGGAAAGGTTTGAAACGGAACGTAACGGCCCACGTTTTGCCAAATTGCGCAACTGGCACCATGGCCTTTCAGCCCAAATCCTTAACGTTAAAAGCTAAAGAGTCTGCAGCCCCCGCCGCCACTCCCCACAGACCTGGCGTGTGAGCCTCACGCGATGCTTGACTATGCAGAGCTGTGCCCCTTCGTAGTCAGGGCGGCCCGCACCCACGCACCTCCTCACGCCCCCTCCCCCCAGCAGCCCACGCCTCTCCCCGCCCAGGGCCGTAGCCTCGTTCAGAGAGGAGGGATGGGGTTTGCTGGTCTAACACCCGGCACCAGGGGAACAGCCCCTGGTGGATCCCCGGCCCCTCCGCTGCTGGGAGAGGCGGCCATGCCCAGTGCGTCCGGAGGAGGCGCCCGCAGAGCAGGTCCTGGGAAGAGGCGGACCCCTGCCCCACCCCCTCCCTCGCTGCCCCCTGAGCTGGAGCCGGAGGAGAGGGAGCCCAGGGTGGATGGGGCAGACCCTCCCCCGAGGTGAGGCTGGCATGTGCTCTCCCTCCTGCTGCGTGCTAGCTGCCCGCCCCCTCCGTACAGACAAGCATGCTCACTCTGAAATAAAGAGGATTTGAAAGAACAGACCGGCCTCAGTCCTGCTGTGCGGTGTGCATCACCCAGAGGCACAGAGCCAGGGAGGACAGGCGCCAGGGGCTCTCTCTCCCCGTTTCCCCCACAAGGGCCTGCCTGGGTGTGAGCTGTGCTGTGCCAGGTGGGCAGACCGGGGTCCCATGGGGCAGTGTATATTGGTGGGTGCACAGGGGCCCCTGCCTCTGCTGCCACCCCCAGCTGCAGCCAGGAAGCACTGCCCTGCTCTGCCCTGTGCCGGGCAGAGGGGCTCGGAGGGCATGCCCCACGGAGGGGCAGGCACGGGGAGGAGGCGGCGGAGGTGCCCTGGAGTCGAGCTGGTCAGGAAGGCGCAGGGGACCTCCAGCTGGTCTTGCTGGCCCCGCGCCACCCACCTGGGGCCTGTCCAGAGCGTTTGGGAAGGGCCAGGCTGGCAGGCCATCTCCTCCCGCCTTCTGCCAATCCATCAGCCTGGCTCCTGAGAGCAAAGCCCACTGGCTGAGGACATGGCACCAACTGCACTTAGCAGACAGAGCCGATGCCACGCCCCTCAGGGCGCCCTTGCCGCCCGGATTGGCCGGTCTTGCTCCGCCCCTGCTGCCTGGGCACAGGCTTCCTCTCTGCCTCCAGGAACCTTGGCGATCCCTCTGGAAGGGCTGGCAGGGAGGCTGCGCTATCCTGCCACATCCCAGATACTCCCAAACCCTGCCCCTCTCCGTCTGGGCCTCTCATCTCTTCCCGTTTCTAGCTCTGCCCTGGGCCAGGCAGGGCCAGCGAGCTGAGGGACCAGCCGGGAGATGGGCGTGCTCCTGCCTGCACCGAGGCCTCCTGAGCGCACACACGTTTCGCTGAGACCCCTGGGTGGGTTGTGTGGCTGGGGTTTCCCAGAGAGTGTCCTGGGGCTGACAGAGGACCTGAACCAGTCAGCCAGAACCAGTGGCCTCGCAGTTCCCTGTCCCAGCCCAGGGTGTGGAAGCCCTCCTGGCGCTCTGGAAGGTTCCCAGGGCCGCCCCGGCCCCCGCAGGCAGCCCTCACACAGCAGCGTGTCCGCCTGGCTGCGGGGGTGCCACAGAATGAGAAAGTGCTGGCGTGGCCGTGGCTGGCCCTGCGGCAGGGCTGCTTGCGTGAGGTCGAGGCAGGCGTGCCCCTGGACTGGGTGTCAGAGCGGGCTTCCTGGGAGAAGGAGCCTGACTGGCCCTCAGGAGCAGTTAGGTGGCTGTGCAGGTAGGAAGGCTGGACGGGAGGAGAAGGGGTGTCCGGGAACCCCGAGTTAGCCCTGTGGCTGGGGTGGAGGCAGTGCGGAGGGTGTTGACTGTGGGGTTGGACTGTGGCTGGAGCCAGTGGAGGGTGCCGGGCGCTGTGGCTGTGGAGAGCGCGGGCTGGTCCTGAGATTGTCATTTGCACAGACTGCAGTGTCCACGGGCCTGGCGGTGACCTGCGGAGTACGTGGTCAGGGCGCCTGAGCCACAGCCAGTCCTCAGGCTGGGGGACGGAACGCTGGCCAGGCGGATGGCAGCATGGACACTTAAAGACCGACCAACTGGCTCTGTAGTCCAGTCAGTGTGATGTTCATGCTCCATTCTCTGAACTAACACAATGCGCACTGTCACCCCAATAATAGCACCCCAGCACCTTCAACCACAACACCTCCACCGTCACCAACAGGTCAGCCTGAACCCAGTAATCACGGAGCCCAAGCCCACACCTCACCAGTCCGTCCACATGTCCTTTCCACACCCAACGCCGCTGGCATCAGTGAGAGCATCAACCAAAGGAGCGCCAGCAGGGCCCAGGGTTGGCGAGCTCCACCTTGATGCCAACTGTGTGGAGGGACGAGGGCCCTGCAAGGGGGACGGAGCCAGCCTGTTCTCTCGCCACGCCTGCCCGGAGGCCTGTGTGGTTGACTGCAGTTGGTTCGGTTTGGTGCTTGTTAGATATTTAGAGTGAGTTATGACCAAGGCGAGAGGCCTCGGCCTGGCGGGGGGATTTCGTGGCTCCGTTTCAGGCGGAAAGCGGCCAGACAGGACCCTGGGCACGTGCTGCCCGCTGTCCGGGGCCCGCTGCGAGGGGGCTGCAGACAGTGCTGCTGGGCGGGATGCCGCTCGCCAGGCCCCAGGGCGGCTCGCCCCTGCCCCTGTGCCGCTCTGTGATTTGAGTGCTCCTGGGGCCCGCGCCCCGGAGCCAGGCCTCACTGGGAGCTGTGCCTGGGAGACACCAGGTAAGCCGGTCTGACCAGAATTGGAGCACAGGGGACAAAGTCAAGTTTGGTCTGTCTGTGCAGCACTGTCCCGCCCAGACATGGGCATCCCTCCGGTCCTGGGCAGCGGCCTGGGCTCCCAGAAGCCCCGGAGCCTGGCCAGGCCAGGGAGCAGGCGGCTGGTGTCCGCGGCGTGCCCAGGCCTCGCGGCAGCTGGGCAGAACGGCTCCAGAGAAGCTGCCGGAAGCCAGGCTCCCCCGTGAGGGCGGGCCGGTGTGCAGCGGGCCCCAGCGTGGTGTCCTTTCTGAACTAAGCTGGGGAGGGGCTGGCCGGACGTGGCACTGCCCTGCTCAGGGTGCTCCCCGCCAGGGGAGGCGTTCTCCAGCCGCTCCCAGCCCTCCCGGCTCCGTGGCTGCCTCCGCCGTACCCTCACTGAGGGAGGAGAGCAGCCAGTGGTGCCTGGCAAACAGCTCGCAGCCTCTGCACCCCTGCCTGGGGCTGACTGGGCAGCGCCTGGCTACTCCTGGGCGGTCCTCAGGCCAGCGTCACCCGGGGCCCCACTCAACCTCCCGAATCAGAAGCTGCTCTTGGGCAGGATCCCCAGGCCTCCACTGCCAGGGAAGGCTGCAGGGGGCTCCCCCTGAGCTCGGGCCCGGGAAGGCTGCGGGGGGCAGCAGGCAGCAGTGAGGGCTCAGCAGTGTTGCCGGCCTCTGGAACCAGGCTCCTCTCCTGGAAAATGAGGGTCTGATAGCGATGGCCGCAGGCAGAGGGGGTCAGAGGAGTGATGCTCACCGCCTGTCAGCACAGCTGGCAATGGCAGGCCGCACTCACCGTCCTTCCCACAGAGATGCCTTTTGCTGGGGGAAGACCCTACTCGCCCGACTTCTTCCTTCCTCCCGGAGGGCCACGTGTCCCTCGGCCAGATCCCGCCCTCAGCCCTGCTCCAGGAGCCTGAACTGTGTCCTTCCTGTCTCGGGGGCGGAGTTGTTAATATCCACGCCGGAGGGCGGTGGTGAGGGCTGAGACACATGCCAGGTACACGGGCCAGGTCAACAATAGACCCGCGCAGCCACCTGGCGGGAGCCGCAGCTCCTGCTCTGTGCAGCCAGCACCGTCTCAGACCGGGCGGGGGGAGAACGACTTCTCCGCTCTCCTGTCACCTGGTTTGTTTCTCTGCTCAGTTTCCCAGGGGCAGCCCAGGCTCTGTGCCCCCTCTCCCTTGGAGAGGTTCGGGAAGAGATGCTCACCGGACAGCAAGGCAGGCAGGGCGGGCCCATGGCACTGGCCCTGGTCCGTCTACCTGTGTGGCACCTGCCGGGATATCCCTACCCACCGGTCACACCGGTCACACTGGTCACACTGGTCACACTGGCACTGCAGCCCCTCCCGTTCCCAACCACAGGTCTTTCCGATGTGCAGGCGCCCAGGGCCACCGCATATCACTCTTGGGCATATGAGAACCCTCTGGCCGCCAGGGCACATGAGGGCCTGGGCATCTTCGGATGGTCTTAGGTCTGCCCGCTCCTTCCCCACGGGCATGGGAGACCCTGAGGTCCTGCCGTCTCTCGGGGTTTACCGGGAAAGGGCACAGTTGCCTCCATTCTGGAACCCCCCACGCCACATCAATCCTTTCCGGTCCAGATGGCCTGGAGCAGCCCGGCATGGCAGCTTTCATCCATCTTCCGATGTGCCGTCTCCACAGCCCAGAGCCTAAGCCCTTGGCCCTCAAATACCTGCCCTCCCTTCGCCCAGGCCACGTGCGCCTCTGACCGAACGGGAATGGAGGAAAGCAGGATGGGGGTTGATAATTCAATCTACTTTCTATCACACTGTGTTTTGTAACACGAAAAATCAGGAAGCAGAAGAATTGGGAGGACAACCTGTGAACCAGGAAGTCATAGTTCGATTCCAAGGGAGGGCACACGCCCAGTTTGCAGGCTCGATCCGCAGAGTGGGGCATACAGGAGGCGGCCGATCAATGACCTCTCTCATCATTGATGTTTCTCTCTCTCCCTCTCCCTTCCTCTCTGAAATCAGCAAATAGCATATACATGTTAAAATGGGGGGTTCGTGCCAGGCTTGAGAATAGCTTTGATGTTACTGTGATCCTCCTTGTGGTCTGAGCCCTTCCCTCTTGGGGTCCTAAGGGCTCTCCCTGACGCTGGGAACAGGCGTCTGGAAGATCCTGCTCTGCAGTATCAACGGTGCCTTGTGCCCAGCGTGCCTCTGCTGCAGCCACCAGCGCCACGCAGAGGGCCCCCTTGACCTGTTGTCTTTCTTGGTCCCACCTCGTCAGCACCCCTATTGAGCATGCTCCAGTGTGCACCAGCCAGGCCGCCACCCCGCTGCTGCCCGCTTCTGCCCAGCCGCCTATTGCTGCCTCTCCCGGCGCAGCCTTGCTACCCCTGGCTGCAACCGCTGCCCACGCTGCCGCTGCCGCTGCCTCGGCCTCTGCTTCAAGCCCTGCGGACAGTCCAAGGTAACTGCCCCACGGTGCCACCCAGTATGGGGCAGGGAGGCGGGAGGGGCCGCACCTGGCTCCGTGTGTGGGCAGCTGTGTCCCACCTCAGAAAGGCCACCCAGGTGCTCAGGAGCCCGGCCAGGAGGCCAAGGCTAGCACCGCCTGCTGCCAGAGGACAGGGCATGTGGTTGTGGCTGAAGACAGGAGGGGATGTGGGCCCCTGCCCTCTCCTTGGGCAAGAGAGGGACACACAAGCACACGCACAGTAAGGCAGCAAAGGGAGACGGACAGTCCGTTTCCGGAACTGGGCTTAGGGGAGTGGAAGTGGTCCCCTGGGCTGGGGAAGCCGAGGGAAGCTCCGAGCGGGGAGGAGCACTGACCTGGTCACGGGAGACAGACCAGGTATTTGGCAGCGGACTTGCCCTTGGCCCTTAGCCTCTGCTCTCGGGGCGGAGACGCAGGAGGCACAGGTGCAGGGCGGCTTCGACCTCTCCCCGCACTTCCTGTCGGTAATCTCCAGAAAGTCACGGAACTCCCAGCGTCAGTTCCATCTGCTCAGACGTGAATGCAGGGAAGGCTTTGTAGGGTGGGGCAGAGAAGTGTGCCTAAGCCACCGAGCACACGAACTGCTCTCAGCTCTCCGCCTGCCCTCCTGGGCCCCCGCAACGGACTGGGGTGGGACGCCCAGCAGCTGTTAGGGCCAGAGCCAGCTCTCAGCCTGCACCCCCTCCCCCCTCCCCGCCCCGGGTTTTGTGCACAGCCCCCCGTGCAGCCTGAGGAGGATGGGGGGGGGGCAGATTGGCCACAGGCCTGTGGGCTGTACCCATCCTGGGGTTGACAGTGACCCCCGGAGGTGCCGGCCCAGCCTTTCCAGCCCAACTCAAGCCTCAGGGTGAGCTCGCCGGCCTCCACCACAGCAGGATGGCTCCGGGCGGGCAAGCACAGAGAAAGAGAGGAGGGAGAGGTCCTGGGCTGAGATGAAAGGTGCCCCCAGTTTGGATTGGGGAGCTGCAGCTGTGGGCCCTGCTCCAGCTCAGCCTTTTGTCCTCAGGGCTCCTTCAACAGGCAAACCTCCCTTCCCTTTGTCTGACAAGAGAGTGATGAGCCAGTGGGAGGTAAAGGGCCACTCAGACTGTCACCGGAGCCTGGCGTTTTTGCTGAGTATCGTAATTGCTGAGTATCGTAAGCCTCGGCGGCCTCCTCCTCCTCCTCCTCCTCCAGCAGCCCTGACAGGACCCCAGCTCCTGGGTGTCGGGCGGCCTCTGCTGGGGAGGACATCTGGCTGATGCCCATAACTAGAAAGCAGGCGCCCCGCGGACACTGCCTCCTCCTCTCCCAGCGAGGCCCTACCCACTGTCCCAACAGGCCGGCCAGAGAAGGGCAGGCCCGGGGAGGGGAGACAGCATGGCAGTGTGGCAGGGCGAGCTGCACTCCACCCGCTGCACGCCCGGCTGAGTCCCTGTCTGAGGCAGAGGGTCTTGGGTCAGGGCCCCCCTTCAGAGCAGGGGACAAGGCAGGCCCCGCTCCTGGGGCTCTGCCCAGCGGGCGCCTGGGCCCATCCAGTTCAGGTTGGGGGAAGGCGGAAGCCATGGGTGCGGGGACAGCACATTTCCAGGGGCTGGCCTCTCTAGTACCCCGTTTCCCCTGGATGTGGTCACGTGGACCCTGTTGGGATCCGGAAAATGTAGGAGAGACAAGGGCATGCTCTGTGAGGTATTCTTTCGTCTTAAATGAGAAAAGGGGGGCAGGGTTCACAGACAGGTGAAATTGGGGAAACACTGGATCAGCCGAAGTAAAACAAGCTGCTGAGCTCAGGAATTCTTGGAGCTTTCAGCCCTCCGAGAAGAGGCCTCGCACAGCCTGTCCTGCGGGAATGAACGGACACTTCCTCCTTCTCTTTGGCCCCTAACACTGGGTCACAAGTGGAAAAGGCTGCTTTCGCCCTGGGGCTAGCCCCATGGGAGAGGTTGGCACTCCTTGTGGAAGAGGAGCCTGGGGTGAGCACTCTTGCTGGAGCACTCTTGCCCAGATTTTATTGCTCCCTCCAGCAACAGCAGAAAGGCGGGGGCAGGGGCTAAGGCTGTGGAGTGCCCCCAAGGTCAGAAGGTGGAGGGAGGGGGCGGCTCTGACTGCCTCCATCTCTCCTCTCTCCAGCCTCTGTGCCTCCAGCCCAGGCTGTCCCGGCAGCCCGCCCAGGGTGCAGGATCGCCCTCCTGTCCAGCTGGCGGCTTGGCCCCTCCCTCTCTGAGGCGGTGACAGCAGCAATGGGCTCTGTTTTTTGAGGTGTCTTTGCTGCTTTAACAAAACTCACCAAAGCTCCTCACCGAGGAGCAGCTTCCGCCCCTCCACAGCCTCCTGGTCTCCCTGCGGCCTCCGGCTGCCCGGACCCCCTGCCAGAGGCCTCTCTGCAGGGCTCCCGAGGAAGGAGAAGCGATGCCGGGCGGCCAGCACCCAGGCCTGGCTGTCCTTCCGGCTGCTAACTCTCCCCCCTCGGTTCCAGGCCCCAGGCCTCTGCTCAGGGCACGGCCAAGGCGACCGCTCCAGCACCTGCCGCCCACCCATACCCCGAAGCCCCAGCTGCGGCTGCGCCCAAGCCTCGGGTGGTCACCACTGCCAGCATCCGGCCTTCTGTCTACCAGCCAGGTGAGAGGGGCGGGACGGTCAGGCTGGGTGTGGCTGCAGAGGTTGGCTCCCAGGAGAATGGTGGTCAGGGGGGTCCTGCTACTGAGGCCCCGTGTGGGCCAGATCCCTATGGAGCCCGCCGCTGGCGCTGGAGAGACAGGTGGGCAGTGCCAGCTGGGATGAGCCTCCCCTGGTAGGGAGAGGACACTCCTGGCCTGGGATTCCAGCCTCAAGGCGAGAGGAGAGGGTTTCGGGGCAGCTGGTTCCTCCAGGAGTCTGGTTCTGGCTCAAGCCAGAGGGTGGGCAGCTGTACCAGCAATGCCATGGGCTTTGGCCAGCTGCACTGCCCCGCAGGGACCCTGGCACGCTGTCAGCCTGCCGGTCTTTGCTTCCTCCGCTGAGGCAGGAGGGCTGGAGGGGGAAGCACAGGTGAGGCGGCAGGGGCCAGCACAGGGCCTGACTGTGGCTGAGCACAGGGCTCTCTCTTCCATCACACTGCCCCGTTCTCCTCACGGCCCAGGACCCCCTTACAGGAATGAGGGCTCAGCCCAGGACCCCCTCTTTCCTAACCCAAACGGGGCCTGCTCCGCAGAGCAGGCAGCTCTCAGGCTGGCCTGTCCCTGCTCAGAGCTGAGGGCTCTCAGCAGGTGCCTCCCTGCTGGGGAAGGCCCTGGCGCCCTGGCCTGCAGGGGTTGCCCACAGGCCAGAGTGCTGGCAGCGCTGCGTGCCCCTCCTTCCCTCTGGACGTGGACTGGGCACTCCGGGAGGGCAGGGCCGGGCCGGGCCATCTCCTCAGCAGCACCAGAGACCCAGCTCTGCCCAGAGGAGTCCCTCAGCAAAGGAAGTGACCAGGAACGCTCAGTGCTCAGAGGCCTGGTGCTCAGAGAGCTGGTGGGAACTGTGTGTGCCCATTGGCAGTGGCGAGAGGGGCGTGGGGAGAGAAGAGGCTGTGAGCTGCATGGTCTGGTGGCCGAACACCAGGGATAACGGATGACAGGATTCCCAGAGGGATAGCCTGGGCCAGATAGGGTGTTAGGCAGGCAGACACTTTTTATTCAAACATTATGCTTTAAAAAAATTTTTTTTGTTATTGCTTTTTAGATAGAGTAAGGGAGAGAGCAATAGAAACAGCAATAGGCTGCTCCTGCACGACCCCTGCTGGGCATGGAGCCTGGGCATGTACTCTGACCAGAACTGAACCAGGAACCTTTTGGCCCATGGGATCAAGCTCAATCCATTGAGCCACACCGGCTGGGCTTAAAGATTCTACTTTCAACATATTTATTCTTACGGCCATCTTGAACTTATAGAAAAAGTATTAACCATTTTCCACTTGCAGGAGTAATACAAACTGCCTTCACTCACACACACACACACACACACACACACACACACACACCTGAATTACTGCACACATACCTTTTTTCCATCTGGTAAACCTGGCGTGTGGCAGGAAGTGAAGAGGTCCCTGTCTTGTTTGGGAAAGAATGGGGCAGCGGGTTCTGGGGGGCAGGAGGAGGCTGCTGGGTGCCTGGCAGGAGGAGAGCTGGGGAGCAGTGTGGGGAGAGGATGTCTGGTCAAGTTTTCTCACTGTGGCCCGGGAGCAGGGGAGGCAGAGATATTGAGCCGCGCAAGAGTGACAGCTCTTTATGTGGGCTCCTGCGGGGCCCGGCGCTCGGTGCTCCCGGCCGCTCGGTGCTCCCGTGGGGCTGGCAGGCCCGGCGCTCGGTGCTCCCGCGGGGCCGGCGCTCAGTGCTCCCGGCCGCTCGGTGCTCCCGCGGGGCCGGCGCTCAGTGCTCCCGGCCGCTCAGTGCTCCCGCGGGGCCGGTGCTCAGTGCTCCCGGCCGCTCAGTGCTCCCGTGGGGCTGGCAGGCCCGGCGCTCGGTGCTCCCGCGGGGCCTGGGGAGGTGTCCTTTGCAGACGGTGCCTCTGTGCCCTGGGAGGCAGGGACACAGGCTCGGAGTTAAAATCCCCGGGAGAGTGCCAGGCGGCGGCGGGCACGGGGAGGGGGAGGCGGGAGCAGCGGGCAGCGGTCCTCCCGGAGCGCGGACAGGCCTCCAGGGCGGCCCGCCCGACCCCCGACCCCCTCCGCTGGGCCAGACGTCCTCCCTCCGCGGGGAGCGGGCCGGAGAGCCGCCTCCCTCCCTCCTCCTGGCGGGGGGCGGGGGCTGGGGGGGTGACCTGGGTGCCGGGTGGTGGTGTGGGGGCGGGGGTGGCCGGCGGGGCTGGGGGCGGAGACGGGGGGGGGGGTGGCGAGTGGCTGCGGGGCCAGGCTACAGATGGAACGTCACAGGTTGGGACGGACAGCCCGGCCGGTGGTGTCCGGTCCTCCCTGGCGCTCGGGAGGCCCGGGGAGGGGGGCAGGGGAGGGGGGCGGCCGCCTTGGGGGTCCGGCTGGGCCTCTGTGGGGCCTTGGGCTGGCGGGAGGGTGCGGGGACCCGCGGAGGGGCAGGGCGCGGGCCTGGAAAGGGGCTGGGGGGGGGGGGGGGTCGGGCTGGGGCCGGGGGCCAGGCCCATCGCTGACCGCCCATCGCTGGCCGGCGGCGGCTGAGAACGCTCCCGCCATGGGGACCCTGTCATATGGGGGGGGGCCGTGTCACATTGGGGGGGGGGGGGGGACTAACGCGGCTCCAGAGCGGGCTGCGGAAGCCCAGTATAGTCACACTATCATCTCAATGTATAACCAAGTAAGCCAATGATCAATAAGACATTTTGCATCCTTTCCTTATACTACCTTCAGAATCCTGCACACACAGCACTTCTCTGTTCAGACGGCCATGTCTCAGCTCAGCAGCCACACTGCACAGCATTAAGGCTTTGTTACTCCCTTTAGCAGAGATTCCCCCACTGTACCGGCCCCCCCCCCCCCCCAAAGGAACATAATCTCACCCAGAAGCCATCACAGGCTCAGAGAGGAGCCAAGCGGCTCTGCTGCCGCCTCTGTCTCCGGAGCACGCAGCCCCTGCCCCCCATTCTGAGGCTGCATGGCACCGAGACAGGCAGGGCTCAGGAAGGGCACCACTGGAGTTTGGACTTCCCGTCACAGGCGGTCCGTCCCCCCCCTCGTGAGGCAGGCGGGGTCATCCGTCCCTCCACAGGGAGCACCTTGGGGTGTCAGGCTCCCACCCCAGCCCTCCACACCTTGCAGTCTGTGTGGGCTGGGCTCCCGCAGCGACCAGGCTGAGACAAGCTGGCAGTCATGCTGAGCCCAGGAGTCACTAATGTAGTGACACACATAACTGTGCCAGCTACTTAGCCCCCATCACAGCACTGTGAAGCACTAAGCATCATATTGCCATTCTTAGACAAGGGAATTCAGCCCAGAGATTTAAGGAAACTGCCCAAGGACACACAGCCTGGACCTAGTCGAGCTGTGCTGTCGAGGCCATGCTGCACGCTGAGGATGGGGCCTCCCCTACTGACAGTTGCTCCTCATTCACATAGTACACCAAGATTTTATGGAAATTGGATTTGGATTTTTTATGAAATTCATGCACTGGTCCCTCAGCCCATCCTGCACCCTCTCCAATCTGGGAATCTTCAAGGGATGTCTGACTGCTGGTTTAGGCCCGATCCCACAGGGGAACATCCCCTTCACAATCCAGGACTGGTAGCTCCCAACCGCTTGCCTGCCTGCCAGCCTGATCACCCCCTAACCACTCCCCTGCCAGCTTGATCAATACCTGACTGCTCCCCTGCCAGCCCAATCACCCCCAACTCCCCTCCCCTGCTGGCCTGGGTGCCCCCAACTGTACTCCCCTACAGGCCTGGTTTCCCCCAAATGCCCTCCCCTGCCGGCCTGGTCGCCCCTAACTGCCTTCCACTGCTGGCCTGGTTGCCCCCAACTGCCCTTCCCACTTGTGGCAGCTATCTTTGATTACATGAAGGCGGCCATCTTTTGTGAGGGTGTGAGGGTTAATTACCTCTTTATTATATAGGAAAATGTATCTTTATTACTGAAACTATTACAGATATTCCTTTTTGCCTCCACTCCTCCCCATTCCCACCCCTACCCAGGCCTTCACCCCGCTATCGTCTGTGTCCATGGGTTATGCATATACATATGAAAAGCTGGCGACC
Source organism: Pipistrellus kuhlii (assembly GCF_014108245.1). Classification (NCBI taxonomy): domain Eukaryota; kingdom Metazoa; phylum Chordata; class Mammalia; order Chiroptera; family Vespertilionidae; genus Pipistrellus; species Pipistrellus kuhlii. The sequence goes on along the minus strand of NW_023425535.1, from coordinate 4,210,655 downwards.
AGAATCCTGTAATGACCGACTGACCAGTCACTGTGATGCTCACTGCGGCCAGCGAACTGGCCCAATTCAGGGTGGGGCTGGCCAGCCAGCCTCCCGTGGCCTCTCCCCAAAACCGAAATCCGCCCTGCTCAATTGGCCACGCCCCGATCACCCCCTTACCCCAATAGGGGGCGGGACTGGCCAGCCAACTGCTTGTGGCCCCTCCTCCTGACGAGCCCTTCCCCTGATAGGCTCCTGATCGCCCCCTCCCAACTAGGACGAGGGACAAGGCCAGCGGCTACTATCCACAGCCCTTCCCCTGACCGTCCCCACCCCCCCAATCAGGGATGGGGCCTGCTGGCCAATTGCCCACGGCTCCTCCCCTCTGGCTGGCACGGCCCTGATTGGGCCCTGATTGGGCCCTGATTGGGGCAGGCCAGCCAGCAGCCTCCCACCATCTCCTCCCAACAGGCCAGCCCCAATCTGCCCCTATCCGAGCTGGGCCCGCCGATCCCATCCGTGCATGAATCCGTGCACTGGGCCTCTAGTATGCGTATTTGTTGATCTCTTCCCACCCCATCCTTCTCTCTGAGAATTCTGTCTGCTGCATGCTTCCATGTCTCTGGGTATATTTTATTTGCCAGTTTCTTTCCCTTCAAAAAAAATTATATATATATATTGATTTCAGAGAGGAAGAGAGAGGGATAGAGACATAGAAACATAGTGATGAGAGAAAATCATTGATCAGCTGCCTTCTGCAGGCCCCACACTGGAGACTGAGCCTGCAGCCCAGGCATGTGCCCTCACTGGGAACTGAACCAGGACCTCTGGGTTCAGAGGTCTACACTCACCACTGAGCCACACCAGCTGGGCATGCCGCAGCTTTTTTATCCACTCACCTACATGGGCACTTGGGCTGTTTCCAAGTCTTAGCCATTGTGTGGACTTGTGTTCTTTAAGAGGCAGCGTGGGTGAGAGAAAGAACAGCTTTGGAGACTTGCTTTTCACCCACTGCTCTGTCTGAGCCTCGGTGACCTCAGCTGCAAACAGGACTAACCAGGATGGTCTGTTATGTACCGTCTGGCTCCTCAGGGAGTGGGAAGGAGATTCCTGTGGGTGAAGCCAGCGTAGCTCCAGGGCAGGGAGGTGGAGGTTTACCCCGCAGCTCCCATAACACAGGCGGGCGCCCTCACCCAGTGCAGGGCTCCACAGAGCCAGTCTGGGAGCAGAAGGCATGGAGGTGGACAGCAGACCACTGGCCACCCTCGGCGGCCCAGGGCCCCCAGGTGGGAGGGTCCGAGGCCCGGCCAGGGCCTTTAGCCTGAGAAAAGCCTTGCTCTCCAGCTGACCCTGATGGGGTGAGGGGAGGGGTGCAGAGCCTTCTGCACAGCCCACATCCAGGCTCAGGAATGGGAGGAGGCGGCCCTGACTGGCTGCTCAGGGCGGGGAGAAGGCCTCTTTCCGTAAAAGCAGACTGACTGTCGGAAGGCATCTGGAACCTTCCTCACTGGGAGAGGATGCTGGTGGCTGGTGTGCAGGACACAGCTGGGTCTGCCCAGCGGTCCACAGTGGAGGCAGAGCGCGGAGCCTGAGTTTTGAAAGCCCAGGCCTCAGATTGCTCTGGGGAAGTATTATAACTGCAACTCTCTGTGCTGTCACCCCAAAGGGCTCAGCTCTCAGTGGGCTGGAGGAGTCCTGAGGTGCAGCTGTGCGTTCTCACACTGCTCCGAGCGACTCTCGGGTTCCTGGGACCCACTCCTTCTACAGAGGATGGGGAGCACAGGAGCCAGGCTCCTCAGCATCTGCCCAGGCTTCCTCAGTGACTTCCTCCAGCCCCACCCGCACCCTAATCAACCGAGATGCAGTCCCCCAGCACAGTTCAAGCCAAGATGCTTTTCAGGACAATGATTGTAGCTAGTCCGGAGCCCGACCCAAAAACCGACTGCCCTCCTGCCATCTGCTTTGCCCAAGCAGCCAGGCGTTCACGGGTCAGAGTGCACCGGGGGCGCCTTCCAGGCGAGGCCAAGATGGCCCCCTCAGGCCCGGAGAGGGAGAGGAGATAGTCACATGTCCTGGGCCCGCTCCGCAGGCTCCCTCGCCTTGCTGCAGTCAAAGGGCCCGGGAAGCCCAGGATGTGTGTGTAAAGGTGGAATTGTCCTGCTCCCACAGCAAGCCCCTTCCCGGGAGGTGGGCAGGAAGCTGCGGAAATGAACTCCTGACACGTTTTCTTTGGATCTTTTTGGCTTGCAGTGCCCGCAAATACCTACAGCCCATCTCCGGGGGCCAGTTACAGTCCAGCTCCCTACACGCCCTCGCCTGCCCCGGCCTACACTCCTTCCCCTGCCCCTGCCAACACCCCCTCGCCCGCCCCCACCTACTCGCCCTCCCCAGCACCGGCCTACGCCCCGTCGCCGGCCCCCAGCCACGAGGCTGCGCCCTCGGGGGCCCACATCAGGGGTCCCGCTGAGCCTGCCAGCCGCCCCCCGTGGGCCACGGACGACAGCTTCTCTCAGAAGTTCGCTCCCGGCAAGAGCACCACCTCTCTCAGCAAGCAGCCCCTGCCCGGAGGGCCCTCTGCCTACGCCCCGGGCCCCCACGGGCCCCCCCTGGCCAGGGGCACCTTCCAGAGGGCCGAGCGCTTCCCAGCCAGCAGCCGGACTCCGCTCTGTGGCCACTGCAACAACGTCATCCGGTAGGACCGGCGTGGCCCGGGCTGGGTGCTGGGTGCTGGGTGCTGGCTGCCGCCTGCGCCCTGGGGTGGGCGGGAACGGGAGGGCAGGCATCGCGGACGCCACACGCCTCCGGTCCCTCCGGGTCAGCATCAGTCTGACCTCTGAGCTGTGGCTTCCATCCCTGGTGACACCCCTCCCCTTAGGAAGTGTGTGCAGCCCCCGTGCAGTGTCTGCGCCAGGGCCGCCCCCTTGGCTCAGACAGTCCTCAAAGCAGCCACTGTGGTGGGGGAGGTGGGCGGTGGGAGGGTAGGGAGGAGTGGGATGAGGGGGAGGTGGGGGAGGAGGGGAGGGGCAGGAGGAGGGGGGTGGGGTAGGAGGGAGG